>NC_077244.1:3778088-4091470 GCF_947179165.1 Solanum dulcamara | reverse complement strand
ACTAAAAAATTATTCAAAGGTCTAGAGTGAGCAAAATGTAACTATAAGTGTATGAACAAAGAATAGATATAGAAATCGGAGGTACCAACCCCAGTTGAAATGAACTTGGTTGCTGTCGAAAAATACTGTTCATGTCGGAGTTACTGTTCATGTCGGAGTTACTGTTCATGTCGGAGTTAGTGTTCGCATCGGATAGTCAAGATGCTGTTCACAATGACCTTCTTGCGATGATCTTGTTGCATCTTAATTTTGAGAATTTCCAACAACCCACTTCTACTTTCTTCTAAATTCTCCTAGATCTGAAACAAAAAAATCAGACCAAAGACAAAATACAAACACCAAAACCAGAAATGTTCACTGAAATTAGGAAAAATTAGTTGCAATTCCACCACCGACAGCTGCTTCGTATCTCCAAAACCGAAAACCCTCTTGTTTTCTCTCAATTCAGGAACCTAAATGTACTGCAAAAACTCCTCTACTAGCTCACTCATCCACTTCTAAAGAACCCACCAAGATTTATCGCGCTACAACACAAAAAACTACAAAATTGACCAAAAAATACCAAAAAATTCGAAAGAAACTGAACAGAAACTCAAATGCAAAAAAAACCTTAATGGGTTTCGAAGATCTAATGGTAATGGATAGAAGAGACAGAGAAGAGGAGAAGAGTCGCCACATAATTGTTTAAAGAAATTAAGAAATCAATTTTAGAAAAGAAGAGTCGTCACTTAATTTTTTAAAGAAATTAAGAAATTAAATTTAAAAGACCCTAACAGATTTAAGTCTTAAAAATTCAGATAAAAAGGTATGAGGTTCTTATTTCCACTTTGAGAAGGTGTTAAGCATTCAAAGTGGCCGCTAACGCGAGGTTATCCGGCGATTTGAAAACTCTGATTTTAACTAACTTTGGAAAAATATGTTTAAAAATAGTCAAGTCATTTTACAATTTGGAAGAAATATGAACTTTAAAATATTTAGAATAATTTATAAGGGAAAATAGACTTGGTATGAAAATGATTAGATAAATGGAATAATTTAAATAAATCATTTAAAGGAAACAAATGATCATAAAAAATGGTTTCTCTTCAAGGGATTTAATTAAGTTAAAACTAAGCAATTAATGTTAGAATTAATATAAAAATAAATAAATATCATCAACTAATTAAATAAGAGTAATACGCTTGATTTAGCGCATGAATTTGAAAGAATTCAAAAGCTATCACGGGGTCGAATTATAAAGAGACCGAAAAGCTTGGGCACAGAGTGAGGCAAAGTTGGAGTAGAGTCGAGTTTTCAACATCGAGCACGCCTACATATCCCTAAATTTGAGAATCAGACTGCTTGTAGTTCGACTCAATCGATTGATAAGGAAATCTCTTATTCTAAGATAACCTTCGGTTGGGAGGAGTGACAAATGAATCGAGTATGAAAAAGAGGTTTTCAACCTCTTAGCCATGAATGTGGCGCGCTTTACACCCATAATTAAGAACTTACACAAACATAATTTTCAAAGCCCTTGGTGTATTGTCATTGTAAAATTAATTTCATCTTTATAAGAAAAAAATCGCCACTTAATTTTTTTAAAAAATTAAGAAAACTTAATTTAAAAGATTCTAACAGATTTAAGTCTTAAAAATTTAGAGAAAAAGGGTACGAGGTTCATATTACTATTTTAAGAAGGTTTTAGCACTTAAAATAGCCGCTAACATGCGGTTATCCAACGATTTGAAAATTATTTGACTAACTTTGGGAAATATTAATTTAAAAGGAAACGAAGACTTTGAAATTATTTTTAGAAAAATAATTGATAAAACTTAAACATTTGATTATAATATACATGTATATATATATAAAAAAAAAGAAGTAAAAGTTTATCAATGACTAAGTAAATGTAGAAAATCATTTTAAAAATAAATTAACATTAATTGGTTTATCCTTAGGGGAATTCAATTAAGTTAAATCAAACTAATCAACTTCTACGTTAGTATAAACAAACGTAAATAAATAAATAAATAAATTATTACAACCCGAATTAAATATAAATGAATAAAGTATGAAAATTTGGTCCAACACTTAGTTTCTGTACGTCTGGACTAAGTTATTGAGCCATCTGCATTTTGGTCCTTAAGCCCAATTCTATTATATATCGCAACTGTATATACACTGTATTGAATCGTATATACACCATATACCACGTGTTTGTTTCCTGTAGATGCTGTATATCACTGTATAATATTTTATATAACTGTGTATCAGACTATATATACATTGTATACAATTTTTATTTCTTGTAGCTGCTGCATATTACTGTATATACACTATATATAGTGTTTTTCCCCTGTATCTACTATATATCACTGCATATATACTGTATATAGTGTATATACAATATATATAACACTGTATATAGTGTTTTACCCCTGGTATCTACTGTATATCACTGCATACGTACTATATACAGTGTATATAAAGTGTATATAACACTGTATACAGTGTTTCTTCCCTGCATATACTATATGTCGTTGTGTATACACTGTATACAGTGTATATAACATTATTTCTTTACATCAAATTGTATACATACTGTATATCAGTGTATACGGTACTGTTTTCCGCTTGTATTCCGTGTATACAACCCAATATCAATATTCAAATCATAGATATTACCCTTTTTTCCATATATCAATTTTCAGTCATTTGATCAAGATAATAGGAGACTCAAAATTCAACGATATGCAAGGATGAAGTTCAAAGATTGACTCGAATTGATATCACATGAACCAAAATAAAATTACATAAGCATTTACTCATTTTAAACTAAATCAAGGAATATATCATGATATTTTGAGTTATTAAATTGATGGACATCATAGAAGTGACTAACAACATGCTAACTAGCTCAATTTTAAAAAAAGAATCAAATCAATTAGGCATGAAGGTTCTAACTTAATATAACTTAAGCATATTTTATTATCTACAATATGTTAAAAGAAGATTTTGAAAACATGAAAACCTATGAACAAATAATGAACAAAACTACTTGAAAAAATAATGAACACTATGTCAAGGAAAACTACTTGAAAAAATAATGAACAAAACTAAGTGTTTTCATTAGATAATCCTAACACATGCTAGCTAATTAATCCTAACACATGCTAACTATAAGGAATTTCTATCACTAACCTAGCTATTCTTAATACATGCTAACTAAGAAAAATAAGACTACAAATCAACTAACTATAAAACATGAAATAATATGAAATAATTAAATAAAATAAAGCTAAAAAAATATTTTACCTTTTTTCGAGCCACGAGATGGAAGACGATGAGCGGAAGACATTCATTACCATCCAAGAGCTTGATGGAACTCCCATCTACAAAAAAAGATAAAATAAAAGATTAAAAATTTAGACTCGAACCTTCGTGGGTTCGACGTTATAAGAACACTGTTCTTAGCCTAAATTTTGACTTCAATCTCCTATTTTCCTTGAATAAAAATATAAATTAAAAACTAAAATTTTTTACAACTTTTAGGCTGGTAACAAGAGTCCAAAAATCCTAACCAAGTTAAGAAAATTTCTAATTTTGGGGTGGCTAAAAAACCTCCCTCTTCTTTCTCCTTCTTAATAAGAATATGAGCCTTTATATAGGCTCCAAAGACTTCAAATTTTCATACAATTTTTGATGTGGGAGTTTGGAATTTTTTTATTTATTTAATTTTTAAAAAAAAACTAAAATTTTCAAAAATAAAATTTTCAAAAATGCAAACTATAATTAAACTAACCTAACTAACATTGTATTTAGTAAAAAATAAAATGTTTTGAGGTAATTTTCGAATAACCACATAAATATTAATCAACTATATAGTTATATAGAAATATGTATATTATACTAAAATTTATAAAAGCATAAAAATAGTTTAGAATAATATGAAAATATTTTTATTTTTTTTATAAAAGCTAATTATTTCAAAATGTTCGAATTCAAAGAAACTCGATAGCTAATTTGCATTGTGGATGATCAAAATTGGGTGTCAACAGTCATCAGATTGAGAAGTTGCTTTCGGTGACAAGTTGAAGTTTTTCGGAGCGAAATTGAAGCTAACAAACTCAAAGAGATACCACATGCCTTCTGATAAGGGTGTGGTTTGATTGTGGTGGAAGTTGTTCTTCAGATCGTGTCCCAATTCGCAGCTAAGAAAAGTTCCACCTTGTGCTGCATTCTTTTTGATGTCGTCCGCACCTGTGGTTTAATTAAGAATTCATCCTCTTGGATCCTCTCGACAAAGACTAAGATAAAATTCATTAGTAAAAAAATATAACTAAAAAAAAAGGGTAGCGTCGTTACCGTGTTGGCATATCATCCTCCTCCGATTTTGACATAGAGCAAACAAAACATACTTCCTAAGTTGATGTGATTTATAATATATTCGTCGAATGTAAATTTCTTTCAATTTTAATGTAATATGCGATGAGTTGATATGATGCAATATGATGATAAATCGATATGATGCAATATGATGATGAGTTGATATGATGCAATATGATGATGGCCTTTCGGCTATGGTATGATAATGACCCTCTCGATAATGATAATGATAATAATGATGACCCTCCCGGTAATGATATGATAACGATGATGGACCTATCGGCAATGATATGATAATGGCCCACTCGGTAATTTGCACTTCTGGTAATATAATATGAATGTTCTTCTTGACAATTACCACTTCTGGTAATATAATGTGAATGACCATCTTTGCAATAATATTACTATTTTCGGTAATATAATATGAATAGCCCTCTTGGCAATAATATTATCACTTTCGGTAACAAAATATGAATGACCCTCTTGGCAATTACCATTTTCGGTAAAATAATATGAATAACCCTCTTGGCAATCATCACTTTCAGTAATATAATATGAATGACCCTCTTGGCAATAATATTACCACTTCTGATAATATAATATGAATGGTCGTCTTGGTAATTACCTTTTTCGATAATATAATATGAATGACCCTCTTGGCAATTACCACCTCTGGTAATATAATATGAATGGACTTCTTGGCAATTACCACTTCTGGTAATATAATATGAATGACCCTTTTGGCAATTACCACCTCCGATAATATAATATGAATGACCATTTTAGCAATTACCACTTCCGATAATATAATATAATGGCCCTCTTGGCAATTACCACCTCCGATAATATAATATAAATGGTCTTTTTGGTAATTACCACCTCCGGTAATATAATATAAATGACCCTCTTGGCAGTAATATTACCACTTCTAGTAATATAATATGAATGGCTCTCTTAACAATTACCACTTTCGGTAATATAATATGAATGACCCTCTTGACAATTACCACCTCCGATAATATAATATGAATGACTCTCTTGGCAATTACCACTTCCGGTAATATAATAGGAATGTCTCTCTTGACAATTACCACCTCCGATAATACAATATGAATGGCATTCTTGGCAATTAGAATGCGTAATGATGATGGCCTTCTCGATAGGGTAGTGATACTTCATTAATAAGATAATGATCGATATTCTTTAGATGTTGATATTTGATTGATTTTTGGTATGATATCGGATATTTTAGCTAGTTGCACTTCAAACCTTCTTGGGTATTTGATGCGGCTTATGTATGCCCATTAGACGTTTTTGATGCTGGAGAATACAATTTGACGTCATTATTGACACTTGCATCCTGTGAAAGTAGCTCTTTCGCATATTCCTATACTCAAAAAGAAACAAGTAATAGACACATTGTCGTTCTAACTAACGACTTAGCAACAAATCTTTAAGGAAAATTCTTGAAAATATGTATAAAGTGCCTGATCACTTCGACATTAGTGTGCGAATATCATGCTCATTTTTGAATACTTTATATTCGCTGTGGCTCATGGTTTGCTGGGGATTTGAACGAGGCATTGTTGCTTGTATTTTGAACATCTTCTTTTTGTCTGATGAATTCTGATGGCAAGAATTATCACTTTTGAAAACTCTTTGTTCTTTTGACTTCTTTGTACTTTCTGAACTGAGGGATATGATGATACTTTATAAATCTGCATCCACAAAAAATTTGTTAGTTTTGAATGAATTGATCTGTGTTGAATTCTCCATTTGTTTGCTCCTTGTCTTGCTATCTTCGATTGCTTGCTCTTATTCTCCACTTCTCGGTAGATATAAGATGAAAATATATTTATGTAAAAAATATTTGATGCATTAAAAGCTTTTAAGAAAGATGAGTTTTTGAAAAGAAATTTGGAAAGGGTTACTGGTAGATGTCATGTTACGCATAGCTTAAATGAATGTCTTTGGTTCAAAGCTTTAAGCATGTCTGATAGCTTGCTAGGAGAATTCTGAGAATCCTTAAGGGTTGAAGTTGGAAAGTTCTGACATAGCTGAATTTTTTTATAGTTGACTCTGAACTCTGATGGTGCTGGAGATTGTTGAGTTTGACTTCTAATAATGCTGGGGATCATTTGAATCTAGTCTTGAACTTTTGAAGATGACCAAAACCTTTAGATGATGTTGAAGATCATTTGTAGTTAGCTTTAAATTTCTGATCATGTTGAAAATATTCAAAACTGCCTTTAAATATGTGATACTGCTTGATAAATTTTTGAGGTCATCCTCAAAAAAAATTGTCTCAGTTAGATATTTTGGTGAATATCAAATTACCAATAAGATATTTGTAGAATTTTTGAGACGCTCTCAAAAATTCTGTCTGGTTGCTTTGTTTGATGCACCTTAGTCTTGACCCTTCTATAAAAAGATCTTCTTTGAAATTTTTGATTCCTTCTCAAAAATTTTGTCCCAATTTCTATCATAAATAGAGAACTTACAGAAGACATGACCAAACCATTGTGGCGCCTACCTATCCAGTTGAGGCAGGAATTGGGTCAAACGTAGTTCTCATCTTGAGAGATAAATGAGAAATGAGAGATTTTAATAGAAAAATGACCGAGGTCGACATAGGCCGCCTACATATCTAATTCTTGTGAATTCAAGTCAGACATAGTTCATTACAAAAGGGGATATTGAAAATAGATAAAGGAGTGATCGAAGCCGACATAGGCCGCCTACGTATCTCATTCTTGAGAATTCAGTTCAGACATAGTTCATTACAAAAAGGGATATTGAAAATAGATAAAGGGGTGACCGAAGCTGACATATGCTGCCTACGTATCTCATTCTAGAGAATTCAGATCAGACGCAGTTCATTAAAATGAGGAGGATTAATTTAAAACATACATGGATAAAAACGATTACAAGCAAATGACACAATTACAGGTAAAGTGATAAAATAAAACTCTAAACCTTCAAATGTAGTATCTCTTGACAACATTTGAGTTGTTTGACAACTTGTGAGAGACAAGTCGGTGTATAACCGTGGTATATCATCATATGAATGTATCGATGTATTGTCTAAGCAAATTGATGCATCTTCTAAGTCTCTATCAAATAGACATGAATTCTGGTTTCTTTTGCACATTTGTCATCTACCAGAATGACAGTTTCAGTCTTATTACAGTCTTCGAACTCATCATTCACTTTATTTCGATCATTCAGCTTGTGGCATGACATGATATTGACAGATTTTAAATTATTTTTACTGAAATCATAAATAAAGACCGTTAGATAGCAAAAGTAAAGTATTCAAAACAAATTTTTGCAATAAAAGGGGCTTTCATTTGAAATAAAAAATAAAACTTTGGCCATGGTTATGGACCAATTTGCCTTTTCAAAACATTACGAGGGGAATTAAAGTATAACAAGGTAAAAGTGACATAAAAGATGGGTATTGAGCCTTTCTGGACTACCACCTACTTTTCAAAAATAACATAAAGGCACTTGCTCTTTTGGCTCGGCATCTCGTATTCCTAACGTCTTCATCATCACAACATTGTTTTCTTCAAACAGATTTCTGACTTCTCCCCCTAAACCAACATTATTGTCACACTTTTGCACTGAAAAAGACAGGTATATATGAGGAAAAGGCTTTGATGGAGCATGATCAACTTTCTTCCTTTTCTGACCCTTTTTTGGCTTTAAAGCAACAGCTTGATGGGGTTCCATGATTACAGATTCATGTCTCTCTTTTTGCTTAGTGAAGCTATGGCATTTTCAAGATTGTCAGGTTTGACTGGGACTATCGCCCTATTTGTATACCAATATTTTCCAATTTTAATCATGTTAATAGTCATCCCTTCGTGATTCGGCAAGGGGTTATTATTAACATTGGGAGCAACAGTTTGGAGAGTGACAACTCTAAGGTCAATCAAGTTATGAATCTTGTGTTTCAAGTTGATACATCCTTCTATATCATGTCCTACCCCTCTAGAATGGTAGGTACATCATTGGTTTGCTCGAAAGAACCTCGATATAGGATTTATCAGCTTTGTTTCTATTGGCTGAATCATCCATGCTGCTCTTAGACACTCAAAGAGTTGGGTACGTGTTTCTGCCAAAGGAGTGAAGACTCGATGAGGCTTTCTTTCTAGGTTAGGGTGAGGTAGGTTGTTGGTATTTTGGTTATTTTGTCTAGGATTTTGCTAGGTTGGTGCACTGGCTTAGTGATTTTGTCTTGCATTTTGGTATGTTGGTGGAAGATTTTTGTAGATAGGCGGGGATGCTTGATAGTTTGGTTGAGCGTAGTAGACTGGGGTTGGAATTGGAGATGCTGGGTAGTTATTTTGGGAAAGGAACTAATTGGAGTTTCCAATGGCAGATTTAGATTCAAAATATCTTTGTGGTCTTGGTCTTAGGCTAAAAGACACAACAGATACATCCTTCTTCTTTTTCTTAGGAAATCCTATAACAACAAACGATGAGGCTTTGTCGGTGGCTTACAAAGAAGTAAGACTCGTAACCTTTCCATACTTAAGACTATCCTCTATGGCTTCTCCCATCTTAATCAGTTTTGAGAACTTCTGTCTCATCATGGGCAACATCCTTTCATAATACTCAGGTTCCTGAGCTCGAATGAAAATAGTGGTTATTTCACTTTCCAACATCACAGGTTGTACTTTGGCGGCTTCTTTCCTCTAGCGGTATGCATACTCATAATAATTCTCCGTAGTTTTTTGCTTTATCTTTTCCAAATAATATCTACCAGGGACAGATTCGACATTAAATTAGAATCTTTCCAAGAAATCTTTTGCCAAAGCTCCCTATGTTGACTACTAACACAGTTCCTAAAAAGTGAACCATTCTAACGCCTCTCTACTTAGGCTACTGCTGAGCAACCTCATGACTAATGCATCATTTTTTCCAATACCTACAAGTTTGTAACACTAAGCTTGGAGGTGGGCCATGTGATTCCTAATGCCATTGAAGGTGTCAAACAATGGAATTTTGTAACCTTTGGGTATCTCCAAATCAGGGTGCATGCAAAGGTCCTCATACTCAAGTTCTGTGATTTTCTTCGAATATTGAACACTCTTTACTTCTTGGGAGCTGACATCTTTTATAGAGCTCATTTTGCTCGCGCTTTTCTTCTTTCAAACTCCACTCTCTCCTCATTTCTTCATAATGATCCAGTTTTGGTTGTATGGGAAGGCTAGGATATGGTTCAGGGATTGCATGAGCCGGTGGAGTTTGAAATATTACCGAAGGGTGTGCAGGTTGGTTAGGCAAAATGTGTGGGTTATGGGAAATTGATGGTGGTATTTGGTGAATTAGTATGAAGTTTTGGGAGTGACTAGTGTTGGGTATTTGGTTCTGATTTGGTGGGGGTGATGTCTGGTAAGAAGTGCTGACATAGGGAGTATTGGACATAGTTAAATCAATGGTGTGAGTGTTGGGTAATGGGGAGCTGAGCGATTGAAAAGGAGGTGGAGGCTTTATGGTATCGAGAGGAGGTGCATTCGCTGCAATAGCTAATTTGGCCAGATCATTGGTCTGTTGTAGCTCTTCTAGCATATCTGTGATCCGTTGTATCAATTGAGCGATCAATTCACTCTGATCGATAAGTTCAGAACTTCTGATGGTAACGTCCACTATTCCTGTTTCCTCAAGGGTACTAGTCATTTTCCCTTTGCTATTTTCTGAAGATTGGTCAGGGAAGGGTGGTATGATTGCTTTAGATCTCGTGAAGTAAGGATGGTCGGCCAGATCAATTCTAATTACCTAGAAAGAAAATAACTTAAAAGGCAAACATGTCAGTCGGCATTCATAATAGATAATGCAAAATATCACACAAGGAAAAGATAAACACATAAGAGTTGCTTTATTTGAAGAAAAGATAACCCACAAGTATTGAAAAATGACAAAATAGACAGGAATTTGCCTATTGAATTTAGATTTAGTGTAGTAAAAAGATGACTTGCATTGAATCAAGATCTTGCGTCTTTCTCAATTGTATTTACTGATGTGAAATTGGTATTTTCTTGTAAAATATGAAGAGAGGAAAAGTAAGCTTTTTGAAAAGCTGCCTACGTATCTTATGAAGGGTATTACCAGATCTTATGTAGTTTAGCTAGCTTGAAACTTTTCTGACTTGAGATGACAAATCAACCTTTTTTAGAGAAAGAGTAACGTTAAATATTCAAAAGGGAAGTTTGAAGATTTAGGATTGAAAGTGAAGTTCGGATTTTGTTAGAAAGCTAAAAACACGAGGAGTATTTGGATGCACTTTCAATGGTGACTTGATATTTTAGGGATTAGAAAGATTTATAAAAAAGTGGGCTAGAATGTCTTCAAGTAAAGCAACACATTCACACAAACAGATATACATATAGCAGATAAACAGTTATTATGCGTCCTAAATAGATATGTGACCCTTTTGAGCCAAGGGTAGGCCTAACGATTTGAAGGGTGTGTATATCTTTTAAGCCAATCCATTATCCCCAAAATGTTTCATTGACAGAAAAGAAAGGCATTTACAAAACAATATATGAGGATACAAATTCCAAAAGATGAATAACAAAACAGTACAAATAAAACCAGTCCCACGCAGGGGATGATGAGAAGCTTTAAATCAACCTTGGCCCTTCAACCCTTGCTCGCTTTGCAACATCAACTTCTTACCAAATAAAGTACCTTTTTGCTCATAAATGATCCCTTACTAGTTGAGCCTTTTCTTCATACCTGGTTCTCTCTACTGTTTGGATCTGTAATTTCATGTGCTCATCTAACTTGGTCATGCATTGCCTCGCCCTCCCCAATTATTCTCTAAGTTGTTCTATCACTCTTGCATTTTCTCGATGGCGGCGTTGGTGGGCCAACTTATTTTCCTCATACTTCTCTTGGAGTTGGTGGATTCGCACTTGTCGTACATCCTCAACATCTTCAATAGTGTGGGGTACATTTAGGCCAGGCTCGATGGTAGTTGCGAGGCTCTTCTTTAACCATGCTTTATACTCATCACAACACTGAGGTTCAAACCTTCTTGGTACCATGTTAGCGCTCTTTCGTGTATTCCAACCTCGAATGATCGCCTTAGCGAAAGCTACTTGGTCATTCTCATAGTCCGTTGCAAACTCTCTGATATCTCCTATTTGAGGGAGAACTTGTTTAGCTCCTAATTGCCTAAGAACTCGGCCAGGGGCATAAGGTCGGGTCCCTCTAAGCCCCACAAATATCAAATAAGGAATATTTTCAGTTCGTATTATAGTGTCACTCACGACAAGATCATCGATGGCCCATTGCACATTTTCTTCCCTTAGTCCTCTGAGCAACGGGAACCAAAATCGTTGACCTTCCATCCTTTTAAAGCCATTTAGATGTAACCACATATCGTGAGATGCAAACTAATTTGGTCAAAACCCCTTTTCTGGTTCCCGAGGGTTATGAACTTTATTTAAGTGTTTCATCATCCACCATTGGAGTATCAGGTTGCAGCCTTGAAAGAAATATTTTCCTCTTTGACATTTATCCAATGCCCTATAAATGTCGGCGAGAATCATAGGCACCAAAGTTTAATAATTGATTAACGTTCCCTTATCAATTCCGTAGAAAAGGGAGTGAGTGACCATTACTACACTCCGATGGATGGTATTTTTTAAACTTTGAGGGAAAACCATGGTTTCGAGTAAACATACTACAAAAACAAAAGCGCATTTTTCTTTCCAAGCTTGTTCGGAAATGAATTCTTCTTTGAATTTCTGGAAGGCCCTAGCACATCCAAATCGATAATAGAGCATGTATAATGGGATGTTTGATCCTTTGAGTTTTTCCATCCATTCAGCTTTAACTAGGGAGAATTCATCGTTGATTTCTTCCAAGCTCCATGCCACGAGGATTAGAATATCAGTGTCAGCCATATGCTTTCTTTTGTTACACATGCCCACACTCTCGTAGCTCGCCACCACTTCCTCAATAGTTGGAGTTAATTCTACCTCTCCAAAAAGAAACACCATGTTTTCGCTATCCCAAAATTTTACCATGATCCCTATCAAGTCTGGTTAACCCTCCATTTTCATTAGGGAAGGTAGATGCCCTATATGCTTTTGAACTTCTCGTTTGTTGGCGTGATTCATAAACTCCCACCATACTTGGAGATAGGCATGTTGTTGAGCCATCATTTGAACTTCCAAAGGGGCATGCACTTGAGCCAACCTTCCAAAAGGGAAAGAAGAAGAATAAATAAATAAATAAAAAATTAAGTTCCCCTTGTCTGAATGATAATAGATTGTTTAAATGGTATATACATCCTTCAAATTAACATATAAGTATGATCTTCCAATTGGCCGTGGGCCTTTTGAACTGAAGGTGGTTTTTCTAATGGGCCAACACGCCTTGGGTGTTGGGTCAACTTAGTTCAATGCCCTAAAATCAGGGTTTTGATTTCGCTCTACGCTAGGTTGACTAAGAGTGGCTTTTGAAAGACCGGTAACCTAGGCGGACAACTTAGGCTAGAACTTGTGACAACCATTGGCCGCATGGCGAACCCATAAATTATCACACATTCTGAAAAGGGTTATATATAAGAAAGATTAGCTGCGAGTTCGCAAAACCGTTCTTTCAAATATAAGAAATTAGGATCGATTGACAAAATATGTCATGAATGCAAATGAGAGTTCAATATCATAGATTAAACACATAATTGCGCAATTAAGTAAAGTAAGAGCTACAAATTATCACAACCAAGATAGTTAGTCAAATAAATTAAGCAAATCTAATGGTTAGAACCTAGTTAAATCCTCAGTAGAGTCGCCATTTCTGTTATGTCGGGAAAAGACGGTTTAAAATTAGTTTCAACTTTATAGAGAAAAATTCAATTTTAGAAAAGAAGAGTCGCTACTTAATTTTTTAAAGAAATTAAGAAAACTTAATTTAAAAGACCCTCACAGATTTAAGTATTAAAAATTCTGAGGAAATGGCACGAGGTTCTTATTTCCACTTTGAGAAGGTGTTAGGCATTCAAAGTGGCCTCTAACTTCCGGTTATCCGGCGATTTGAAAACTCTGATTTTGACTAACTTTGAAAAATATGTTTAAAAATAGTTAAGGTATTTTACAATTTGAAGAAATATGAACTTTAAAACATTTAGAATAATTTATAAAGGAAAATAGACTTGGTATGAAAATGACTAGATAAATAGGATAATTTAAATAAATCATTTAAAGGAAACAAATAATCATAAAAAATGGTCTCTCTTCAAGAGATTTAATTAAGTTAAAACTAAGAAATTTATCTTAGAATTAATATAAAGATAAATAAATATCATCAACTAATTAAATAAGAGTAAAGACAAGCGAAATAATAGAAATTAGCGATGCCTAAAAGGAATCATTTCAGTTTTTTTTTAAAACATTAAGCTACACCAAATATATACAAACGAAAATATTTAAAAGTAGACGGAATAAAAAAAAATTATGTACTCATATTCTTTGGATCAGCACCGACTTATTAATCGGAAGACAAAAATATAGTGTTTTATCATTTTTTTGCTCGGGTCGACTTCCATCATTTTCGAAGGGTCTATCTGCCCCTACCCCTCCTAGTTTATTTATTGTTATAATCCTAAAGCGATCTAAAAGAAATAATAAAGACTAATGTTCTAAAAGGTGTCTAACGTCCAACTTAATATCCAAGAGGCATTGGATGTACTATTAGGGTAGGTTTTAGACTAAAGAAAATATAGGCATCCTAATTAGACACATCGTCAAATAAAACAGATAGGACAAACAGTTAGCACATAGAATTTCAAGTAAGCCTCTAGATTAATTAATCAACATGTTTGAAAATACAAATAAGTTGTGAAGGTCATGAGAATTATGTGTGTGCATACAATCAGATATACGAGACTTAATGCAAAACTCGTAAATGATAACAGAAAGGTATTCTTGACAATTTTAATTGTTAACATGTTAAAAATAAATATAAAGATTTTGCGTCGTAATCTTGAATCAGAATGACATACTGATAATTTATAAAAATATAAAAATCCTATAGGCATGATCTCTATATAATATGATATGATAACTTTATTAAATCTATAAGCATATTTTTAACACAAAATAACCTGTAAATATTTATCAAGGCCTATTAATATGATATCTACTTAATTAGCATGCTAAAAATAAATTAACGAGAGACTGTAATCTTTAAGTAGTGGACATGCTAAAAACATTTATAAATATATGTGAGCAAGATTTCTATATAAAATGTTATGCTAAAATATTTACCAAGTTTTAGAGACATGATTTTTTTTATAACCTTTAAAAAGTCTGTATTAATCCTATAAACATGATTTCTATATGACATTATCACGATGAAAATATTTTAAGCATGGTTTCTATATACTTGAAATATCATTAAATCCTATAGGCATAGTTTCTATATGACATAATGTTCTAAAAATATTTATTAACAAATCTATGGGCATTGTATCTATTAAAGTAGCCTACTAAATATTTATTACATCATAGACATGATTTCTGTATAAATTAACATGCTAAAATATTAAATGAGTCATGTAGATGTAGTTTCAATTAATATGCTGAAAATATTAAGCATAAACCATGACATATGATTCAATTAACATGCTGAAAATTATTTATCAAAGGCGTATGTACATGATATTTAATAACAAAGTAGTTGGTAGTTTGAACAAAATATATGAGAGTTGGACAGGTTATTTAATACATATTAATAACTAAAAATATTAAAATTAGAAGATTGATAAACATGCATCACATTTACCGTTGTTTGTTTCTGTGACAAACATATTTCTCTTAAAATTAAATTTAAGCATTGATAAAAGCATAACTTTGATAATTAAATTAACTAACTCCTTTCAGCATATTTATCTAGCGCGCACACTCACATAAAATTATGTCAAAGTAAAATAAATAAAGGTAGCACGTAGATTTTCCCTCCCCCTTAGACAGTTCCTAAGTTATTTCATTATATAGAGAGTATAGTTTACAAGATTATTACAAACCAGATAAAAAGAGTAAGTAAATAAAATAATACAAATGATCAAATGTAAAGCGAAATGTGGCATCCCAACTTTGTATGTCAAGATGACTCTTCATGACTTTGAATCTTGAAGTTTAAACCTGCTGAATCATAAATAAGAATACGAGCAATATACAAATACTATAGAGATATATCATGATTATATAATTTTTATCTCTACAAAACAATCGACAAAAATAAGAACATATTTAAAATAATAGATCCACACATATAAAGTAAATGTTGAGACTAACCTGGATGCTTCAGTTTAGGAAGAGTAAGCAAATAAAATCTGAATTACGGTGCCAAGAACTAGAAAAATAATATTAAAGTATGCAAGAATTTTTTTCCAATTGTTTTTGTTTTCGTTTGAAGTATAAGAAATAAAAAAAATTCTCTTGCTTTCTCTTTACTCTCTTCTTCCACTGTCTATCTCTGTCCCTCTCTTAAAATGAATATGTAGTTTTATTTTATACTAATCAAAACAATCAAGCAAAAGAAAAATCACAAAAATGGCCTCACTCTTTTTCAAACTCTTTGTTCAATAAGTCCATAAAAGAGTCAATATTTCAAAAATGATACCAAATTTCAACAACAAAATCAACCAAAATTTCAACCATCAAATCTGTCAAGATTTTCAACAACCAAATCAATTATCATAATTTGGTCAAATTAAATCAAGCATCATTTCAACAATTGGTGAAAAAAGTCATAGAAAACAACTAATATTTGTTAGAAAAGTCCCAAATATCATGTCAAGGTCTCATTGTCAACAATTGCAGAAGAAATTATTCAAATTTAATTAGAGAAATAATCAAATTATAAGCAGAAATAAATCTAAAATTAATGTTCACTAACGAGGTTTACCGTAATAAAACAAGTAAGGATCTGTGTAAATTTAATAAGACAACAATAATTGATTAAAATGTTGAAATTACTGTAAATGAAGAAACATAAAGTTGTTATAATGATTGCAAACCATGCTAGTAAAAAGCTTGTTGCTATGGTTATTCCCTTTTGATCAATAACCCAGATTAGACTAAAAATATGCAAGTTATTATAATTCAAATGAGAGACAAAATTAATTAAGGGAATGTATTATAATAGGCTTAATTATGTATCAAAATAACCCAATACGATCATACTCAATCAGTTTAACAACCAAATGGCCCGCACAGGGATTTCAATTAACAATGTTGAATACTCAAAATGCATTAATTAATATTCACTCAAAATGCACAAGATCATACTTACACAGATTAAAAGTTGTTCTTTTTAATACAAAAAAGGTAGCCCGGTGCACTAAATCTCTCTCTATGCGCAAGGTCCGGGAAAAGAGCCCGACCACAAAAATCTATTGTACAGGCTTACCTTGCATCTCTCCAAAAATAATAATGAAGTTTAGAAAATGAATCGTGACGAATGTGTACAGGTCTTCAATAAAGCAAAAACTTGAAGCTCTTAAATCAATAACCAAAACAATCATTTATTTATCTCGGAACTTTCCGTTTGGACCAAGATCTTTATTGTTGCGAAGCGGTGGTAGTTCCGACGTAGCTATCCATTGACTGGAGCTGGACAACATTGGTTTCTAGTTCGCCGTGGCTGCTGCAGCTGTTGGTTGTTGGTTTCGCAGGTGATGAGGTGCGTAAGAGGAAGAAGGAGCAGCGGTTACTACTGGTGGTTACTGCCGGAGAGATGATGTGAGGGTGGTGGCTGTCTTCTGGATAGAAGCTCGGAGGAGAAGCAACAACGGCGCGATTGGGGCTACTGGGTTGAGGAGCTGCGTGATGGTTCAGTGGGGGAGAAGGAGAAGGAGAGAGTAACCGAGGAGAAGAAGAGCAGCGTTGGCTGCTGCGTGTGGTGGTTCTTCGCCGCGGTGCTGGTTCGTCGGATGTTGGAGATGCTGCTGCTGTTATTGATGTTGCTGCCGTCGCTGTTGTTGGTGTTGTTGCCACTGCTGCTGTTGTTGATGTTGCTTCCGGTTGACTGGAGGAGAGGGAGAAGGAGCAGCGGTTAGAGTCGAGGGAGAGGTATGGCAGAGGTTGGTGTTAGTTCGTGGTTGCTGATGGCGGAGGAGAAGCATCAACAACGAAGGGAGAGATGAGTATATGGGTGGCTCTGGTGAGGGAGAAATGAGTATAGGGGTAGCGCTGGTGAGTACTCGTCTTGCCAGCGAGACCTCACCGGAGACGAAACGAAGGAGAGTGAGGGGAGGTTGAAGGCGTGAGTTTCTCTTTTTGAGATGAGAGAAGGAAACATGGTTCTCTTCTCTTTGAGAAGAGTGAGATCGGTGAGGTGAGAGAGAGTGAAAGTGGAAGAAATTTTTTAGGGTTTGGGTGTAGGTAATTGAAAATAGGAAAGAGTAATAGGAGTTAATCATGGTCATAGATCGAGATATAACGGACGATTGTGATTGAAATAAAGATTTAAAATTAGACCATATTGAATTCAATTAGGCTAGAATTAAAATGAATTGGAAGTGGATTGATTAGAAATTTAATAAATTGGATAAAAAGGACTATGCTTAAAATAAAATGGAGGAAAATTGAATAAATTACTAGCTAATTAATAATCATAATATATATATTGAATAAGTAAAATCATAAACTTTATCAAGTAATAATTTTTATATATAAAGTAACTATTTATGTATATACTATATATATATATATATATATATATATATATATATATATATATATATATATAATGCACGTATATATAACACAAAGTAAAATAGATGTGTAATATACATATTAATATAATTAAGTAAAATATATAATAAACTTAATTAAGTAATAACTTTTTGTATGCACATGCACATAAGATATGTGATATCTAAGTAAATTATAAAATAAACTTAGTTAAATAATATTTTTTATATAAAGAAAATACACAAATATACATAATATATACTAAATAGATATGTAAAAATATTCGAACATATGAAGCTCGTTATTTTACTTTAGAATAAAAATAATAAAGATAAAAGTAGTAATATTAATAAATAACAAAAATATTATAAATTATAATGTCAAAATATACGATTTATTGGGTAAAACTAAAACTAAATTTATTTATTTAATAAAAAAATAATTTTGAAAAATGCCTATCTATTAAGATAGCAATTCGAAAAGTAATTATGGGTTGGTCAAAATTGGGTGTCAACAGAGAGTTCAAGCTATCCGACATAACAACCACTCACTATATAATTGTCAAATAGACATACCAAGGAACAAGATCTTGAAATGATATAAAATCTTGTTCCTACAAAAATGCATCGTTACTATAAGATATAATACATAAATATGTTCTTTAATTTGGCTTCACCTGACATCTACGCTTTGTAACTTTGGATGTGTATAACTAGAGACTTAAACTTGTATACAATTGAACAAGTAGATACACGCATACGTCTTATATGACATAATACACGTAGGACACAAAATTTCCATGTAGGACGCCACGTAAGACAAATGTGTCTATTTGTTCAATTTTATATAAGTTTAAGTGACTACTTATGCAAATCCAAAGTTAGAGGGCGTAGATGCAAGCTGAAGCCAAGTTGAAGGACACGTTTATGTGTTATGCCATATTTAAAGCTCATAATTTGGTCTTTTGGCCTCTAATGATTGGCCACTAATTTCAAAATCAAACTATCATCTAATCAAGTGTGGTTTGGCATTTTTATTGGCTATGTGATATTGGAGGGCGACATGGTCGATGTAGAGTAAAACTTTGAAAACCCATAAGTAGAACTAAAACTTCTCAAATGCAAAGATAGTTGCAATTAATTCTTGCTCTGTCACCGTGTAAATTTTTTTAGCCAAATTGAAGGCCTTACTTGCATAATATATTGGGTGAAGTATTTTGCCATGTTTTTGTTCGAGCATTGCTCTAATGGCTACCCCACTTGCATAACACATCAATTCAAAAGGTAACCCCCAATCTGAGTCATAATAATTAGAGTTGACACCAAACTCTCCTTCAAATTCTCAAATGCCTTTAAGACAATCATCATAACTCAAACTTTGCTTCCTTTTCAAGAAGCTTGCATAATGTACTTGCAATCTTGAAGAATATTTTATGAATCTTTTGTAAAAGCCAGCATGACCAAGAAAGTTTGAAACCTTTACCGATTATGAGAGGTGGAAGCTTAGAAATAACTTCAATCTTTGATTTATCCACCTTAATGACTCTTTTACTATAAAGTGACGCTTCTCCAAGTTCAAGACCAAATTGATATCTTTACACCTTTGTAGTACTTGAGAGAGGTTCTCCAAATAATGCTCAAAGAGTCCCCTATTAAATAAAAGTCATCCCTAAATACTTTCATTGCTTCTTTCATTATGTCGGATAATATTGATATTATGCATCATTGAAAAGTAGTCGGAGTATTACAACGACCAAAAGACATTCTTTGAAAAGCAAAGTTGTCATAAGGGCATATGAAGGTGGTTTTCTCTTGGTCCTCTGTGGCAATTTGAGTTTGGTTGTAGCCGTAGTACTGTAACACCCCTCAAAACTTTTCCAAAGATTCAAACCCTTCTTGTGTTCGGAAGGGGTCGAACCCGAGTATCTTGAAATATATTCGTGAGTTAAGATGAGTCTCTGAGGGACTGAGCAGTGTTAGAGGTGATGTGGGGTCACCAAGGACCCCTAGGACTGAGCTAAGCCCAAAAGATCCGTCGTGGCTAAGTTTAGGATAAGTTCGTATAAAGGTCGGCTTTTGACGACCCTATCTTTTGAAGGACGTCAATCTAGGTGGCCCACGACCTATCAAATTAAGGGTCGTCGAGTCTTCTTTCTAATGCCACCAAGAATGTAAATTTTGGAGTTCGAAGTCAAAAGATATGATGATCCTAAGATGAACTAGCACGGCAGGAATTTCATTTTTGGCCTGGGCTGCAACTGCTGGGGAAATGGCCTTGGCGCTGTAAGGGCGCGACGCGCCAATATCACGCCAGAAACATGCCTCAGTAGTTTGGTCCTTGGCGCGACGCGCCACTAAAAGTTGTGCAGGGTTTTTCAGGCCAAATTTCCAGAACCCAGAAAATTTGGCCTTGGCGCTGTAAGGGCGCGACGCGCCACTATCGCGTCAGAAACATGCCTCAGTAGTTTGGTCTCTGGAGCGGCGCGCCACTACGAGGTGTGCAGGTTTTAGGCGTGTTTCAGCCTGGCGCTGTAATGGCGCGATGCGCCACTATCGCGCCAGGTGCATTTTTGCCTATTTTTCAGAACTTTTGAGAAGGGGCAATTTGGGAATTGCCCCAAATTATATATGTATCACCCTAGACTATTTTGGGATCATTTTCTTCAGCCCCCACTCTCTCTCTAAAAGCCCTAGAAACCTCTTCTCTCTCTCTCCCTTCTTCTTCCTCTCCAAATCCTTCCCCAACAAGAAGAGTTCCAAGAGCTTCAAGGTTTGAGTTTCCATTGAAGACCCAACCACAAGGGTTTCTTCAAGTCTTCACTAAGGTATGTAAGACTATCCAAAACATGGGTTGAGTCCACCCATGTGCCCTATTCTTGCTGTGAGGTTAGATGTTCATGAAAATGGAGTTTCTTGGTATGGTCTAAGTTTAAATGAGTTTTGTCCCCTATTTAATCGATTCTATATGTATTGATGTTGTTGAGTTAAGAAGTTCCCAAAATGAGTTGTTAAATATGTTCTATTGATCTTCTTGACTATGTAGATTTTGATAAAAGATGCTATTTTCTTAAAAATGTTGCTTATTATAAAAATGTAAATTTAAAGTCTTGAAATTGTGATGAGTCTCAAAGATTTCTCAAATGGATGGAGGAAATGATTGATTATATCTAGATGTTGCTATATATGTGCATTTAAATTTCTTTTGAAGATATGATTGAGATTGATCAGATAGTATGATTAGAAGAGATTCGATTGTGATAGAGTTGATGAGTTGACAAGGTTGTAATAAGACTTGTTGATGTGATTTGATTGAGTTGATTGGATGGAGTTTTATGAGCATTGAGTCTTGGGAGGAGTATCGAGCACCGAATTGGGCAAGAGTATAGTCCATACTCGAACCCAATAACTGCGTCGCCAAACGTAGGGGGGATGGAACCGTTAAAGTGGGATGCTTCCCCGAGAGATTTGTCCTAACATTATAGGACCTGGTTGGATTGGATCCATGATTTGTTGATTCGTTCATACCTTGGCAAAGTATGAACGGACGCGGCAACAACGTCGATTTGTTATACTTTCACTGGCTCATAAGTGATGGTTGTTGGATAAGAGAAACTCCAAAATAGGTATTGATAGTACTCTGAGTCAGATTGAGTTGAATTGTATGTGATTGGTCCCGTCTAAATCATATTATTGTTTATACTTAGGACATTTGATTGAGTTGGTATTCCTCTTGAGTTGAGCTTCCGAGTTGATAAATTCTTCCTTAATGTTCGTTGTATTCGGCCATTTTACATACTCATACATTCCATGTACTGACGCCATTTGGCCTGCATTGTTTCATAATGCAGAGACAGGTACTAGCGGTCATCAACCGGCGCTCCGTTGAAGGTCCACATACGCTCCCAGCTAGTTGGTGAGTCCTCCTAGTTTCCGGGGGATGTTGAGCTTTCTTGTACAGTCTGTTGTTGTTTCTCTTATTTTGATTGTTGGTAGACATGGACTTGTCATGGGCACCTCTTAGGCTTTGGTAGAGGCTTCATAGACTGGAGTGTGGGGAGGTCGAACTGTTATTTTGAGGAGTCTCATTTTATTGTCTTGTTGGGCTGTAAATGTTTGGCCTTCGGCCCCTATATATATATATATGATCAGTATTTCATTATTTGAGTTTTCCGCTAAGAGAATGTGATTGAATGAATATGTGACTGGACCAGGTGGTTTGCTCGGAGGTCAGAAATGGCCTTCGGGTGCCGGTTACGTGTAGGGTACCCTCCCGGGGCGTGACAAGTACCCATCTAGAAAATAATAGAAAGGCTTTCCCCCCAATTGTTCTAGCATTTGATCAATGAATGGAAGAGGAAAATGATCATTCTGTGTTGCACTATCAAGCCTTCAATAGTCCATGCATACTCTCCAATAGGTCAAAGTTCTCATAGAGATCAATTCATTTTTGTCATTTGGTACCACCGTGATACCTTTTTTCTTGGGTACATAATGCATGGAACTCATTCATGCACTATCAGAAATTAGATAAATCACTCCCACATTCAACCACTTTATTATATCTTTCTATAAAACCTCCTACATGGAAGAGTTAAGCATTCTTTAATGTCCATGCTAGGCTTTCTTTCCTATTCAAGATGGATCCTATGAGTGCATATTCTGGGGCTTATTCCCCTAATATCCACAATTGTCTTGTTGTACTTCTTTAATATTGACAACAATATTTCCACTTGGATCTCCTATATACCAAAATAATTATTAACAAGGAATCATTTGGGCTAAGAAATTTTTACTCTGAATGAATGAGAAGTGGCTTGAGCTCTAGAGTGGGTGATTCAATGATAGATGGATTGGTGGGTATAGTCTCATAGTTTTAGAAATCTAATGACAATTACCTCGGAGTATAAGAATAAAACCCTTGACCCTCAATTTTCATTACCGCTTCCGTAATTCCCCCAACAATTTTATCATCACAATTCAATAACACTACCACTTAAGTTTCTTCAACACAACCAATGTCTCTATTCACATCTACCTCTTCATCAATAACATCAACTACCGAAAGCAACCACATGTCACAAGGTCGTCTCATGAATTTGCACACATGAAATGTGACTTCTTCATCATCATACGGAACTTCAACTCTCCCCTTTCAACATCACAAATAGCTCTTCCTATGATACGAATAACCTTTCCAAAATAATGGGCACCTCATAATCAACTCACAATTTGATAACATGAAGTCTTCGGGGAAGATGGACTTGTCCACTTTCACAAGGACATCATAGATAATCCCCATGGGCGTATTCACTTTTTTATCTGTCATACACAATCTCAAAATTATAGGTCAGGGGTGTCCCAAACCTAATAGTCATCATTGCAATTGTAAAATTGGCTACCTTATATAGTCAAGCTTGCTCTAGAACTTCTTGAAGAACTCCATCCCACAATGTCTACATGTATTCTTCCAATAATATGAGTGTTTTTTGATTCACGAATCAAGTCACCTAACAAGTTAATTAAGTGTGTAGGCACCTAGATTACTGGCAATTTATCCGCTTATCTCCATAAAAAATCTACGAAATCTTAGACCTAATTAAGTGTCAAATTAAATGGAAGGAAATGTGATAGACACCCTTCAGAATCCCCATAAATATTATCCCCTTCCGGACTTAATTAACTTAATTTGGGACAAGATGATTGTATAAGATATTGATGTTCTAGATAAGATAAAAAGAATAAAAGAAAAAGAAAAAGAAAAAGAAAAAGAAAATCAACTTAACAAAAGGGGAAAATAGGCAAATTTACAAAGAAGATGAATTAACAAATTTTAATTCTAACCTATTTGGGTGTTGGGGACAGAGAGATTGTGTTGGGAGATTTGGAACATATAGGGAGGTATCACAATTTTGGGTGTTGCAGGAGTATTAAGGTCGAGGAGGTTAAGGGTGTTGTTCGTAGGTTACGTTTGGGAAGAGCGACCGAACCTGGCGAGATTCTTGGGGAATTTTGGAAGAGCGCGAGATCGGTAGGTTTGGAGTGGCTGACTAGGTTATTTAATGTCATCTTTGAGACGCTAATGATGCTCGAAGAATGGAGGTTGAGCTTAATGATCCCTCTATATAAACACAAGGGGGATATCCAGAGCTGCAACAACTATAGAGGTATCAAGCTTCTATGCCATACTATGAAGGTATGGGAAAGAGTGGTGGAGATGAGGGTCAGGAGAGGCATGTCTATTTCAGAGAACCAATTTTGATTTATGCCAGGATGATCAACTACAGAAGTCATCCATCTTATAAGAAAACTGGTGGAGCAGTATAGGGAGAGGAAGAGGGACTTGCATATGGTATTCATCGACCTAGAATATGCTTACGATAAAGTCTCACGAGAGATACTTTAGAGATGTCTAGAGGCTAAAGGTATACCTGTGGCGTACATCAGGGTGATCAAGGACATGTATGGGGATGCCAAAACTAGGGTAAGGATAGTAGGAGGGGACTTAGAGAACTTCCCTGTCGGGATGGGGTTGCATCAAGGATCAGCTCTTAGTCCATTTTTATTTGCCTTGGTGATGGATGGATTGACGTGACAAATTCAAGGTGAGGTACCATGGTGTATGCTTTTTGCGGATGATATAGTCCTGATCGATGAGACTCGTAGTGGAGTTAACGCTAACCTGGAGGATTGGAGACATACCTTGGCGCCTCAAGGGTTTAAGCTGAGTCGAACCAAGACAGAGTACTTAGAGTGCAAATTTAGTGTGACACCTTAGGAGGTTGGCACAAAAGTTAGGCTTGGTGACCAGGCCATCCAAAAGAAAAGTAGTTTCAAGTACCTTGGGTCTATCATGCAAGGCAGCGGGGATATTGACGATCATGTCACACACCGTATTAGGGTAGGTTGGATGAAATAGAGGCTCACTTCCGATGTGCTATATGACAAGAAGGTGTCACCACAACTTAAGGTCAAGTTCTACAAAGTGGTGGTTAGACCGGCTATGTTATATGGGGCGGATGTTGGCCGGTTAAGGTCTCTCACATTCAAAAGATGAAAGTTGCCGAGATGAGAATATTGAAATGGATGTGTGGGCATACAGGAGTGACAGGATTAGAAACGAGGATATTCGGGATAAGGTAGGAGTGGCCTCAATGGAAGATAAGATGAGAGAATTGCGACTGAGATGGTTTGGGCATCTGAAGAGGAGAGACACAGATGCCCCAGTGCGGAGGTGTGAGAGATTGACCATGAATGGTTTTAAGAAAGGTAGGGGTAGGCCGAAGAAATATTGGGGCGAGGTGATTACACAGGACATGACGCGATTACAACTTACCGAGGACATGACCCTAGATAGGAGGGAGTGGAGGACCCACATTAGGGTAGAAGGCTAGTACATAGTCTCATTATTCTTCCTTATTAGTAGGCACATTAGCGCACTATAATTTCCTGTGCTCTGATTTCTGTTATTATCTATTACTTTCTGTACTTTGATTACTCTATTTTATTCCTATCGTTCTCGTTAGTTGCTTTCTCATATATGCCTTATCTAATCTCTTTTATGCCGTTATGCTTTTAATGAGCTGAGGGTCTTTCGAAAACAGCCATCCTACCGTGGTAGGAGTCAGGTCTGCGTACACTTTACCCTCCCAGACCCCACGTTATGGGATTTCACTGGGTTGTTATTGTTCTTGTAATTCTAACCTATTTGGATCAAAGCTCGCCCCAAGCCCTACTTGTAGAATTTCGCTGGCTATGTTGTTTTCGAATTTCCATATTCTGCTTGGGTATGCTTCCGTCATTCCACCAACCTACCAAATTACAATCGTTCATGTTGTTACTTAGAAGTGTTCTGGCGTTGCCTAAATGTGTTCATAACCCTACTCTTCCCATTTCATTCCTAAACCCAATGCCCAAAAGGAATAGAGTTTGCCTATTAGTGTAGTGTGAGTACTGATTAGTTTCTAAATTAAGGATTTTTATCTACTATAACAAGTAAAAATGAACTGATAATTAAAAATTCTTTGTTAAACTCATAAATCTTAACACTGATATATTGTGGAGGTAAATAAATTCAAGGAAAATATATCCTCTATTATAAAAGTGTCTCACATATATCCCTACCATTACAAAAATGGCTCACATATACCGTTACCATTACAAAAGTGGCTTACATATATCCTTTTATCTAAGAAAGTGAAAAAAATTATTTTAAATTTATTTTTTTGATTTTAATTTTTAAAAAAATTCATGTAGGGGTATATATGATTCTTTTCACACATAATCATCTTTTACTTCTTTGATTATCATTATTTGATTTTTTTTTAATTTTTTTCTTTCATTCTTTAGTATAAAAATATGAGAAAAAAATGTGAATAAAAAAAGAAAAATATTTAATACTAATTTCTTTTGGATATATTATAGTTTATTTTTTGTATTTGTAAAACAAATTGGGGCTTATATAATAAATTTTACAAGAAAGTGAAAAAATAAATTTGACCATCAAAATAATAAATTTAAACTAGCCATTGAATCAAAAAGCAACAAAAATACTTGTGAGAAGTATCAAATATACCCCATGAATGTTTTTTTTTAAAAATTTAAAACATTAGTTTAAAATTAATTTTTTCACTTCTGTTAAAAAATTAGGTAAATGTAAGTCATTTGTGTAACAATAAGGGTGTATATGCGCCACACGAATTGTATATCGACTCTAAATTTTAAAATTAAGGGGTATATCAGACGTTTTCCCCTAAATTTAATTTAGGATTATGGTACTCCCATATATTGGCACTACTAAAAAAGATCTATGTTTCATTGAAATTTCTCATTGAATTTTTTTAGTGATTATTCCCATACATACTTTGATTGAATTATTGACAGATATCTCTACAAAATGAAAAAGAAGATAAAACAATGATAGATGTTGAAGGACGGAAGGAGAGAAAGGGAAGTAGATACTTACTTTTGCGAGCTGACAATAAGGTGGAGAAAATAGAGGTAGGTATTAATTACCCACAACAAGAAGAAATGGAACGCCATGAAAATGCTAGCTTCTGGAGTTGGAGGAGGAGACAAAGAAGAGAAAAAGGGGTGAGAAGAGGAAGGAGCTAAGGAAGAAACCCTACTTTGTAGGGGATTTTATAAAGACCTAGTAGGTTCCCTTAATTGACTGGCCAGTAGATTTTTTGTTTTGCTTTTACTTTATTTTAGTTGGACTTCTTGGTCCAATTTTGTATAGACTCCTATTTTTAATATAAAGGGGTTATAAGCTCCATCATACTTATATATATATATATATATATATATATATATATATATATATATATATATATATATATATATATATATATATATATTGATTGATTGATTGAATTAGCGAGAAAAGAAAATGTAACACCCCCTAAAATATTGTATTTGGTGTTTCAATTCTCGACAAAAATGATACTTCTTTTGTATTTTGGGCATACATTTTCATAGAATAGTCCAAATTAGGTGATTCAAATTTTTAAATAACCCCAATGACATTATATATATATATATATATATATATATATATATATATATATCGATTGATTGAATTAGTGAGAAAAGAAAATGTAACACCCCCTAAAACGTTGTATGTGGTGTTTCAATTCTCGACGAAAATGATATTTCTTCTGTATTTTGGGCATACATTTTCATAGAATATCCAAATTAGGTGATTCAAATTTTTAAATAACCCCAACAACATTACCTACAACTTTCATGAAGACCATATCTTAATATTTGGAGGATACTTAGGTCAAATAAATTAATTTTTGCAAGATGTGGTGTTGTGACGAAATAGAGTATGTGTAGAAGAAAAATCATATCTCACGGTAGGATCTCCATATCAGTTGATTCTTGAACGAACTGAAAGTATACTTCTAGATCTACAATTCATATGAAGACACCAAATCCTAATAAGAAATTTATCTTGTTCAAACGCAACTCCAAAAAAGGGCATTCCGTTAAAAGAATGTTCATCTCACTAACCATAGAAAGATCTAGATTCATTTGACATCATTCATGACATCAATAGTCCTCCATTTGACATCATCCATGAAATCACAATCCTCCATTGAATTTTCATGATCACTCTTTGTAATTACTTTTATTTATTGTTAGGTCTCTCGTCCACACTTATAAATACCTACCTTATTTCCTCATTTTATTCATCAAGTTTTCTCAAGCAACTCTTCTCTCTCTATACACTTCTTTACTCATTCTCAAATATAGTTTTAGTTTTTAGTAGTGTAGAAATATTATTTTGGTGATTCTTATACTCTGGGTAGTACACAAAACGCTTCGGCAAGGAGAAAAGGCTAGGGGTTCAAGAGTGTTCCAATTCGGAGTAAAGTTTCAAATTTAAGGTATGTAAGGCTATTCATATCATTGGATTGAGTTCGTCCATACGCCCAATATCTAAATTCATCGTAATTGAGTTATAATTGAGTTTTATCCAAATCTTGAATTCTAAATGAATTAATTCTTCTTCTATTGAGTTAAATATATTTATGCATTGATATTAATATTATTTTTTATCTCTCATATTATTAGAATTATAGTTCATGGCTACTTTTCCATGAATCCTAATTGATTTGATGTTCATGAATATTTTTACACATGTTTTGAGTAAAGATGTTGGCTTTAAATATTTATTGAAAAAAAAGTGATTTGAATTAACACTATATATGTATTTTATTGAATTTTGAAAGAGCAAAAGAATTGAGTTTAAATAAATTTAAGTAAATGATGTTTTGAGCAAGATATTTTGATGAGATGTAAATAATGTTTTGAAGTGTAATGATTGATGAAGAGGTAATAAGATGAGTTTGATGTTTTTCCAATAAGATTAGATGATGATGTTAATATGAGCACATATTTTGGGAGTAGTATTGAGCACCGAGTTGGTAAGAGTTTAATTGACTCAAACCCCAGAACTACGTAGCCAGCATAGGATGGAGGCTATACCTCTTAAGTCCGAAAAAGAGGACTTTGATGGTTGGTTCAAAGATGGTGATGTCCTTTACCCTGGAAAGGTATTGGATGGATGTGGCAACGACATTGCTTCGTTGTGTCATCACTAGCTCATAAGTGATGATTGTCTGTTAGAGAAACTCACAACTGAGTAAGCATTGCTTATTATTATTATTTTTTAAAACTTGCATTATATATTGATGTTGAGATGATGTTGAGTTCTGAGCCGAGTCTTCCTGAGAGGAGTTTCTTGATATATGTCCTTACTTTCTTTCCATTTTACATATTGTCCTTCAGCTTCCAAAGATCACTTGTGGCCTCAAATCTTTCTTTCCTGATACCAGTTTCACTTTCTTGCTGATTTTTAATGTAGTTTGTTCGTTGATCTATCTTTTGTCTCGTATCGACCAACTTCTCTCAGTTCTTCTCAATTGTTTTGTCTTTTGAGGTAGACATTCTTGCTTTAATTTGGTGTGTAAGTACTATATAAAGTATCAAACTAGCTCGAACAACTGTGAATACAAAAGTAATAAAAGTTAATGAAAAACCAAATCAAAATGTCATATATAGTAAAAGTAGCTTCTTTTATAAAGAAAAAAAAACATATAGTATTGATTTTGTGGCCATGAACTTACGTTGATGATGAAGCCTATCCCAATTTATTACATGTATAATAATACTCCATTTTTGTTTATATAGACACCAATGACTTAGGTTTTTTCCTTAATTTTTTCCCTCTCTTTTACTCGTGCAAATCAATGGTATAATAAATGAAGGAAATAACAACATACTCGCAGAGAGTTCTTCTTGTTTGTTTATTAATTTTGGGTTGTTTCGTTCTTTTATTTTTTTAAAGAGAAATAAGTACCATTGACACTAAATATAATATTAAGAAAATAAATAAATTGTTTTACATTATGCTAGTTTAACATTACCCACTGTGTCTTCCCGTATACTCACTCCATTCGATATTAGTTGATATTTTTGTTTTTACACACATATTAAGAAATTATAATAAATAAGAAGACAATTTTACTAATTCACCCCTTAAAATATTTATTGAGAATTTAACAAATGTGAACACTTTCAAAAAGAATTAATTGCAAGAATAATTGTAATGACCATGAAGGTCATTTTTGGTAATATTTGTAAAATGACCGTTTTACCCCTCCGATAGTTGCCCCAAGTCATGTTTGATCAGTATTTGAAGTCGATTTTGTGAAATTCTTTGAAAAGTCAAGGTTTTTTGGCAAAGCTTGAAATTTGAAGGCTTAAGTTTCTTCAAGGTGGTATTTGGTGTCATTCGGAGTTTCGAGTTTCAAAATGAATTTCCGTCGATTTCATCTGCTCCGGAATGTGGAATTTGTTCTAGGAGAGTTGAAAGAATCAGATTCGGAGTTATATCGGAGATTTGAGGTTCTAAGTTGGAATTTCTTGAAATTTTGAGCATGGGGTTGACTTTGATCAACATTTGGATATCCGATGCTTGTAATTGTATTCTGACAACTCCGTTTGATTCGGGGGATGATTTTTGGCCTAGGAGTGGTCTTAGTTGAATTTTTAGAGGTCCCAAGCTTGATTTGTGTTTCGAGGCCTAAAGTTAGTTTCGTGCGACTTATTGGATTCCGGGTCAAGGAGACCTCGAATTTAAATTCTGCTGATTCCATTGAATTTGGAACGTTGAAATTAGTATGGTAGCATATATGGTTTGTGTTTACGGGATTCCAAATGAATTCTGAGGGTTCAATCGGGTTATTTTTGAAGTTGTGGAATAGCTCTGTTTTGGAAAGTTGCAGGCTTCGCTAAAGCGAAGGGTGTCACGCCCCGAGAGCTTACCCTAGGCGTTACTGACACTCGGAGATCACCGCTGGCCCCAAGCAAACCACTTTGTCTAATCACTCATTCAATAACTCAGCAGAAGACTCGACTCAATGGATAATTAACTCAAGTAGGAATTTAGAAACATCATCATCAATAAATAAATAATAGATTAAAAATACTCAAAGTATAATGTAATTCAACGTCATAAATTCAATAAGGAAATTACGGTTTAAAAAAAAAGACTCTGAAAGAATCATTCTACTTAACTCTACTTTGTTTATGAAGCCTCTAACTGACTCATAAGAAGGTGTTGAGACAAGTCCACAGCTACCTCAAAGAAATACTAAATAATAAAGAAATAACTGAAAAGAAAGAAGCTCCTCTGAATGCAAAGAAGTCTCACCAAAACTGGAGAAGTAGATCCTCAACGATACGACTATTAATGATCTCTAATACTTGTGTCTACATCATAAAACAATACAGGACAAATGACGTCAGTACATGAAATGTACGAGTATGTAAAATAGCTGAAAGGAAACTTACTCAAAGATACTCAACTCAACTAAACTAAACTCAGAGGACTCAACTCTGAAAATAGCTCAACTTAATAAAGCATGCAATATATGTAAAATAATGCTGTAAAAGATATGAATAAGTAAATGCTACTCAGTATATATAAAAATATAATATTTTACTTCTTGAGGAGTTTCTCTAACCGACAACCATCACTTATGAGCTAGTAACGATACAACGAAGCGATGTCGCTGTTATATCCATCCAATACCTTGCCAGAGTAATGGACATCAACATCTATGGATCCAATCATCAAGTCCTCTTTTGGGACAAGAGAGGCGTAACCTCTATCCTACATTGGCTATGTATTTGTGGGTTTGAGTCTATCAAACTCTTACCTAACTCGGTGCTCAATACTATTCCCAAAACATGTGCTCATATTAACATCATCATTTAGCCTCATTGGACTTTTTATTTAAACATCAAACTCATCTCAAAACATCATCATCATCATTCCCTCTTCATCAATCATTACACTTCTTGATTAAAAGAAAACATCATTTACGTCGTCATCAAAACGTCTTGTTCAAAATCCCTATTTAACTCTATTTTCAATTTCATCAAACTCATTAAAATATGCTTCATCTCAATTTGAAGATAATACTTTATTTTATGCATGAAAACCATTAATCTCGACCTCAAGTAATCTATGGACAAATTAGGACCACAACTCAATTAAGATTGATGTGGATGAATGCATGGAGATACGTATCAATGACTACCCAACATCAGGGACATCATCAATACAAAATTAAACACAGAAAACTTCAAGGAGGTATCAATTGACATCAATAACTCAATTCTAGACTTAGGGCAAAACTCAATTCGAACACAATTTTGAAGAATTACATGTTGGGCGCGTGGGCGGACTCAGTGAACGCTATGAGTAGCCTTACATATCTGGAAAATTTATATTACAATTGAAACTCGAAAAACAATAGCTTTCTTGGAGGAAACCTTTGATCTTGGAACCTCGATGCTTGATCTCGAGAAAAGAAACTCTTTTCTGAAGTTTTTAGAGTGGAAGAACTTGGAAAAACCTTGGGTGAAGGGCTTCTCTTTGATTCTTGAATTTTTGACTTGAAAGATTTAGGGTTCTTGATGAAAAAGAGGAACCTTAGGTTTGTTTTGAGAGAGGTTTTGAGACTAGATTGTTTAGATTGATGATTATGAGAGGAAAACAAGTTAGGTTGATGATATACTCAGTTAAAACAGTCAAAAAAGACTTAGAATAGGCCTAAAAAGAAAAAGAACCAAAATAACCCCGGAAGACGTGCAAAAATTTTCTGAGAAAAGGACTTCTACGATTCGTAGAAATCTGTATTGGTAGTAGAGTTGAGTTGTAGCAACTGATCCTAAATTTCTGATCTGGTAGTCTTTGGGAAAACTGTCATAACTTTTTATTTCGAACTCAAAATGAAGCAAATTTAGTGGCGTTGGAAAGAGGACTCAAAGAAATTTAATTTGATAGGTTATGGTCCACCTAATTCTTTATATTATAGGACAAATGATCATTTGAAGTTGACCCACATAAAATCTTTTACCGAAACTCAATCGATAAGAAAGCTTTCAACTCGACTTTGTGCTAGAGGATCCTTATGACCTTAATTCATCTCCAAATCTATTCTGACACTAAATAATTAACCTCCATATATGCACACAATTATGAATCATTCAGTACAACCCCATACCCCAATAACAGATGTCTCGGTCTTAGCTTACAAAAATTTCGAGGTGTTACTAAGGGTGTGTCGCGAAAGAGACATTCACTTTAGAGAACACCCTATCACAAAAGCGAAGGTCGGGTTTTTGCGGGCCTCACAAAAGCAATCAGTAAATCGCTTATGTGAATGTTGTGAAAGAGACCCCCAAGTCGCTTTAGCGAGACCTGAGGGGTTTAAGATTGGGGTTTTAGTCTTTTTCCCCATTTTCAGATCTTGGAAACTCGATTGGACGATTTGAAAAGTGATTTTTCAAAGATAATAGATTGGACAAGTGTTCTTTATCAAAAAATCTACATTACCCATCCATTATATAATGATTTTAACTTTGAATTAAGGATTTTGGGCCCTAAATTTTGAGAATTTCTTCAAGAACTTTGAATTTCTTAAAATGAGGATTATGAACTGAATTGAGCTCCGTTTTTGAATTCGTTTTCACCAATAGATTTCAAATACCTCAAAGAAATTTTTCATCCAAATATTTTCAAATTTGGACTCCATTTTCGGAATCGAATTTCTTCGCCGTTTTGACCGTTTTGGCTGAATTTCATGATTTTGTTGTCATTAGTTTTGTAATTTGATTATGAATCATTATTTGATTAGATTCTTATGATTTGAAGCGTCGGCGAAAGGGCAAGCCTCAAGTTTCAGAGTAGTTGGGAGTGATATTAAGGTAAGTGAAACTTTAAACCCTCGTAAACTTTGTAGAACCTTATATTTTTGCTCTGTGCTATGTGTATTGATGTGAACTTGATAATTTGATTGATTATGAATTATGAAAATACCTAAGGTTGATAATCGAGGATATAAAAAGGAAAATTGCTCTAATGAACCAAGGTATTTGATTTAATTGATAATGTTAACTCGTTGTGGAGATTACATTGTAATAATCTTGCAATGAATTGCATATGGTATTGGATTTCATCATCATCCCATTGATTATATGAGTATTTTATATGCATTTGGGTTGAATCATATCAAGGAAGTCCAAATTGATGATTAAGCCGATGTGAAATAGTTTTGGCTAAGTTATGATGAAAGAGAAAAACAAAGAGGATTCGAGAGACGTGCCACGCGTCATGGTTGTTACTTTATTGCATTAGAGGAACGTGTGTAACACCTAAATTGTTTTTTGCCAAGACTCGAACCATTCTTCATATGCGTAGAGACTCGAACTGAATGACTTCTAATTGTATATATGAGTTTGGATCATTTCCTAAGTATTTTAAGTGTATTAGGTGTGGTTTAGGGTCATAAGGGATCTCTAACACTAAGTCAAGTCTAAAGAATTTCTATCGGCTAAGTTTTCGAATGAGTCCGTATAAGGGTCAACTTCGAATGACCATATCTCCTAAAATATAACGAATTAGGTGGCCCATGACCTATCAATAAGTCTTCTTTCCAATGCCACTAATATTGTATTTTTTTGAGTCCGGAGTAAAAAGTTATGTCTAGTTAACCAGAAGGGTGCGCGACCAGTTCGTGTCGCGGACTTGGCCAATTTTGCTTCAACTTAAAATTTTCGAAAAAAATGAACTATGGGGGAACAACTCCGCGATGCGGACTTGTTCCACCTTAGTTCAAATTTCTGCCCATTTTTAATTTTTGATAAGGGCTTTTCGATCTTTTTCCCACCTTTTCCAACTACATTTTAGGGCTAAATTCCTTCCCCATATCAGTTTCTAAGGAGTTTTCTCTCCAAAAAACCCAAGAGCATTGAGAGAAAGAATTGGAGAAGAGAAGGAGGGCTAGAGTTCAAGTTCCTCAATTAAGGACATCAAATTCTTGATTTGTTCTTCAAGTCAAGTCAGGTATGTAAGGCTACTTACAACATTGGATTGATTTCATCCACGTGCCTTACATCTTCATTGATTCGAGTTGAGTAGAGTTTAGAGGTTCCATGAATTGAGTTCTTGAGTTATCTAAAATTTCTATTGAGATTTTTTATATAAATTCATATGTATTAATGATGTCTTTGAGTTGAGTATTTGAGGTATACATTCATGTATTCATTTACATGAACCCAAGATGAGATTTCATTTTTGTCATAATTTGCCATGAACTTGAGATTGATGGTTTTCATGTATAAATAAAATATTACTTTCAAAGTGAGATGATGCATATTTTAATAAGTTTGATGAAATTGAACATAGATTTAAATGTGGATTTTGGAGCAAGATGTTTGATGATGATGTAAATGATGTTTTGAGATGGAGTGGATTGAAGTCTAATGTGACTACATGATATAATTTGCATAATTCAATTTGACTAGAGTCTTACAAGGATTTTGAGTATAAATGATTGTTTGAGAAGGAGTTTTAAAAATGATTTGTGAATGTTTTTGCATAAATTATTTATGCACTATTTTGAGTTTAAAGAATGATTATTTTTATTTTTGATTTAGAAAGAGTTTAAGCATGAGTTGAGTTTGAGAAGTCTCTTAATTATTATTTTGAGCATGAGTATTTTTAGTATAAACAGGTTGAACATTTTTACATTAAAACATTTATTTTGAGATTGAGTTGAGGAGTTAAAATTATATTTTAAATGCATTTAACATTTACTGCATTCATTAAGTTGAGATTGTATCAAATTTAAAGAGAAGACTTTGATGATTGAGATGAGTTGATTTTGAAAGAAGGTCCAATGAGACCAGATTGATTGAGTTTTGAAAAGAGTCCAATAAGACTAAATGAGTTGATTTGAACTAAGTCCAAAAGAGACTAATTGAGTATTTTGAGTATTTTACTCACCTGATAGATATGAGCATATTGAGTTTTGGGAGGAGTATCGAGTACCAAATTGGGTAAGAGTATAGTCCTTAATCGAATCCCATGAGCTACGTAGCCAACGTAGGAAAGGATTGAACCGTTAAAGTTGGATGTTTCCCTATTTCATTGTGCTAACATGATAGAACTTGATTGATTGTTGGATCCATAATTGGTTGATTCATTCATACCTTGGCAAAGTATTGAATAGACGTGGAAACAACGTCGGCTTGTTGTACATCACTGGCTCATATGGTGATGGTTGTCAATTAGAGAAACTCCCAAATTAAGTGAATTGTGCATGATATGATTGGTTCGATTGAGACTGTAGATGATTGAGTTGATTTGAAAAGACATTTCTAAATTTTGATTTGCATACCTGTTGAGTCAAGTCGTTTGAGTTTATTATTGAGTTGATTGAATATGATAAGATTGGTTTGAGTGGTATTGTAGATGATTGAGTCGAGTTGTAAAACATTTCTAAATTCTAATTCACATGTCTATTGAGTTGAGTTATTTGACTTTATTCTTTGAGTTGATGATATATGATTGGATTGGAGTTGATGATATATGATTGGATTGGATTGGATGTGATTGAATTGAATCGTATTGTATATGATTGGATTGGATCGGATTGGATTGTAATGAATGTATTGGATTGGATGGTATGTGATTAGATTGAATCAGATTGTATATGATTGGATTAAATCGAATTGTATATGATTGGATTGGATCAGATTGTATATAATTGGATTAGATCAAATTATATGTGATTGGATTGGATTGGATTGTATATGATTGGATTGGATTGGATGGTATGTGATTGGATTGAATCAGATTGTATATGATTGGATTAGATCGGATTATATATGATTGGATTTGATTGTATATGATTGGATTGGATCAAATTGTATATCATTGGATTGAATTGAATTGTACATGATTGAATTGGATTGTCTATGATTAGTCTCTGTCTAAACCATATTCTTCCTTTAGACTTATGATACTTTGATTGAGTCACTCTGATCTTTCTGATTTGAGATATCTGAACTGATATTATTCTACCTAGATGCATGTTTCATTCTACCATATTACATTACATGTACTGACATCTATTTGGACATGCATCATTTCATGATGCAGAGACAGATTTAAGAGATCATCAATAGGCACACCGTTGAGGATCTGTTCATACTCAGCTTATTGGTGAGTCCCCCTACTTTCGGAGGATACCACTTATGTTATTCTTATGTTGAGTTTAGTCTTTTCATTTTGATTTGAGGTAGTCATGAACCTGTCATTGACACCAATTAGATAGTAGTGATAGAGGCTTCATAGACTAGATAGTGATGGGTCGATTGAGTATTTTATTTTCTTAAATTATTCTTGTCAGACTATTTAATGACATAGATTATTGTTTGATTTATTAGCCCATATCCTTTCTTCCTTGAGCTAGATTGTTGATTGGAATTGCCCACCTAATTATCTCTTTATTTTAAGTCTTCCACTGATTGAATGAATGAATAGATGTGTGATTAGACCAAATGGTTCGCTTGGGAGCCAGTAATAATTTCTGAGTGTCGGCCATGTCTAGGGTGCCCTCCCGGGGCGTGACAATGTGTCACTATTGTAATGACCCTGAAGGTCATTTTTTGCATTTTTGATAAATTACTATTTTACCCTTCTCGTTAGTTTTCCTGTGTCACTTTTATTTTTGTTTAAAAGTTTTTTTTCAGAAATCTTGTGAAAAGTTGAGGTTTTGCTTGACAAATAGATTTTAAGGGCTTAAATTGTGAAAATTTGAGTTTAGGAATCATTCAGAGTTTTGAGTCTCAGAATAGAATTCTGTCAATTTCATCATCTCCATAATGCGCAAATTGGTTTAGGAGAGTTGTCGGAATCATATTTGGAGTTAAAACGTGAAATTTAGGTCCGAAGTTGAAAATTGAGTTAAAAGTTAGTTCAAGTTTGACTTTGGTTAATATTTGAGGTTCGGGTGCTCGGATTGGATTTTTGATGGTTCCAATAGTTTCGCTAGGTTATTCTAACGCTAGAAATAGCTTTGTTATAATTTTTAGAGGTCCCGATGGTATTTTGGGTATTTCAAGTGCCAAAACTAGTTTAGTTGCGACTTATTGGATTCCAGGTCAAGGACGCCTCGAATTCAAATTCCAATAATTCCATTGAGTCCGGAATGTCGAATTTAGTAGGATTACATATATGATTTGTGCGCACGGGATTCTAAACGAATTTCGAAGATCTATTCCGTGACTTTGAGACTTGCCAAAATCTGTTATCTGGTGTTTGGTGATTTCTTCTCCACGTTCGCGGAGTGTGACATTTTCCTTCTCCGCGTTAGCGGAGGACAATCCTTGTTCGCGGAGAGTACTAAGTCCCTTCTCCGCGCTCGCAGTAGGTGGTCCGCATTCACGGAGGTATGTCTCATCTATCTCCGCGTTCACGGAGTTAGTTGTGCGTTCGCGGAGAATAAATTTGACCTAAACAGTGTCTTTTCCAAAAAGATGGGATTAGGGCCAAATTCCTCTATTTTTGATATTCTAAGCTCGGTGGAAACAAATTTCAAGGGGATTTTTCGTGAAAAACTATTGGGTAATGTATTTCTAACACTTTGTCTTAATTTTCATTGAATAATTTCATATTATAACTTCAAATTGTGGATTTCAGATTAAAGATTTTGGATTTTCTTGAACTTGAACTTTTGAAAGAGAAATGGGAATTTTGAACTCATTTTAAAATGGATTTCACCATTAGAGTCCTGATTACTTGAGGAACATTTTCATCTAAAAATAATCAGATTTCGAGTTCGATTTCCGATATGAGATTTTTGACCATTTTATCTTTTTCACCTGATTTTCTTGATTTTAGTGTCAATAGATTCAAAATGTGATTGTGAGTCTATATTTGATTAGATTGTGTTGGTTTGGAGTATAATTGGAGAGGAAAAGTGGCAATTTCAGATTGTTCGTGACTTTTTGGCTAAGGCAAGTAGAATTCTAACCTTTGTTAAGTATGTTGAACCGTGTATTTCCTATGTGAAGGGATTAGGGTGTGTTGGTCCATTAAATTGAGTTGAAGGGTGATAGTGGATTTGAATAGGGATTAATCGTCTAAGTGTTGTGGATTTCGAGACATTGATCTATTGTGTGATTGTGGTTTATATGACATCGTTGTGAATATTTATCTTGCTTCACTCTTTATTTGTGCATATATTGCATTTGTGATGGCTGAGAAATGATATGAGTAAGTTACTAGATATTGGGACTGAGGTTTCTACCGATCGAGGTGATTTACCGAGGTTTGTTTCGACAACCGAGGTCTCTTCAGGCAGATATTGGCTGAGGTCATTTTCGGCAGTTACATGATATATGTGAGTCCCCCATGGTTTCCGATCTGAGGTGATCAACGGATGTGTATCGTAGGACAAATATGCATCATGATATTTGACATTACATTTGTATTCATTTATTCATGTGATTGATTATAACCGAAATTATATGTGTTTGCCTGAGTATGGTGGTGAGAATGTATTGGTGCTTCTATTGTGGATTGTCTAGTATTTTTAGTGCTATTGTAATATAAACTGTATAGATTGGGCTGTCTGAGTGCAGGTGTGTAGTTATGGAGGATTGTGGTTGGGATGTCAGGAGTACCCGTGTTCCACATTGCTTTACTTAGGGTTTACTTTCCATTTTGCCGAGTACCATGTTATTGGTGCTCACCCCTTGCTTCTACATTTGTGTAGGATCTAAGCCCGGCGCGTCCTGCTCATAGTACTCTTTGACCGGTCTGAGCGTTTGGACACTTGAGAGGTAGCATCTTGTCCTATTCGGTAGACTCTCGGCGTTCATTACTTTATGTTTTGTTCTAATTGAGAACTGAGACATATATTCTTGTATCTTTTCCATTTTTTTGAAATAGTGGCTTGTACATGTGACACCAAATCTTGGGTATTTTAGAATTTACTTTCTGCTTATCCTTACTTTTTGACTCATCTTGGTGGGTTAGGCGAGTGTCATCACACCTAATTTCAAGTTGTGACAACTGTCACGCTCCGAGAGGGCCCTCTTTGCTCTGGACAGGAGCGCTTACCCTAGTCGTGGCCGCCACTCAGAAACCATCTCTGGCCTCCGAGAGAACTACTTGGTCTCATCACTTATTTGTTCATCAGCGGATAACTTAAGTGAAAATAAGAATACTGATGTGGGCTCGCCATCATCAACATCAAAAGAAAGAAATAATCCTTAGAAGAAGTAGTTTCAAAGGAGAACTACTCTAATTACATCATCAAACTCTGTTTATGAAGCCTCTAACACTATCAGACAGTGCCAATGAAATGTCCATGGCTACCTTAAAAGAAATATAATACTCAACAATAATAAAATGATAAAGATTTCCTCCAAATATAAGGACTCACCAAATAGCTGAAAAGTAATGATCTTCAATGATGCGCCTGCTGAGGATCTCTAACACCTGTATATGTATCATAAAATGATGCAGGTTGAATGACGTCAGTACATAGAATGTACGAGTATGTAAAATGGCAGGAAAGTAAGGACAGATATCAAGAAACTCCTCTCAGGAAGACTCAGCTCAGAACTCAACATCATCTTAACATCAATATGTAATTCAAGTTTAAAAATAATAATAAGCAATGCTTACTCAGTTATGAGTTTCTCTAACTGACAACCATCACTTATGAGCTAGTTATGATATAAAGAAGCGATGTCGTTGCCACATCCATCCAATACCTTGCCAAGGTAAAGGACATCACCATCTTGGATCCAATCATCAAAGTCCTCTTTTTGGGACTTAAAAGGCATAGCCTCCATCCTACGCTGACTACATAGTTATAGGGTTTTAGTCAATTAAAGTCTTATCCAACTCGGTGCTTAATACTACTCCCAAAATATATACTCATATTAACATCATCATCTATTCTTATTGGACTTTTATTTAAAATATCAAACTCATCTCATTATCTCTTCATCAATCATTACACTTTAAAACAACATTTATTTCTCCCCAAAACATCTTGCTCAAAACATCATTTAATTCAAAGAATCAAATTCATTTAAACTCAATTCTTTTGATCTTTCAAAACTCAATAAAATACATATATAGTAATAATTCAAATCACTCTTCTCGTTAATAAATATTAAAAGTCAATATCTTTACTCAAAACATGCGTAAATTATTCATAAACATCAAATCAATTAAAGTTAATGGGAAAGTAGTCACGAACAATAATTTCAATAATATGAGAGAAAAAAATAATAATAATCTCAATGCATAATTATATCTAACTCAATAGAAGAAGAATTAACTCATTTAGAATTTAATAATTAGGGTAAAACTCAACTATAACTCAATTACGATGAATTTAAATATTGGGCGCATGGATGAAATCAATCAATTGCTATGAATAACCTTAAATACCTGGAATCCGAAGCTTTACTCCGAATTGAAGAACTCAATGAACACTTTTGAACCCCTAGTCTTTTCTCCTCGCCGAAGCATTTTGTGTACTACCCGAAGTATAAGAATCACCGAAATAGTATTTCTACACTACTAAAAACTAAAACTATATTTGAGAATGAGTAAAGAAATGTATAGAGAGAAGAGTTGCTTGAGAAAGCTTGATGAATAAAATGGGGAAATAAGGTGGGAATTTATAGGTGTGGATGAGGGACCTATTAACAATAAATAAAAATAATTACAAAGGATGATCTTGAAAATTCAATGGAGGATTGTGATGTCATGGTTGATGTCAAATGGAGGACTATTGAATTCATGGGTGATGTCAAATGGATCTAGATTTTTTCATGGTTGTGAGATGAACTTTCTTTGAATGGAATATCCTTTTTTAGAGCTGCGTTTGAACAAGATAACTTCCTCATTAGGATTTGGTGTCTCATGTGAATTGTAGGTATAGAAGACTAATTTCATTTCGTTTAATAATCAACCAATTTAGAGCATCCTACAGTGAGATATTATTTTTATTCTACAAATACTTCATTTAGTCATAGCACCATAACTTGCAAAAATTAATTTATTTAATCTACTTAGCCTCCGAATCTTAAGATATGATACCACGAAAGTTGTAGGTGATAATATTATAGTTATTCAGAAATTTGAATCACCTAATTTAGATCAACCTATGAAAAGTTATGCCCAAAATACAAAACCAGTATAATTTTCATCGAGAATTGAAACAACCACATACAACGTTATAGGAAGTGTTACAGCCACGCACCGTGGTTGTTACTTTATTGCATTCTAGGGTTATTTCATGCGCCGTGGTTGTTACTTTATTTCATTCGAAAGATGTGACACACACGTAGTTTTTACTTTGTTGCATTCGAGAGACCTTCCACGCACCGTGGTTTTTATTTTAGCATCTCATTATGCACTCATTGCATTGAATCGATTTGATTATCTGAGTATTTTCTCTTACTGTGTGTAATTGTGAATAATATACATGCGATATTGATGATATTTATCTGGACTGTTGAAATAACTTGATTTACGTACTACATGAGTTATATCTATTTATACTGTTAGATTGGGCTGCTCTGTTTGCAAGTTGTAGTGATGGAAGTTCGGATAGTGTGTTAGGAGTACTTATTTTTATTTAGCTTTATCTGTCTTTATTGTATTATAACTTGCTGAGTACCGTGTTATTTGGTACTCACCCCTTTCTATTTACACTTGTGTAGGTTCCGATCCTGGACAGTGATACTGATTTCCTTCTTCTTCATCCGTGGCTATCGAGGATACTTGAGAGGTAGCTATTGACGCCAGTGCTCTCTCTTATTTCTTTTATATGCTTTGTTCTATTTGAGAAACAAATATATTGAGACTTGTACTTATCTTTCTTTTTTATTGTATTATAGGCTTATTCATGTGAAAACTAGTCCTTTGGGATATTGTAGATGACAAAGACTTCTGCTTTTATATACTTATCTATCTATTTAGACTGTTTCTGCTTTATTTCCGCATTTATTTGGGTTTGGGTTGATTTATCTTGGTGGGTTGAGATGAGTGCTATCTGTCACGCCCCGGGAGGGTACCCTAGACGTAACCGGCACTCAGAAACCATTTCTGGCTCCCAAGCGAACCACATAGCCTAATCACACATCCGTTCATTCATTCATTCAGCGGAAAGTTTAAAAGTAAAGAATAATTTAGCGGGCAACTCAAATCATCCATTCAATTCAAAGAATAAAGGCCATGGGCCGACAGATCAACTAAAATATTTGTCATTTAAAAGTAGTTTGACAAGAATAACTCAAGGATAAAAATACTCAATCGACTCATCACTATCTAGTCTATAAAGCCTCTATCACTACTATCTAATTGGTGCCGATGACAAGTTCATGGCTACCTCAAATAAAAATGGAAAAAGGCTAACTCGATGCAAGATTACATAAGCGGTGTCCTCCGAATGTAGGGGAGGACTCAACAATACGCTGAGTGTGTATAGATCCTCAATGGTGCTCCTATTGACGATCTCTTAAACCTGTCTCTGCATCATGAAACGATGCAGGTCCAAATGGACGTCAGTACGTAGAATGTACGAGTATGTAATATGGCAGAATAAAACATACCTCAAGGAAGAATAACATCGGATCAACTATCTCGAATCAGAAAGGTAGGAGAGACTCACATAAGACGTCATTAGTCTAAAGTAAGAATACATTTCTAGACAAATACCAATCACACATCATACAATCCAATCCAATCATACACGATACAGTTCAATCAAATCATATATTATCTGATTCAATCCAATCGTATACAATCGGTTCAACCCGGTCATATATGATCCGATCCAATCCAATCATACATCCTTCCATTCAACTCAATCAACCTATCATCTAATCCAATCCAGTCCAATCATATACGATCAAATCACAATTCATCTAATCAAATCCGATCAATGCAATCAAATCACAATCAACTCAAGGGCTCAACTCAATAAATATGCAAATTTAATTATGCAATGTCTTACAATTCAACTCAATCATCTACAATCACAATCAAACCAATCAGATCAAGCACAATCCATTCAATTGGGAGTTTCTCTAACCGACAACCATCACCATATGAGCGAGTGATAGTACAACAAGCCGACGTTGTTGCCGCGTCCGTTCATACCTTGCCAGGGTACGAACGCATCAACCAATCATGGATCCAATCCAACCGAGTCCTATAATGTCAGGAAAAATATTTTGGGGAAGCATCCGACTTTAACGGTTCAATCCCCTCCTACGTTTGGCGACGTAGTTTATTGGTTCGAGTATGGACTATACTCTTACCCAATTCGGTGCTCGATACTCCTCCCAAGACTCAATATGCTCATATCTATCAAATGAGTAAAATACTCAAAATGCTCATTCAGTCTCATCGGACTCTTTCAAATCAACTCATTTAGTCTCATTGGACTCTTTTCAAAACTCAATCAAATCTGGCCTCATTGGACCTTCTTTCAAATCGACTCATCTCAAATCATCAAACTCTTCTCTTTAAAATCTATACAACCTCAAAAATTGACATTTTAAAGTAAAAATACTCCACTTACTTATACTCAAAATACTCGGGTTCAAAAATAATTAAAAGACTTCTCAAACTCAACTCATGCTTAAACTCTTTTCTAAATCAAAGATAAAACTAATAATTATTTAGACTCAAAATAGTGTATAAATAGGTTATGCAAAAAGGTTCACAAATACTTTATTTAAAGCTCCTACTCAAGAGATAATTTATTTTTAAAATATTCCTAAGACTCCAATCAACTCAAATTATGCACATCATATACCACAAAATCACATTAGACTCCAATCCACTTCATCACATAACATCCTCATCAATATACCTCTTCATCAATCATTCTACACATATTAAATAAGCACCATTCACGTCATCCCTCACATCGTCATCAAAACATCATCATCACATCATCATCATATATTATCATTTACATCATCATCAAACATTTACTCTAAAATCCTTATTTTTATGTCCTATGTTCATTTTATAGAAGCAAAGGGACATTCTTAACTAACCAATTCATTCTTTTCATTCCAATCAATACATATATACACACAACTATCCATCTCAACCTCAAGACATTTATAACAAGAAATTTCATCTTGGGTTCATGTGAATGAAACATGAACCCATACTCTCAACAAAACTCAACTCAAGAGAATCGTCAATACCTATAAATCTATTACAAAGATACATTTGTAGTCAATAATATGAAAATTAACTATTTAGTAACTCAAGTCATTAAAAACATCAATCAACTAATAGTACTTAAAAACATTCCATAGTTTAGGAAAACTTTCAAGAAAACCTTCTTAGAAGGTTCAACTCTTTCACAACTTCTATCCAACACATATATGGGCATATGGAAGAACTAAATCCATATTTTAGGTTAGCCTTACATACCTTGTTTGAAGACTTTGAAGGAACTTGATGTTAGGTCTTCAATGGAAGACTTGAATCCTTGAAACTCTTGAAGGCACCCTTTGTTGGAGATGGATTTGGGGAAGAAGAAGAAGAAGAAGAAGAGAGAAAATATTAGGGCTTTTAGAGAGAGAGAGGGACTGAAAATATGGTCCCAAAACGTCCAAGGATAGGTATATATAATTAGGGAAAAAGTCCAAGTTGCCCCTCTTCAAAAATCTGAAAAATTGGGCAAAAGTCTTGCTGGCGCTATAGTGGCGCGTCGCGCCACTGCAGCGCCAAGCCAAAATAGGCCTAAAACCCTGCACATCTAATAGTGACACGTCACGCCAAGGATCAAATTACTGAGGCTGTTTTCTGGCGCTATAGTGGCGCGTCGCGCCACTGGGGCGCCAAGCCTATATTTCGCCCAGGCCTGAATATTCCTGCAGTGCTAGTTCGTAGTAAAATGGCCATAACTTTTGACTCCGTACTCCAAAAATTGCAATCTTGGTGGCGTTGGAAAGAAGACTCAAAGACCTTTAATTTGGTAGGTCGTGGTCCACCCAGTTCTTTATATAATAGGAGATATGGTCGTTTGAAGTTGACACTTAAACTAACTCGTCCAAAAACTTAATCAATTGGAGTTCTTTGGACTCGACTTGGTGTTAGAGATCCCTTATGACCCCTAAACACATCTATCACACTTCAAATACTTAGGAATTAATCCTAACTCATGTGTAGAATTACAAGTCCTCCAGTTCGAGTCTACCCACACGTGAAGAAATGTTCAAATCTTAGCGAAAAATTTTGAGGGGTGTTACACTATCACACCCGGATTAGGGTCGTGACAATCAGGCAAATCCAAGATTTCGAGAAAATGGGTGCACCATTACTTTAAAAATAAGATCTAAAAATTTACAATGACAATAACTTGATGAGAAAAAGATAATAAATTACATTATCACAAAAAATATCTCCAAATTACAATTGTACTCGACGAGACTTCATATTTTGAAAATGATCCATAATAGTATCATTACTTACTGTTGCAAATATCTTACGCTCTATCTTACAAACTAAACAACCATTCAAAAATTCTCCACCAATGCTATTACGTAGATCATTTTTGATGAGCTTCATTGAGGAGAATGTTCTTACCACACTTGCAGTAGCAACATGCAAAATCAATGTCAACTTTATAAGTAAATAAAAAAGAGACCAAGTTTGATCCAATTTTGTTTTTGTCATCATCATAGCAAGATCCTTAATCCCTTTTAAGTTGAGAAACTTATTATCACACTCTCAAGCATAGACAATGAAACTATCAAGCTAATAACTGAGATCTCAAAGTTGGTTATCACCAAACTAACTTGTGTAGTATTCGGCAACCTTCATTATTCTACTCTTGTTAAAATTAGCAAATGAATCACTAGGATCCAAACTAGCCATACCAAGGAGTAAGTCACTAGTCACAACATCAAAATGATTATTGAGCTCCTGGAGTTGCAAATTAATGACTGCATAAAATACTTCCTCGCGAAAGTGATGTAAATATGAAACTTCGGACTTCTTATGCTTTGACCTTGGATAGTATTCAGTCATGTTGGGAATCAAAATATCATGTTTAGCACAAAATGAATAAACCTCATCCATCAATGACTCCAGAACACTCTCTCTCATTGTTTGCAATTTTCTCTTTGAAAGATTAAGCAATCCCATAGCATTGAAAATATCTTGATCTTTCTTTTGTAAAGCTTTGTTTAATTCATTTGTAAGAAGCAAAATCTTGAATATCAAATGCAACATAAATATAAATTCAAATTCTTGAATTTTATCTAAAGGTTTCCTGCTGCAAGTTTATCAAGATCATGTGGAAAATCTTCTTTCATATCTTTAAGCACATTAGCAATTGAAGAAAATATAATCACAAAATTTTCCAAGGTCTTGAAATGGGATCCCCAACGAGTATCACCTGGTCGTTGGAGGTCACGTACTTGATTTAATCCTTGCCCAGTAAGAATTTCTCCAGATTTAAGCAATTCTTCCATCTTGTCAACTTGGTGTTGTCGAAGTAAGTCCTTGCGTTTAAAAGATGTTCCAATAGTATTTAATACATTAGTGACAACTTAAAAGAAATTTTTCACATTCGGATGCTTTTTAGAAAGAGCCACAAGTGTCAATTGCAATTGGTGATAAAAACAGTGAACACAATATGCAGACGGAGCATCTTACAAAATCAAAGACTTGAGGCCATTTTTTTCTCCTTGCAAATTACTAGCTCCATCGTAACATTTTCCACGTAATCTTGATAGGCACAATGAGTGATCCAAAAGTAAAGAGTAAATTACTTTTTGCAATGATCTTGGGAATGTATCACTCACATGAACAATACCCAAAAAGCTTTTTATTAACTCTCCATTTTTGTTAACTGGTAAAGTTGCTGCCATGTGACCAGGAGGTCACGGGTTCAAGCCTTGGAAACAGCCTCTGGTAGAAAATGCAAGGTAAGGCTGCGTACAATAGACCCTTGTGGTCGGGCCCTTCCCCGGACCCTGCGCATAGCGGGAGCTTTAGTGCACCGGGCTGCCCTTTATCGTAAAACTAGTTCCATTTGCTCTTTATGTGAGATGTCATTCGATTCATCAACTAGTATTCCAAAATAATCACCATCCAAGTCTTTGATGATAGCTTTAATTGTTTTTTTAGCAAAAGCATCCATAATCTCTTTTTGAATTATCGAACGAATCATCATTTTATTTTTTGAAACATGTTGTAATATTACCTTTTTCACATTCGGACAGTTAACCCCATGAAATTCCAAAAGTACAAGAAAAAGACCTTTGTATTCAGAATCTTCACTCTCGTCATGACCACAAAATGGTAATCCGTTTCTTAGGAGAGACCTTACCACATCGATTGAGGCATTTAAGCGAATTCGATAATTACTTCTTGTTTTTTCACTTTTCTTGTAAAGAGAAGATTGAATTTATTGACGTTTATTCGCAAAATCAACCATCCTATTCAAACATTTGTTATGAATACTATTTACCTCACCAACTGCAATCAAATTCTTTCTGAACCATGGTTCCAACTTCTAAAACCATCTTGTGTAAATGATTTTTTTCCGCATTTCCACGACTTTCAAATTCATTCTTAAACAGATAACAACACAAACAAAATATAGCATCATCTCGAATATTAGAATCATATTCAAAAATGAGTTTTCTTTCTTTGGGATCTTGTTTAAGAGATCCAACCCCAAGAATACAATCAGCATTTGAAGGAGAAAGTGGAATTGTCTCGCTTTGAACTTCTGGAACTACATGTGAACTAATAGATGGACCGGCACTAGAACGCGGTTGCTTAATCAAGAATTTATTCATTTAGATATTAAAGGATAAATGTTCTTGATTGTGAAAAGTATGTGATTCTCTTATTTTATTTTAAATTTGCAAGTTAAAATTTGCGAATAAGTTGAATAATAATTTGAATTTTGTAGGAACATTTATCCTCGAATATCTAAATGGATAAATTCTTGATTAAGCAACTTTGTTCTAGTGTCGTTCCATCTATTAGTTCACATGTAGTTCCAGAAGTTCAAAGAGAGACAATTCAACTTTCTTCTTCAAATGTTGATTTTATTCTTGGGGTTGGATCTCTTAAACGGGATCCCAAATAAAAAAACACATCTTTGAATATGATTCTAATATTCGAGATGTTGTGAGGATACATTATATTCTGATGGGGCCTTATCAACCGAAACTTTGTGTATACCCTAAAACAAAATTTGGGACCAAGGATCATCAATTTAATCCTGAGTGGTTTAAGCCTCCACATTCCTCTTGGTTGGAATATAGCATAATGTTACGCCCCTCACTTTTAAACTTGGAATGTCTTCTAAGTTCCTTAGACATTATCATGAGAGCCGGATAAGCTATGGCACTATCAAACGATTCTAAGGAAGGGAGGGATGTTATATCCCGCACTTTTGGGCATTCGGAAAGAAAGAAAAAAAAATTGATTTGCAAGGAATGACGTTGTGATTTATTTTGTTTGTTCTAGTTTGTACCGGGGTGATGTTCATGGAAAAATATTGATGTGGGAATACAGAGGAAGGCCGAGGGAAAAATTGGAATTTTGGAGAGTAGTTTGTGAGTTGCAAAAAGAGAGAAGACTTGTAGTTTTTGGGCTTAAATAATAATTGCAATAAAGTATTTGGGCTCTCATAATAGCAATAGTAATAGAAGACTTGAGGCCCAACACAAGGAAGGGCCCAAGTCTTGAAAAGCTTGTTCATTAATTAAAGTGGCCTACATATATATGTTTTATGACTTATTTCCCTCATCCATATCCCATAAGTCCTTTTCTTCAAGAGAGTTCAAGAAGAGAGAAGAAGAAAAAGAAACCTTGAGCTAGAGAGAGAGAGCTCGGATTTGGGAGGAAAAAATAGGTACGTTCCGATTTTGCTCCGTAAATTTATTATTTAAAATATCCTACGGTGGTATAGAGGTGTTTGATAGCATAAAAAACCATTTTGGAGCAGCAAAAATGAGCTGCAAACAGTCCGCAACTTTCAGCACGCTAAAGAGGTTTCCGAGGCACAATTTTGGCTAGTTTTGGCCAATTTCGGGTAAGGTAAGGTTCTCCTTTAAATTTGGACTTTATGGGGTTGTTTTGAAGTGTATTAGGTACATTTTATACTGCTGAAAGTATAAAAAAGTCGTGGATATGCTCAGCGAAAGAAACAATCTAAATTGAAGTCGTCATTGTTAAATTGTAGTCGAAGTGAGGCGTTGTGTGTTTGGAGGCGGCTTCTGGTTGTGTGGTGTGTGTTGCAGGGCCTAAATGGGTTCTAAAAGAGTTGGGGGAGATGCTTGTTGCATCCACACGACCCCCGCTTTGTACGGTTAAAGGTTTTGCAAAATGGAAGCTAGAAACCTTATTTTGGTATCGTAGTTTCGAGCGAGTCGTTTGGAGTTTATATTGCGTAATGTTGCCATGTTATATATATATATATATGAGCTGCTGGTTATGTTTTTGGTTGGATGTAGGTATTAAGTATGTAATTGGGGATTCGGATAGGGCACATTATAGGGGAGGTGCTGTCTGATTTCCATTAACTTCTTAACTAGTCAAAGAACTAGTCAAGAATGCGAGCGAGGAGATGAATTCTATGAACAATCGTGTGTAACCTAAGGCGCTGAAAAGTCTAAGGTTGTTAATACTCGTATTGCTTTCATGTTACCTAGGTTCAAAGGACGACGAGGCGAACGGGATAAAGAGTAACCCGTAAGAGGTATGTAAGGACTATTCTTTCTCTTCTTTTGGCATGTCTTAGAGGCAAGCAAAAGGTGATATGATCTCTGAAATAATTTCATTTCTAAGTGTCTCTTATTCACTTCTGGATGATGAACTACTTTCCTAGAACTTTCTATATGTTAAGGAAGTAATGAATGTACAGACTCCTAGTCTTAAAGACTATATGATGATAAGTGCTTCCGATTTCATAAGTGGCTAGTATTACTTTAGCACATGTCTAGGATCCCTGAGATTTCAATTGATGCAGCCCCTAAGGGCAACTAGAACACACGTGAGGTGATCACATTACTACTATGATCCTCAGACGCTAGCTTATTCTTTTTATACGGTCGAGTCTCCAATAATGATTTAAACTACATTAGTTGCTCACTACTCTACTCGTGTGTACGGTAACATATCTTTCTCCGAGTCCCGGTCCGGCTACAGATTCATGCTTAATCTCACTGCATTGTTCACCGAGTCCCTCACTAGAGGGCCGGGTACGTATGTATATATATGATAATGTGATGTAATAAGGTGGTGATAGCGCCGGACCTATGATAGTCCTACAGGTATGCTTCCCCGATTCCCTGAAAGGGCCGGCTATATTGTATAATTTCAGCATGCATGTTTATGATTCCCAGGATTCAGGTACAGGTTCCTTATATGACATATTCCCTGCTTCTCTGTGTCAGATATGTTTCCAGCTATGTTATGCTATACTATGTTTCACATACTCAGTACATATATCGTACTGACCCTCTTTCTTCGGGGGGCTGCGTTCATGCCCGCAGGTACATATACACCATTTGGGGATCCGCCAGCATAGGAGTTCCACTCAGCAGTCCGAAAGTGCTCCATTGTGCTGGAGCCTGATTTTGGGTACTAAACCTTATTGTATATATTTGTTTTGCTCACGGGTACGACGGGGGCCCTGTCCCGCCTTATGTTACTGTTTTCTTACTCTTAGAGGTCTGTGGATACGGATGTGGGTTGTATGTATGTGGGTTGTATGTGTACGTGAGTTGTATATATATGTATGTACAGCTGTATTGATATGACTTATGATTTTGGGGCATTCCCTGTGTCGTGGCGGCCTTGACGGCTCGCGTATATGCGTGTTATAGAACAACCCTATACATTACTACAGCCTCGTCGACTCGTATGTTTTCTTACCTGTTGATGCATTTTGAGTATAAATAGGAGATGGGTTATGTATGGTTGGCAGGGGTACACGTGGGTGTACAGTTCGAGCACCCGTTACGGCCTACGGGGTTGGGTCGTGACACATAAATGATGATAATATATTTTGTTTGTGTTGTTATCTGTTTAAGAATGAATTTGAAAGTCTTGACAATGCAAGAAAATCATTTACACAAGATGGTTTTAGAAATTGGAACCATGTTCCGAAAATAACTTGATTACATGTTGGTGAGGTAAATAGTATTCATAACAAATGCTTGAATAGGATTGTTGATTTTGCGAATCAACGTCAATCAATTCAATCTTCTCTTCACAATCAAAGTGAAAAAACAAGAAGTGATTATCAAATTCGCTTAAATGCCTCAATCGATATGGTAAGGTATCTCCTAAGAAATGGATTACCATTTCGTAGTCATGATGAGAGTGAAGATTCTGAATACAAAGGTATTTTTCTTAAACTTTTGAAATTTCATGGGGTTAACCATTCGGATGTGGAAAAGGTAATATTACAACATGCTCTAAGAAATGATATGATGATTTGTTCGACAATTCAGAAAGAGATTATGGATGCTACACCACCATCAACAACAACAATCCACTGAAATCCCACAACGTGGAGTCTGGAGAGGGAGATTATGGATGCTAGTGCTAAAGAAACAATTAAAGCTATCATCAAAGACTTGGATGGTGATTATTTTAAAATACTAGTTGATGAATCGAATGACATGTCACATAAAAAGCAAATGGCACTAGTTTTACGATATGTTAACAAAAATGGAGATTTGATAGAAAGCTTTTTGGGTATTGTTCATGTGAGTGATACATCCGCAAGATCATTGCAAAAAGAAATTTCCTCTTTACTTTTAGATCACTCGTTGTGTCTATCAAGACTACATAGATAAGATTATGACGGAGCTAGAATATGCAAGGAGAAAACAATAGCCTCAAGTCTTTGATTTTGCAAGATGCTCTATCTGCATATTGTGTTCACTGTTTTGCTCACCAATTGCAATTGACACTTGTGGCTCTTTCTAAAAAGCATCCGAATGTGAAAATTTTCTTTTATGTTGTCACTAATTTATTAAATACTATAGGAACATCTTTTAAATGCAGGGACTTACTTTGACAACACCAAGTTGAGAAGCAATTGCTTAAATTTGGAGAAATTCTTACTGGGAAAGGATTAAATCAAGAACGTGGCCTCCAATGACCAGGTGATACTCATTGGGGATCCCATTTCAAGACCTTGGAAAATTTTGTGATTATATTTTCTTCAATTGCTAATGTGCTTAAAGATATGAAAGAAGATTCTCCACATGATCTTGATAAACTTGCAGCAGGAAACCTTTTAGATAAAATTCAAGAATTTGAATTTATCTTTATGTTGCATTTGATATTCAAGATGTTGCTTCTTCATATGAATTAAACAAAGCCTTACAAAAGAAAGATCAAGATATTGTCAATGCTATGGGATTGCTTAATCTTTCAAAGAGAAGATTGTGAACAATAAGAGAGAGGCTTGGAGTCATTGATGGATGAGGTTTATTCATTTTGTGGTAAACATGATATTTTGTTTCCCAACATAACTGAAGACTATCCAAGGTCAAAGCGTAAGAAGTCCGAAGTTTCATATTTACATCACTTTCATGTGGAAGTATTTTATGCAGTCATTGATTTGCAACTCCAGGAGCTCAATAATCATTTTGATTTTGTGACTAGTGAATTACTTCTTGGTATGGATACTTTGGATCTGAGTGATTCATTTTCTAATTTTAACAAGAGTAGAATAATGAAGTTGGCTGAATATTACACAAGTGAATTCGGTGATAACCAACTTCGAGATCTCAATTATCATCTTGATAGTTTCATTGTCTATGCTCGAGAGTGTGATAGCAAGTTTCTCAACTTAGAGGGGATTAAGGATATTGCTATGATGATGGCACAAAAAAAATTGGATCAAAATTGATTTCTTGTTTATTTACTTGTAAAGTTGACATTGATTTTGCATGTTGCTACTACAAGTGTGGAAAGAGCATTTTCCTCAATGAAGCTCATCAAAAATGATCTACGTAATAACATTGGTGAAGAATTTTTGAATGGTTGTTTAGTTTGTAAGATAGAGTGTAAGATATTTGCAACTGTAAATAATGATACAATTATGGATCGTTTCCAAAATATGAAGTCTTGTCAAGTACAATTGTAAATTGAAAATATTTTTTGTGATAATATAATTTATTATCTTTTTCTTGTAACTTGTCATTGTAAATTTTTAGATCTTATCTTTGAAGTAATGGTGCACCCATTTTCTCGAATTCCTGGATTCGCCTCTGCCCTTGACCCAAATTTAATACTTAAATTCGCCACTGGTGACAATAATATAGAAAAAAATTAATTAATGCTTTCTTGATTTAGTAAGATGGATCAACTAATATGGGGAGGAGGGAGTATTATTTTTTTCTTATTTCATGGAAACATTTCCTTTTCTTTTTTCGCTCTTAATTTCTTGAGTTAACTTTTCATAACTTATATTTCCAAGTGTATTCCTATCATGTTTCTTTTTAATCGAATACATTTTCCTAGTTTAAAATATGGTAATTTTCATTTTTACTATAATTTATTATATTATTGGAGATCTCATTCATTAAGACTAACAGTATGCAAATTATTTAGGCAAATATTTCAAGAAGCATTACATTTCTTTTCTATTTTTTTGTCAAAGACTATTGCATGTATCCAATCGTGTAGCAGTTTATTTTCTTCAAAACTCAAAATCATCCATTGTGATTGTTTTAATAATCTTACCTTTATAGGTACTGCAACGACTTGTCCCCGTAGTTATGGGTAGGCCAATAGGAAAGGATTTTGGGTCACAAAATTTCGGATAATAACTTCGAAAAAATTTAGCCTAGGCCAGACTTGGACGAATTCTGAGTCAGGTGAGGTTTAGGGTGACCTTGAAAATAGTGGGGGATCAAATCTCTAATTTGATTGGTTAATATGACTTGGTGCGAAAGGTGTACTTTAATACGTCTTGGGAAGGGGTAATGTTGTGAAATGGGAGTTTGGAGCTCAAGTTCCAAGCTCACTGTTTCCGTGCAACCCGCCAGAGTGGGATGGGTCACGCTAAAGTGGGGCAATTGCGACTTAAGACGGGAAAAAACCCCAGAAATAGTTTTGTTCTGCAAAAACTGTTCTTAAAATGTCAGGAGGCGACCCAGGGCGATTTTTATCATTTTTCCATAGATTCCCACGCTTAAGGTAAGATTTCTACTTCCTAAACTCATAATTCGATTCTAAAACCCATAGACTTGGGTGGGTGATCATTGGGGGAGGGTTTTAGACTGAAACCAATGGTGGAAAATAACCCTATGTTGGGGTTAGGATAATGGGTTTTGGCCTAGGAGAGGAATTATGTTATAATTCATGTGAATTAGGGATTTTATTGATCTTTGTATATATGTAACTTTTTTAGACCAAGAACTAGCAGAAAGAACCCGGAAAAGAAAAACTATTGCATCTTAGAGTGGTTGACGCTTGAATTCGAGGTAGATGATGGTTTTTTTCCTCTACGGGTTTCATGTACTTGCTAGATTACTTCATGGTATGCATATGTGTATATGAAATAGGGAAACATGCTAGAATTTATGTGAAATGATCACTTGCTAACTTGAATTGTGATGAACCTATTCTTAGTGATATGAAGTTGATAAATGAATGTAATTGTGGCTGTTTTGCATGTTTGGATCAGGTGTCATGTTCTGACACACATTTGAATCGGGTATCACGTTCCAACACATATTTGGATCAGGTGTCATGTTCTGACACAAACCTTGGATCGGGTGTCACGTTCCGACACAAGTTAACTGTTTGCAGGTCCCCTGAGTGGACCCTTATATGAAATTGTGTGATATTGAGGTTATTGAACTATGATCTTGCTGAGTATTGTTTGATATAAACATAGATAAGCTATTTTGTGTGTGTATATATATATATATGCGAATTATGTTGGGTTTACTTGTCCATGACTCGCTTATTGGCTAGTTGTGTGATCCTACAAGTACATTGTGGATTTTGTGTACTGATACTACAATTGCTCTGTCTTGGCTGAGTACAGGACATATTCAGCCGACTGCGGAGAGACCTCACCTAGAGGAGTGATCTTGTTCGAGTCTAAGGGTGATCTATTCCTTCATGTTGTCGTGGACTCTCTCATTTATCCTAGCCCTTCGTCCGGGACTTAGATGTTCAAACATTGGTTAACTCTTAATGATTTTCTTTTGGGGATTGCTTCTTTTTTCTTCTAGACTTGTTCGTTGTTTAGAATTTTGGTACGATTGACTTTCAGTTCCTAGGATGATTTCTGCATGGTAAGTTGTTGACTAGATTTTCTGAGTTTATGGGAACTCAGCCTTATTGCTATTTTCTAAGCTGCTTCCGCATATTTTATACTTCTTGCATCTCGTGATGTGATAGTTGGGCTATATTAATGATTCTTCCACCCGAGGATTAGTGTGGGTATCAGTCACGGCGGGTTAGGGGTCATGATAGTAGCATAGTTATATTTGAAAAATGACAAATATTTTAACAAACATTGATTACTAAAAGCGTAATTTCCCATCAAGACATGTCCTCTAAATATTTTAGAACATTAATATGAGTTTAGTTGGAGGGAAGGCATAGGCTTGTTAGTGTATGTCATAGTATTAGTCTTGTTTTTGTAATTCTTATCATATGTTATTTATTGTGTTTCGATTATTACACTATTTTATTATTATTATTATTATTTCTTTCTTGTAGACCTTAACAGTGGAACAAAATTGCAATTAACATCTCTACAATATCTGCTTGCTTGTGCGGTATAAATCAAGATGTTTACATTTTATTTTGTTAGTGAGAATGGTAATAAGACATTATTTATGCAGAATGATAGTTGAGCTCAAGTATTAAAACGTTAGATTAAAAGATGAATAGATCAATTCTCAATTAATAACATCCGCAATTTTAAACTAAACGTTTCTTTATTTTAATATATGGAAAAAACTTGAACTCTTAGTAACAAATCTAGAAAAATCCAAAATCAAAATCTATGGACTAAGTAGAATCTAAACATTCTAGTAAATAACTGGCAAGCAATAAATAAATAAATAAATAGTGTTATATCATTCTTTTAGGAACTCCATATCTCTCTAATCTGTCTTCGAGTTGATCCTCTTTATCCTTCAATTTCCAAAGATCACTTGTGGCCTCAAATCTTCCTTTCCTCGAATCAGTTCCACTTTCTTGATGATTTTTAATATAGTTTGTTCGTTGATCTATCTCTTGTCTCGTATCGACCAACTTCTCCCAATTCTTCTCAATTGTTTTGCCTTTTGAGGTAGACATTCTTGCTCTAATTTGATGTATAAGTACGTGAGTATATCAAACTAGCTCGAACAACTGTGAATACAAAAGTAACAAAGTTAATAAAAAATCAAATCAAAATATCATATATAATAAAAGTAACTTATTTTCTACTACGTTTAAAGAAAAATATGTATTGATTTTGTGGCTATGAACTTACGTTGATGATGAAGCCTAACTCTGTTTATTACATGCATCATACTTCATTTTTTTTTGTTTATATAGACATCAATAACTCAGTTTTTTCCTTAATTATTTTTTTCTCTTTTACTCGTGCAAATATATGTAAATATTACTAAAAAAGTAAGAATTACCATATTTTGAAAGAAAACCGCTTGAAAAACATTGGAAATGTTTTTTAAAAAAGTAATTAAACTCCAATAAAAGAGTGGACAAAGAAAAGGAAAATTTGATAAATGAAATAAGGAAATAATAACATACTGAAAAAGAGTTCTTCTAATTGTTTATTTATTTAATTTGGGTTCGTTCTTTTATTTTAAAGCAACTCAAGTTAGAAAAAAAAACTAAAAAAGAAATAAGTACATACCATTGAAACTAATTATAATAAGTAAGAAAATAAATAAATTGGTTTACATTATGCTAGTTTAACATTACCCCCTTGTGTCTCCCCGTTTATTATTAATATTATTGGTCAAAATATATTATATTTTTCTTAGTTCATGGAAACCTTTTCTTTCCATTTTCCTCTCTTAGTTTCTTAAGTTAACGTTTCCTAAATATATTTCCAAGTGTCTTAATTCCTAGCATGCTGCTTTGCAATCGAATATATTTTCCTAGTCTACAATAGGGTAATTTTTGTTTTTAGTAATATTTTTAATTGGCAATATTAAAAATAAAAAAGAAAATGATAAGAAAAGAATTGAAGGAGTGCCATATAAACAATAGAGAATTAACGTTAAATTTGGACTGGAGGTCCTATATTATTGAGATCCAAAAAAGGTCCAGTACAAAATCATAAAATAAAATGAATCTGACCGACCAAATGGCCCATTCAGGCAAATAAAAAATGCACATATGTAGTCTCATCACAGTATCTATACCTGCACTTCATCATCGCTTCTGTGAATGGCTTTTGTTTTGACTCTAATCGTAGGTATTTGTTGCTTATCCATGTTGAGGATTCTTAGGTATTGTAGAAAATGATGATACTGCTGCTTCTCTGCTTTGTTAATGGTTTCATTAACTATGAAATCTGCTAACTGATTGGCTTCTCTAAACACACGCCTAAGTTGAACATTCATTTATTTCATAACCTGTCTCTTTCCACCAACTACCATGGAATTCTCCAATATCTAGTTACCATATTCTTTAATGTCAAAGAGTCAGTTTCTAGCTTAACCTGGTTGAATCCGTGATTTAGAAATAATTGTAGTGCTTTCAAAATTGCCATAGCTTCTGCTTCCATGTTGGAAGCCAACCCTATACACTTTGATTCTGCATAGATCAGGTTTCCTTCCCTATTTCTGATACAAAATTCATATGCACTTTGCCCTGGGTTTCCTTTGCTTGCCCGATCAGTATTACATGTTATCCATCCTTCATCTGGAGGTCTCCAATTTTACCTTATAAAAGTATAGCATTGATCTATACTTCCTTAGCATATCAACTATGTCCATCCACTGATCTGGAACCCCTCTAACCCATGGAAACTTTGTCTTATTAATTGATGTATAGCCCTTTGACAATGATAAGATATTCAGTGAAAAGAGTATTTTTTTCCATTTCTATTTGCATTTGTCCTCTTCCATAATTCCCACATTATTATAGCCGGAACAGCCTTCATCACCTGTTTTAACTTACTAGGAGCTTCAAAGTCCCACCATGTATAAATGAGTTGTTGTTGATGCATCCCATCCATAATGACACTTGCACAAGAAGCAAACTGCTTCCATAGCTTTTGAGCTATGGGAGTTGTTAGGAATAAATGTGGCATTGTTTTCATTTCCCCTTTCTCACAACAATAATATTTGGACACCACTTGTATCTTCATTCTCTTAAGATTATCATCAGTTGCAATTCTCCTTTTCCAAACTCTCCATAGAAAAAAAAAAAAGCAATCTTAAAAGGCAAACCTTTAATCCATATGTCTTTTGTCCAAAGTTGTTCCTGCTTTCTGCACCTTAAATTATTGTAAGCTGACTTCACAGAAAATCTCCCTTTAGTGTCACCAATCCACCAAGCTTTGTCATTAATGTCTTCACCATTATTGGGTTTAATGTTTTCAGTAATATGCTCAAACATTTCCTCTGAAACAGCTTCTTGCAACTTAGCCCTATCCCATTCACCATTAACAATAAAATCTTTAACTTCTACTTCTTCTACAATTGCCATTTGTTCTTCTATGTGGTACAAAGCCCCCAATTTAGTCCAATTGTCATACCCAAAACTAGAATTGTCAGCTTTAACCTGCCACCAAACATCATGCTCAACTTCTTCTCTCACTTTAATCATATTTCTCCAGATATGAGAAACCCCAAAGTTAGTGATAATTACTGGATGCATCTTCTTGCAATATTTATTCCACAGAAACTTAGCCCAAAGGGATGTAGTAGACACCCTAAATGTCCACTATAATTTTGCAAATAAAGCTTTATATAAATCATGAAGAGACCTAAACCCCAATCCTCCTTCCTCTCTAGGATAACATAAGTCACTCCAAGCTACCCAATGTTTACCTTTCACACCCCAACATTACTCAAAAAAAATTTAGCAAATAATTGGTGAATTTGTTCTAATACCTTTTTTGGTGGATTCATGGCAGAAAGTAGACAGATAGGCATTGATTGCAACACATGATTCACCAAAACCTGTTTCCCCCCAAATGTAAATAATTTGTTATTCCATGAGAAGATTCTCCTAGAGATCTTCCTTAGAAAATCATCAAAATAACTTGACTTGCTCCTCCCATAATACACTGGACAACCTAACTATGTGAACGAAAAATTACTTTGTCTAATTCCAGTTAGTCTTCTCAATCTGATGGCCACATACAAAGGGGAATTATCATGAAGATAAAAGCAATTCTTAACTTTGTTGACATTCTAACCAGACATAACTACATAATTTCTCAACACCTGCATCACTTTAACCACTGGCCCTTTATCTTCGGAACAAAATAGGATTGTGTCATCTGCATAGGATAGATGATTGATGTTTGAAATCCATTTTGGGAGGCCAAAACCTTTAAAAGTTGTATCCATGTGAAGATTGTTAAGACCTCTAGATAATACCTCAGCTGCAATAATAAAAAGGGTAGGTGATAATTGATTCCTTACTTTAAACCCCTAGTTGAGGGGGAAAAGCCATGAGATTTGCCATTTACCATCACAAAGTACCCGTTATTAGAAAGTAACCTCCATACCATGTCCACAATCACCAGTGAAAAACCAAACTTCCTAAGTACTTTGGTCAAGAGAATTCAAGATACTATGTCATAAGCTTTTTTCGTGTCCAATTTAACTACCACATTCACATTCTTGCTCCTCCTATTGATGTTCCTTATGATTTCTTGAGCAAGTAACACATTCTCAACAATGTTCCTCCTTTTTACAAAACCAGATTGATTATGAGAGATAATCTTTGGCAGAACTTTAGCAATTCTCTCATGGAGCATTCTGAAAATGATTTTATTATTGAAAGATCTTAGACTTATGGCCCTTAGATCAGAAAAATTCTTCACCACTTCCTTTTTAGGAAACAATATCAAATTTGTATGAGTCACATATTTTGTAAGCTCCTGGCCACAGAAAAAGGCTCTCACCACTTTTGTAATGTCATCCCCAATGATATCCCAGCAACTCTGAAAGAATAAACCAGTGAACCCATCAGGTCCACAAGCACTGAATCCATTAAGTTCAAAAACAACCCTTTTAACTTTTTCCTTATCTAATAGCTGCACCATCTCTTCATTCTCCTCCTCAGTAATAGATGTTGGGATGTGGTCCAACATTGTGTAATCCTCATTGTGATTATCTTCCCCAAATTGATTTGAAAAGAAATTGACTACTGCTTCACCAATTTGATCACTAGACTGTAATAGATTTCCTTGCTCATTAAGTATTTCAGATATATGAAGTCTCTTTCTTCTCCCCTTCACATATGAATGGAAGAACTTAGTGTTCCTATCACCATCAATTAACCACTTCATACCTGCCTTCTGTTTTCAAAACTCTTCTTCAATCTTTAAAAATTTCTTTAATTTTGCTTCCATCCTCTTCAGATCTTCTCTCTATTGTTAGCTGTAGGTTACATCTCTATTTGAATCTTCTTAAACCTGATAATATCTTCCAATGTGGCAATCTGATGGAAGACATTACCAAAAGTTTCCTTGCTCCAGACTACCAATGCTTTCTTAACACTCTTCATTTTCGTTTGTACTTCTATCAAAGGACTTCCAGTAAAATCCACCTTCTAATTCTGCCTAATAATCTCCTTAAATTGTTGATGCTTTGACAAAAATTAAGAAATCTGAAAGGATTCACTACTGGCTCTTCTTCTGAATTGCAAATCATATGTAAAGGAGAATGATCTGACCCTTGCCTTATGAGATGTTGAACTTCTGAAGAAGGAAAGAGTTCTGCAAAATGTTGATTCACTAGTACCCTATCTAACCTTTTAAAAATACATTCTCTTTCAATCCTACCATTCCATCAGGTGTAATTACTTCCTGTGAACCTAACTTTAGTTAAAGCACAACTGTTAATAAATAGTGCAAAGTCCATGGCTTCATTCTGGTCAAAAGGTAAACCTCTTAACTTTTCCTCCTCATTAAGGATCACATTGAAGTCCCCTCCTATTATCCATGGAGAGTAACATTCACTTACATTACTCTGCAATTCCTCCTACAATTCTAACCTTTCAACTACATTATTTCTAGCATACACAACTATCATGAGGAAAAACTTGTTGGTGTACCTGAACTTCACTGTAATTTATTGAATTAAGTCTATTACAATGGTGGCTTCCCAGTCGTCTCTCCAAAAATACCAAATTTTGTCTGAGCAATTAACACCAGCATTCCTGAAGACCAATTTAGTTTTATATTGATCTAGCTAAGATGGTTCCTGAAAGGGTTCCAACAAAGCTATGAATGAATAATGATGTCTTCTATTTAGATCTATTAACCTCTCAAAAAAAATTTGAGTACTTATGGATCTAACATTCCAAAATAGCATTCTTTCAATCATTGATCACTATTGGAAGTTTTATCTCTGCCGCTCCTTGTTCTAACTTATAGAGGTATTATAGGTCTGCCTTTTCTTGCTCCATTCTTCAAGCTATTTGTATGTCTTGGTGACAAATCACCTGCCTTGCTAATCTGTTGTATGTTGAAGTCTATGTCATCATCTTCTTCCATCTACTTTCTCTTGGTAATCTCATCCTCATCATCATATATTACATCAGGACCCTTCTTTATAATTGCTTCCTCCCTTTCTAACCCAATTTCTTTCTCTTTGTTGGTATCAGTAAGAATATTTTCATCATCGAAACCTTCTATCCTACTCTCATGATGCATTCCATCCCTGTTACTTCCTAAAGATTGGCCCTGTTCCGGACCACAAATTACTTTTTGACCTTTATTATCATTATGTTTCTCCATACTTCTTACACTGTTGACTTCTGGACTTGATTGAATTTCATCATCATCTTTACTGTGCACATCTATAGACTGTTTAGAATTTGTTGGAGTTCCCTGTATAACTTTCTTTCCCTTATTATGACTTGATTTCTTGACACCAATTTTTGATTCTCTTAGGGAACTCCTTAAGTAGATCAATTTCTACCTTAATCCTAGCACAACTTGGAGGAGTTTGATTTTTCGTAGTAATATCAACTTGTAAAGGTTTTCCTACTGCAGCAGCTAAAGAAAATATCGCTTCCTTCCCAAAGAAATTAGGTGGAAGTGATGAAAAATAAATTCATGCTACCGCGGTCAAAGTCTCCTCCTCTAAGTTGAACATTGGATCCCATTTAAAAGTCCTCATTGGAAAGGGCCAGTTCCTCTGAGTAATGTAGAATGTAGGTTTGGATAACAGATGAACGTAGTCCTCCAATAGAGTAGCTTTGATCAGGATGTGCCTGTTATATAATAAACCAATATTGCACTCGTCCTTCAATTCACACTGTTTTGGAATAAGCTTTCTCAACTCTTGAATTTCAGGCCATTCGTATGAGAATTTGCCTATCACAACATACTCCAAATTCTCATTAATTATCATCTGATTCACCTCCGCTTGGTCCGATATAACTTGTGGTTCTCCATGAAGATATGATATCTGTTTAATTGATAACGGCTTAACATGTTCTTTTGGTTGTTTCAAAGCTGCAGCATCAGACATCTCTGGTGGCCCTCCTTCAGACAAGGGATGACCGCTGGCCGGAACGGCCATGGTCACCGAGTAGGCAAACTAGATAGAGAATTAACGTAAGTTCCTTTCACTTTGTGTTTTTTTTTTCTTAAGAACACAGCAATAATGTTGCTCTTCTTTGTTCTTTATTATTCATCTTTTTGTTTATATCGAGAGGCTTAAAATACATTTCTTGGACAAAATCAATATGTTTTTTTATAAGAAAAGTATGAAATTGTAAATATATTTGATCGTTTGATTTTTAATTATGTTACATATTATTGCAGTATGTGATCCGAGTTTGACATACATATCAAAAGCAAGAATGTTTTCCTCAAGGAAAAATAATGAGAACTTGAAGATGAAGAATATGTTAGAAGAGTTGAGAGGAGATACAAGAGCAAAAAAACTACATTAAGCAACTTGATCAGGTGCAACAAAATCATGTATATAATTCGAGGAAAGATAGAATTGATGCCTCAAATGATCTCAATGGATTGAAGTATAAAGAGACAAAAATTGAAGACAAATTAATAAAAAATGGTGTTAGTTACTACAAAAATTTTTAGTTTCAATTAAGTCGATACTATGAGTTTACAGTTTAGTGGTATCGATGAGAGCCTTTCACACAATAGGTGTTCGCAGATTACAATTTAGTGATATTGATGAGAATCTTTCACATAATAGATGTTCTTATATTACAATTTAGTGGTATCGTCTTTTACACCATATGTGTTCTAAGATTACAATATAATAGTATTGATGAGAGCCTTTCACAGAATGATGTTATGAGTTTACAATTCAATGGTATCAATGAAAATCTTACGCACAATGAAAAAGCAGAGCTATATATACTTTGATGCCTTACAAAAGTTGAGGAAAAAGAATGAGCAACTCCCACATTGAAACAGAAAGCAAACGCACAAATATGTTTTTATATAAAATGGTAATAAACATTTACAGACAACTTAAGCAGCCACTCAGTGTGCAGAAAGTGAACTATTCTGTCGCCTTTTACTAAAAATTACTGTATGTGCATTGTAAATAGTGACATACGTTCATTGAGGTCATTTCTTTCTTGTCTTAGATATCTTTAAAATTAAAGAGATAATAGTCAATTTACACTTTGTTTGGTTGACTATTACATATTGTTTCACTTCATAATGTATTGTATTATGTTATATTATATTATACTGTATTATTTTAATGAATACAGTATTTGGATAAATTGTATTGTTTTCCGTCGTTACATAATACCACACTTTCATGATATCTAATTATTAAATAATAAATAAAAATAAAATGAGAAGAAAATTTTAAGGTAATGACGCGATCACACTAAATTAGTCGTTACATAAAATGACTCTTTTCGTCGTTACCTAACGATGGATTTAAATGATACAATACAATATAATTTAAGTAACAATCAAAATAAACATTGTATTTCAACTAACAATAAAATACAATACAACGGGCAACAATCATCCAAACAAGAGGTTAATCTTCTATTCTCTATTGAGGTTACTTATTCCTCGTTTTGGATATCTTAATTTCTAATTAAATCTCTCTTAGTCTAGTTGCATATCTATTAGCTCAACATTCTCAATTTCCATTTTCTAAAGGTAAGAGTTTATGACTGGCCAACATTCCGCTCCTTACGACATAACAATTTAGCTACTACTATATAGAACTTGTCTTTAAGTTTTGATGGTATCTTTTTGGCGCAGAAGATTCTAGATGCGAGCCTCCATTTTATCAAATCCTGTTCCAATACAATGAATGGCATTCTCGTCAATCTCCCCATTACCTTGGATAATAAATCAAGATACTTAAAACTTGCTTTCTTTTGAATGATCAAAGTATCAAACCTCACTTTCACACCAGGCTCAAATATTTCGCTGCTAAACTTGCACTCCAACTATTTTACCTTTAAATATTAGATTCACCTTGTTTGTCTGAATAACAAATTTAGCATATCGATCGAAACTTACTCATACTCACAAAGCAAAACTAACAAAGGAGGACAGCAAGCAATTACAAAGTTAAATGAACTCTTCAAAAATAATTGATAATTGTCGATATTTAACCAATTAACCCAACACATGGCTTTTTGCACTACATCTACTATCCACCAGCAAACATATATTTTAATGATCAACAAGAAAGGAATTACATCTTAAATGCATTAAAAAATAAATGGAGGGGAGCAGGGCGGCTCAACACAAGTAGAGGTCTATAGCAAAATTTCGATTAGAGGCTTAAAATTTAAATAAATTTTATATGTATTTTTTAAAAAATTATTTTTCTTACACCTTTTAGATGCAAATTATTATTTAATATTTTTTAAAATGATTTTTTTGAATATCATTTTTTTCAAATCATTAATTTTAGGTAAGATTTTATCGATTCAACATTGAGAAACATCATTTCACGAAGACAATTATTGTATGAATTGTTAACATAATTCTATAAGTAATACGTTGACAAGTTTTAAATAAAGATAAGAGTTACAACCATAGAATCCGATTAAAGAAGTTGATAACTTGGTCCCCACTTTAGTATGTTTGTTGTTATACTTGAAAATTTTAAAAACATGTAAGAAAATAATTTGCAATTCACTATATTCAACACCTTTCGTACTATTGATTCATTTTTTTTTATATAGAGAGTAATATTCTAACTTATCAAAAAATTGAAAAAGGAGAGTACCTAAACAGTTAAAAGAGAATAAAATAATGCGGAAAGAAGGTAAGAAGACAAAATAATATTTTCTTGATTTCTTTTATTTGAACTAGGCTAAAGAAAATAAAATAATATAATTTTTTTAAAAAATATTATCATAAATAATTATTTTTTCTATAAAAGATTAACATATAATTTATTTTTAGTAAAAATTTGAGACCCCAGGCATATGCCTTATTATTTAGTAAATAGTAAATGCATATTTTTTCTCTTAAACTTGCTCAATTTTTTCCTTCAAAACACTTGGATTAAGGACTACATTTATTAGATATTAGAGCACTAACAGTGGGACAAAATTGTAATTAATATCTCTACAATATCTGCTTGCTATGTAGTATATTTCAAGATGTTTACATTTTATTTTGTTTGTGAGAATGGTAATAGAGTATTACTTATACAGCATAATAGTTGAGTTACTCCCTTGGATATTATCAAGTCGAGTATGGTCTATCGAATACAGTCTTTTTATACAAAGAATGCAATTAATCATAATGAAGTGAAATAAAAGCATCAATAAAAATTATGGTGGGATACAGTCTTAATTAGAGGTCTCGAATTTAATTTTTGATTATGAAAAATAAATCCTATTAAGGAGCACTTTTTGCTTTACGCGACACGAATTCCCATAAATTGAAACTCCAACGAGAGTACTAAACATCGAGGGAAAAGAAAGTATCATTATATTGGTTTAAGACTGCAATTTCATTTAATTAAAATAAAAACGTTAGATTAAAAGATGAATAGATCAATTCTCAATAAAAACTTTATTTAAATATATATCAAAAAAACTTTAACTCCTAGTAATAAATCTAGAAAAATCCAAAAACTAAATTTTATGGATTAAGTAGAATCTAAACATTTTAGTAAATAACTTGCAAGCAATAAATAAATAAATAGCATTATATCATTCTTTTAGGAACTCCAGATCTCTCCAATCTGTCTTCGAGTTGATCCTCTTTGTCCTTCAACTTCCAAAGATCACTTGTGGCCTCAAATCTTTCTTTCCTCGTATCAGTTCCACTTTCTTGCTGATTTTTAATATAATTTGTTCGTTGATCTATCTCTTGTCTCGTATCGACCAACTTCTCCCAGTTCTTCTCAATTGTTTTGCCTTTTGAGGTAGACATTCTTGATTTAATTTGGTGTGTAAGTACTATATAGAGTATCAAACTAGTTCGAACAACTGTGAATGCAAAAGTAATAAAGTTAATGAAAAATCAAATTAAAATATCGTATATAATAAAAGTAACTTATTTTCTACTACGTTAAAAGAAAACATGTATTGATTTTGTGGCTATGAACTTACGTTGATGATGAAGCCTAACTCTGTTTATTACATGCATAATACTTCATTGTTCTTTTGTTTATATAGACATCAATAACTCAGTTTTTTCCTTAATTATTTTTATATTCTCTTTTACTCGTGCAAATCAATGTAAATATTACTAAAAAAGTAAGAATTACCATATTTTGAAAGAAAACCGCTAGGAAAACATTAGAAAATTTAAGAAAAATAATTAAACTCCAATAAAAGAGTGAACAAAGAAAAGGAAAATTTGATAAATGAAATAATTAAGGAAATAATAACATAGTGGAAGAGAGTTCTTCTAATTGTTTATTTTATTTAATTTGGGTTGGTTCTTTTATTTTAAAGCAACTCAAGTTAGAAAAAAAAACTAAAAAAGAAATAAGTGTGTACCATTGAAATTAACTATAATAGTAATAAAATATTAAGAAAATAAATAAATCGTTTTACATTATTATTATTATTGGTCAAAGTATATTATTTTTTTCTTATTTCATGGAAACTTTTCCTTTCTTTTTTCCTCTCTTAATTTCTTGAGTTAACTTTTCCTAAATTATATTTCCAAGTGTATTAATCGCTAGCTGTTGCTTTGCAATCGAATATATTTTCCTAGTCTAGAATATGGTAATTTTTGTTTTTAGCAATATTTTTAGTTGGCACGATTAAAAACATAAAAGAAAATAATAAGGAAAGAATTGAAGGAGTGACATATATATAGCAATAATGTTGCTCTGCTTTGTTCTTTATTATTTATCTTTGTGTTTATATGGAGAAGTTTATATAATACAATTCTCGGACAAAATCAATATGTTTTGATAGAAGAAAAGTATGAAATTGTGAATATATTTGATCGTTTGATTTTTAATTATGTTATATATTATTGCAGTGATTCGAGTTTGACATACGTATCAAAAGTAAGAATGTTTTTCTCAAGAAAAAATAATAAGAACTTGAAGATGAAGAACAAGTTAGAAGAGCTGAGAGAAGAGATACAAGAGTAAACAAACTACATTAAACAACTTGATCAGGTGCATCAAAACCATGGATATGATTTAAGGAAAGATAGATTTGATGCCTCAAATGATGTCAATGGATTGAAGGATAAAGAGACCAAAATCAAAGACAAATTGATAAAAAAAAAAATGGTGTTAGTTACTACACATGTTTTTAGTTTCAATTAAGTCAATGTTATGAGTTTACAGTTTAGTGGTATCGATGAGAGTCTTTCACACAATAGATGTTCTCAGATTACAATTTAGTGGTATCGATGAGAATCTTTCACATAATAGACGTTCTTAATTAGATTACTTAATTACTAGTAGAAAATAGGCCTATGGCAACACCTCAAAATCTGTTGCAATTGATAGAAAAACCGTTGCAATAGAGCTATTGCAACGGTTAATGAACCGTTCCATCCGATCGCATAGCAATAAGTTTTTTGCAACGGTTTTACAATTGTTGCCATTGGTGCTTTTAGTGCAACGGTTATTTATACTGATGGAACGGTTCACAGCCGTTGCAAAAACATTTTATGCAACTATTGTTTAGGCTATAGCAACGGTTTGGGTTACTTATTGCAACGAGTTTTCCAAGCAATTTCAATAATTTGTATTGAAACGGTTTATGAAATCTATTCCAACTATCAAGTAAAGAAAAAATGAATTGATAAATCATATAATAAAATATATTTAAATAGAATTTCTATAAATCACAAAAGAGAAATATAAAACATAATTCAATATATCCAACTTGTAGTATCCACGTATAAAACCAAAAGATCCAATAATGTTTGACAATACAGAGAGTTAAAATATCGAAATTTCGTCCCAAAATTTTAAAAAAATCCTAAAACATGTGAAAGTCTAGCAACAATCAACCAACGCTATGCAGTGTCTTCGTTTCTTCCATCATCCCCTTGTTCATTTGTTTAACCTACATGTTAGAATATATGAAAATATATTTGACAGATTGTAATAGATTGTATATATTTATTTTCTAATATAGAGATATTTAGTTTCTTTAATTATAGCCTAATTATACTCTTGTATTTGTGTATATAAACTATTGAGGTTAATGAAATAAATCAAGGAATTAATCTTTATGGTATCAGAAATCTAGGGCACGATCCGACCTTCTTCTTCTCGGATTCCTGTTACCGCCGCCCCCCTCCTTTCCCTCTTCCTCTCTTCTCAATCACCATGTCTAACTCTAAATCTTTCTTTCATCCTGCTCTTGTTGTATCCAATATCAAGAACCATGTTCCCATCACTCTTGAAATGGAGAACGTACAATATTCCACATGGGCAGAATTCTTTAAGATTCATGCAAGATCCCATCGGGTGATTGATCATATTATTCCTCCGACAGCGGACACGGAGAAATGGCCTCAACAAGAGGAGGACAAAGAACTGTGGTCCACTGTGGATGCCACCGTTCTCCAATGGTTCTATGCTACTATCTCTCATGATCTTTTGCATACAATTCTTGAACCCGACACCACGGAGATAGAGGCCTGAAATCGCTTGCGTGACATATTCCAGGATAACAACCACTCTCGTGTTGTCACCCTTGAGTATGACTTCACTCATGTCGACATGGTAGATTTTTCGAATGTCTCTGCCTATTGTCAACATCTCAAATGTCTGGCGGATCAACTCAAGAATGTTGGCTCCCTAGTCACTAACGATTGACTAGTTCTTCGACTGGTCTCTGGCCTTACCGAGCCCTACCAAGGTGTGGCCACTCTTATTCGCTAACGTTATCCGTTGCCTCAATTTTATCAGCCCGTTTAATGCTCACTCTTGAGGAGGCTGGTCGTGCTAAGAAAGCGGCCCAAAGCTCCTCCACTGCCTTAGGTGTTCGCTCGTCCGAGGGTCCTCTTGATAATTCCTCTTCCAATTGCAATTCGAATGTGGGAAGAAGAACCACAACCGAAGTAATAATGGGGGAAAATATCATGGCAACAATGGTGGTCGTGAATACGGTGAAGGAGCTACCAGCAGCGACGGTAATACAGGCCGTGGAGGTCAGCTGGAAGGCAGCAACAGCCGCGGCACTGGGCAGCAGTCAGCGGGGCAGAACCCTCCACCCTATTCTCTATGGGCTGGTGGGCAGCAGTGGCCGTGGATGGCATCATGGGGTTCTTGGGATATACCACCGTGTCCATATCCTTCAACTTCTTGGTTCCGACCCAATTATGGACAGCAACAGTCACCATGAGCAGGAGTTCTTGGCTCCCAACCTCAGCAGGCCTACACGGCAGCCCTTACTCCTACGAACATTGAAGCCGCCATGCATACTCTTGGGATCACTTCTCTGATGTAAATTGGTACATGGACACTGGTGCCACTTCTCACATGACATCCACGCAAGATAACCTCATGTCTTATTTTAATAAGAGCAATAAGCGTGGTATAATTATTGATAATGGTCAATCAATTCCAATTTATGGTTATGGTCACACGACTTTGTCTTTCTCGTGTCCTCCCTTGCACTTAAACAATGTCCTTCATGCCACTTACCTAGTTAAAAATTTGGTGTCCATCTGTAAATTTACCACTGATAACTCTGTCTCTGTTAATTTTGATCCCTTTGGATTTTCTATGAAAGATTTTCAGACGGGAAGGATGGTAATGAAGTGTACCAGTCGAGGAGAGATTTATCTAATCACCAATTCAGTCACTTCACTATCTATTTTTGCTGCTTTGGCACCATCTCTTTGGCATGTTCGTTTGGATCACCCGGGAGCACCTGTGTTGAATTCACTTAGGAAGCATAAATTGATTAATTGTAATCCAAGTAGAGATATTCGTATTTGTCATTCTTGTCCTTTTGGAAAATATGTTAAGTTGTCATTTTATGCTTCGAATTCTAGCACTCTTATGCCATTTGATATTATACATAGTGATATTTGGACATCACCTATTTTGAGTTCCTCAGGTCATTGATATTATGTCTTGTTTATGGATGATTATTCTAAATTCTTGTGGACGTTTTCTTTATCGCAAAAATCACAAACCTTTTCCACATTTTTAACTTTCAAGACATTTATTCGAACTCACTTTGAGCGGGACATCAAGAATATTCAATGTGATAATGGCAAGGAATTTGATAATGGCCCCTTTTAGGACTTCTATAGAGCCAATGATCTGTCATTTCGATTGTCATGTCCTCACACATCTCCTCAAAATGGGAAAGCCAAAAGACAAATTCGTACGATTAATAACATTGTTCGTACCTTATTGGCCCATGCTTCCCTTCATCCTTACTTTTGACATCATGTTTTGCAAATGGCAACTTATCTTCTCAAAATCCTTCCTCATAAACTGGTAAACTATCAATCCCTTGTTCGCATTCTTTATCGGAAGGACCCCTCTTATTCCCATATTCGCGTATTTGGGTGTTTATGTTATCCTCTCATTTCCTCCACACTCATAAACAAACTTCAACCCCAGTCAACCCCATATATTTTTTGGGGATATCCGTCACATCATCGTGGGTATAAATATTTTGATTTGTCATCTCAAAAAATTATCATTAGCCGTCACGTAATATTTGATGAGACGCAATTTCCTTTTGCCAAGTTACATACTCCTCAAAATCACACATACCAATTTTTAGACGATGGACCATCTCCCTATGTGGTTCGTCATCTCACTACCTTCACAAACCCGTCGGATCACCATCTTTCTCCCGCACTGCTGCCCATCCCGCCGTGCCCAGCCAACGGCTCTGCCCCCTCACTTGGGTAGATCGCTCCTTCGCTGCCTGCTGGGTCGGCCCTAACATCTTCTTCCGCTCTCCCACCTAACTCTCTTCCTCCACCCACTTCCGTCTCTCCCTCTAGTCTATCCACCGGTCTTGTTACTAAGAGTCAGTATAGGATCTATAAGCCTAAGAGGTCCTTCAACCTTCTTAAATCTGTCTCGAAGTCCCCTCTACCCTGTAACTCTGTGTCTTCTTTTCGTGACCCGAATTCAAAATTGGTTGTAGATGATGAATATAATACTCTTATTCAAAATAAGATGTGGGAATTAGTGCCCCATCCTTCAAATGTTAATGTTACTCAGTGTATGTGGATTTTTACTCATAAAGAAAAATCTGATGGTTCGTTTGAGCGACATAAATCTCGTCTTGTAGGTGATGGTAAAACCCAACAGGTTGGCGTGGATTGTGGTGAGACATTTAGTCCAGTTGTCAAGCCGACGACTATTCGTACGGTTCTTAGTTTGGCTCTCTCCAAGGCATAGTCGATTCATCAACTTGACGTCAAAAATACTTTCTTACATGGCAAATTCAAAGATACTGTTTACATGTATCAACCTTTGGGCTATCGGGATCCTGATAGACTTAATCATGTGTGTTTGCTGAAGAAATCTCTTTATGGACTGAAACAAGCTCCGCGAGCTTGGTATAAGCGATTTGTTGATTATGTTCGTACCCTTGGATTTTCTCACAGTAAGACCGATCATTCCTTGTTTGTTTATCACCAAGATACTTCTATGGCTTATCTTTTATTGTATGTCGACGATATTATTTTAACTGCTACATCTGATGCGCTCCGTCGGTCTATCATATCGCTTCTTAGCTCTGAATATGCTATGAAGGATTTGGACCCGTTGAGTTATTTCTTGGACATTGTTGTCACTCGTCATACAGGTGGTTTATTTTTATCTCAAAGGAAGTATGCGGCCGAGATCATTGACCGAGCTGGCATGTCATCATGTAAGCCATCTTCTACTCCGATTTATCCAAAATCGAAGCTCGGGGCTACTACGAGCATATTGTTTGAGGACCCATCTCTTTATTGGAGTCTTGCAGGGGCACTACAATACCTCACGTTCACGAGACCGGATATTACTTATGATGTGCAACAAGTATGCTTATTCATGCATGAACCACGGGATGAGCACATGAACGCTTTCAAGCGCATCGTGCGCTACCTACAAGGTACTTTGGATTATGGTCTTCACCTTTATCCTTCTTCCACAACCACTCTTGTTTGGTATACTGATGCTGATTGGGGTGGGTGCCCTGATACACGATATTCGACTTCGGGTTATTGTGTCTTTATGGGTGATAAATTGATCTCATGGTCCGCCAAACTTCAAGCTACTTTATCCCGTTCGAGTACAGAGGCAGAATACCGAGGGGTTGCCAATGTGGTTTCTAAGTCGTGTTGGTTGCGAAACTTGCTTTTGAAACTTCATTGTCCTATTCCACGGGCTACTTTGGTTTACTGTGATAATGTTAGTGCCATTTATCTGGCCGGTAATCCTTTTCAGCATCAACGCACTAAGCACATTGAGATGGATATACATTTTGTACGGAAAAAGGTGGCTCGTGGCCAGGTTCGAGTGTTACATGTCCCCTCTCGTTATCAAATTGCAGAAATCTTCACCAAAGGCCTTCCGTTGGTGTTATTTGAGGATTTTCGGGATAATCTTAGCATTCGGCGACCTCCCGCTTCGACTGCGGGGGTGTGTTAGAATATATGAAAATATATTTTGACAGATTGTAACAGATTGTATATATTTATTTCCTAATATAGAGATATTTAATTTATTTAGTTCCTAATATAGAGATATTTAGTCTCCTTAATTATAGCCTAATTATACTCTTGTATTTATGTATATAAACTATTGAGGTTAATGAAATAAATCAAGGGATTAATCTCTTTCACTACAAAAGTTAATAAATATATGATTCAACAAAAACTATATAGAAGAATATATTATCAATGTGTACATATATAATAATGTCACAATACGTCGTGAAGTATAATGTATATTAAGAAAGTAGTGACAAAATTCAGATCTTCTCCATGGTAAATACCATATGTGCTAAGGTATAATGTACGGATAAGAAAATTTTATCTTTATATTAGAATGATTTGTTATGTAAGATGTTTTCCCTTAATAATTAGAGGATAAATAGGTCTTTACTATTGACGATTATCCTAGCAAAGAGAACTTCAAATATTAATTTTCAATTGTATTAGAACTACATAGGCTTATGCAAAGTATTAGGACTTCATCTATATTTAAATCAAATATAGAAGAAAACAATTATCACAAGTTTCTTGCATAGACACTAGTTAATTTATCATCACCCTTAGAACTCTCAACAATACTCCAGAATTACAAATGATAGCAAAAAATACAGTTACTATACATTTTCAATTGCCCCTTAGTGATCTCTACCCCTTTAAAATTATCATCCTTTTATCAAGAACATGAATGAGTTACAACAAATAACTATAATCAACATTTAAAGGGTAAGATAGCTGCAGTAAATCATAATTAATATTAGCTAAACATATCCTCAACTCAGAAAACTAATTAGGATGAGTAATGAAAATGATCACGGTCAATTGTAGACCAATGCAAATGCATATATCTCTTCTTCTTGAAATCTTTACCTACGATCTGCACAATAGTTTAAAAAGTGTAGTAAGATCTTGCTATTTCTTTCATTACACAAGATCTTACCAAGCATTTTCACTACAACACAAATTAATGAAAAAGACAGACATGCAAAAAGATAAAGTATAGCTAATCATGGCCTTAATATGTTAGTTTGCTACAATAAGCTTGCTTACTTTTTCCCTCGCATGGGAACTGCATTCCATAACATCCTCCACTTCTGCTCCTTCTTTCTGTACACTTTCATCTTCACTAGTTTGTTGCCATTTCGTAGAAGAAGAGATTGATTGCTTCCGATGGTTGACATTAGGCAGAGCCGGGACCTGTGCAAGTAAACCTAATGTCAAAGATGAGTCTGTATCTTTTTGAATGAACTACACCAGTGATTTTTTTATCGTATTGCCTGGGCTAAAATTAGCCATAAGAGATTTCACATGTCAAATATAACTTTGAAAGAACATTGAGAATAAAAACTTGCAAGAAAGTCAAGATGTAAACTAGCTCTTATAGGCATAAAAGTAACACCTCAAAATACCTTTCAAACAAATATTTTGATAACTCTGCCAACTTGTTTTCATCTTGGTGTAAACGAATTAGTGTCAATTCCTCCTCTTGTATCCAACGACAACACTAACATATCTAGTATAGTCCCACAAATGTGGTTTGACGGGGGTAGAGTGTACGCAAACCTTATCCGTATCTTGGCAGACAAAAGGGTTGTTCTCGATAGACCTTTGGCTCAAAGAAAGCAAAACTACAATAATTATAAGGATATAAGCAGTAACAATAGCAGGAAAATAAGAAAATAGAACCAGTACTAATAGAAAACTAAGAGTGGGAAATAAAAAAATAGTAAAATAATAAAAATACCGATAATAATATTAAAACTACTAGCCAGAAAGGCAAAATGCAAAACTATTTACTAATAGTCTTCTACCTGAATCCTCAACCTCCACAATCTTTTATAATGAGTCATGTGAAAACAATTTATGAGTCCATAAAAGGAATGCATGTATATAAGCTGAAAGAATTATGCAAAAACAATACAAAGGAAGATGGATTTATTTAAGCCTGACTATATCAAATATCCAAAGATTATTTCATGGCTCTTTAACTTTGTACCAAAAATCTGAAATTCACAAGTATTTGACTTCCCAAACTGCATTAGGAGTTTCTATGAAAGTAACCAAACACTTGTTTTATCACAAACTAAAAAAGGCATGTAGTAGAATGATTTAGACTAATTTATTCTTTACAAATGGATATTTGTAAAAGAGTTTAAATACTATTGGTTCAAGAATCTTACTATTTACTTCAAATGCATTTGAAAAAGATCGTTCTTTCTCTTTCTAGTTGCTTTTCATTTTCTGAGTACTTTAGATGCAGCATCTTGGATAAAATTTGGATACTTGTATACTGCCAGTGAGCTTTCAGTTCCTGAAATACCTTCAATACCTTCACTTTGTCTTTGCATATATCAACACTTGGAGTTTTGAGCTTCATATCTCCCTATGATGAAACGTAAATATCGACCTTCTGAAGCACTGTAAAGCTAAAGAATCCCTCACTTATCTCACAGTTGAAGAGAAAGCAAGAAGTGATATAATTGCCAGTTGCTACTAGTTAGCATTTTATCAAACAGTTGATGTTCAAAATCAGACTGTAGTAATCGAAAATCCCTAACAGGAAAGTAATGGGTTTATTTTCTTCACAACTACTCCAAGATGAGGAGGTCTAGACCAAGCTTGTGAATAAATCCACTGAAAACCTCTACATGATCGATTGAAAACGAGGTCTGGAAAAGCGCTAAAATAAGGTGATAAATTAGCGTTGCAATAGCCCTTTTTTTAAACGAACCATTGCCAAAAATATTTTATATAAAGCGGTAACAAACACTTATGCACAACTTACGCAGCCATGCAGTGACCATAAACCCAACTATTCTTGAATATTGTCAAACAGTGACATACGCCTACTTTTGGAGGGGTTACCCCCCTACAATTCTAGTTTCAACTTTTTTAATGTCAATTTTGTCTTTCTTTATCTTATTCTCCATTGAGGTTATTTCCTCTTCATCTTACATATCTTTAAAGTTAAAGAGATAATGTCACAATCTTGTCTTTTTTATCTTGTTTTCCATCGAGGTTACTTTCTCCTCATTTTCGATATGTTCATCTCATTTCTGCAACTTTCATCTTTTAAACATAAGAGTTCTTGAATGGCCAACATTTCGCTCCCTACAACATAACCAGTCTAACCATTACTCTATAGAACTTGTCTTTAAGTTTTGGTGGCATCTTTTTGTCGCAGAAGACTGCAGATGCGAGCCTCCATTTTATCAAATTTGCTTCGATACAATAAATGTGTTGCCCCGTTAAACTTGCACTCCAAGTATTCTATCTTTAAATACTAGATTCACCTCATTTGTCTGAATAACAAATTTTGCATATCCATCGAAACGTACTCATACTCACAAAGCAAAACTAACATAGGAGGATAACAAGCAATTACAAAGTTAAATGAACTCTTCAAAAATAATTGATAATTGTCGATATTTAACGAATTAACCCAAAACATGATTTTTTGCACTACTTCATCTACTATCCACCAGTAAACATATATTTTAATGATCAACAAGAAAGGAATCGCATCTTAAATGCATTAAAAAATTAATGGAGGAGGGCTATACTTTTTTAAAGTAAATAGTAAATGCATATTTTGTCTCTTAAACTTGCTCAATTTTTTCAACACTTGGATTAAGGGCTACATTTATTAGATATTAGCACTAACTGTGGGAAAAAATTGTAGTTAACATCTCTACAATATCTACTAGCTATGTGGTATATTTTTAAGATGTTTACATTTTATTTTGTTAGTTAGAATGGTATAGAGTATTATTAACTAAAGGAACTAACTTGTACCTTAACCCTCTACTATCAATCAATTTGTATCTACCCCTCTTAGACTAAACTAAAGCTCAGAAAAACTCTTCACAATTGTTAAGGGAAGGTCAAAAATGTCTTACACTATTTGAAATGAACAAAAATGTCCTTCGTTTATAGTTTGATCCAAAAATATCCTTTCTATCAATATTTTGGTCCAGAAATACCCTTATTGTTATTTAATGGGTCAAAAATGCCCCTATTATTACAAAATAGGTCAAAAATGCTCTTTTTCGAATAAATATTTTTTTTAAAAAAATTAATATTGTTCCTTATAAAAATATTACTTTTAATGCAACTCATTCGACCAGAACTATAGACTCATTCTGCACCAGCCCAGACGCAAAAACGCTATTCTTGTTTTCTTTCCTTTCAAACCACTTCAAGTAATAAAAATGTAGAAAATTATTTTATCCTTCGTAATCTCATTTTATCAATTAAAAAAGAATAATTTCATGTACTCTAATTTTTAATGGATAATATGTCATATATATAAGACAATAATAAATCCATCATTAAATTTTATTCAAATTACGATAAAAAATAATTATAATAAAATAAGAAATATTTTTAATCTTTTAATTTTTTTCTAATTGAAGTAGAATAAACATTTGTTAATAAAAAAAATATTATTAGGAAAAAAATGTGTTCAAAAAGAAATAGATAATTTATTTATTTGAAAAGAGGCATTTTTGACCCATTAAATAACAATAAGCACATTTTTGGATCAAACTATTGACGGCAAAGGTATTTTTGGACCAAACCATAAACAAAGGACATTTTTGTTCATTTCAACTAGTTTAAGGACATTTTTGACCTTTTTCCCTTTCTTTTATAACACAACTCCTATGAACATCTTTTTAATTTAGCTATGGGTTATGCTATATATATTGTTTTTTGTGCCAATATGTTATATATTATTTTTCTCTTTACTTGGGACTGTGACTTTTGAGATGAGGATCTTTCGAAAACAGTGTATTTATCTTCATGAGGTAGTGGTAAGGTCTGCGTATATCCTACCTTTTCCAGACTGGGTCACTTGTAAAATCTCACTGGATATGTTTTGTTATTGTTAACTGTCGAAGAGAGGCTTAGTTAAATAGACATATCTATGTAGATACAGACTATCAAAAAGACCGTATGAAACTTTGCAGTTCCTCGGGATTGGACACCATCTCTATCATGTATTCTTCCTTTGGTCTCTGACATATATGTTGCGGTCCTGCATTTGTCCCATTAAGTCAAAATAACTAATGATAAGAATATTTGCACGTTCTTTCAGAAATACAGTTAATAGTTTAATTATAAGAATTTGCACATTTTTTGAGAAATACATTTAATAGTTTAATCATAAGAATAAATTATAATTTATACCTTCTTAGTAATTGCTTGGTTTCTTAATCTTTTATAACAACTTGATACATAAACTAACATGTAAATTAAAAAAAATGAAAGAAATTTGAGTTTGATTTGTTAGACATACCCATGATAAATTATGAAAAGGCCTTAATCAAACTTGGCCATGAACATATATGTATGCAAAGACCAAAGAAAGCAACATCTTCATTAACATGCATAAACATTGACAATCAAATTTACCATTTTATCTATAAAGTGAAATGAGAGCATTAATAAAAGTTGTGATGTGATGGATTGGATCTCTTCATCCTTAATAAGAGTCTTCACCTCTAATAAGATGTTTCAGATTTAATTTTTGGGTATGAATAAAATCATGTGGAAGGAGCATTTTTTCCTTTACGCAATGTAAATTTCAATAAATTGAGACCCCAAAACGAGTATTAAACACCGAGTTTGAAGGCAAAAAGGGTGACATTATGTCGTATGCTTTAATTTGTTTAGGTTTGCAATTTCATTTAACTGAAAAATAAACGTTAGATTAAAAGTTGAATAGATAAATTCTCAATCAATGACATCTGCAAGTTTAAACTAAACTTTTCTTTATTTTAATATATATCCAAAAAACCTTGAACTGCTACCTAGTAACAAATGTAGAAAAATCCAAAATATCTATGGACTAAGTAGAATCTAAACATTCTAGTAAATAACTTGCGAGCAATAAATAAATAAATAGCATTATATCATTCTTTTAGGAACTCCAGATCTCTCCAATCTGTCTTCGAGTTGATCCTCTTTGTCCTTCAACTTCCAAAGATCACTTGTGGCCTCAAATCTTTCTTTCCTCGAATCAGTTCCACTTTCTTGCTGATTTTTAATATAGTTTGTTCGTTGATCTATTTCTTGTCTCGTATCGACCAACTTTTCCCAGTTCTTCTCAATTGTATTGCCTTTTGAGGTAGACATTCTTGATTTAATTTGGTGTGTAGGTACTATATAGAGTATCAAACTAGTTCGAACAACTGTGAATGCAAAAGTAATAAAGTTAATGAAAAATCAAATCAAAATATCGTATATTATAAAAGTAACTTATTTTCTACTACGTTAAAAGAAAACATGTATTGATTTTGTGGCTATGAACTTACGTTGATGATGAAGCCTAACTCTGTTTATTACATGCATAATACTTCATTGTTCTTTTGTTTATATAGACATCAATAACTCAGTTTTTTCCTTAATTATTTTTATATTCTCTTTTACACGTGCAAATCAATGTAAATATTACTAAAAAAGTTACCATATTTTGAAAGAAAACCGCTAGGAAAACATTAGAAAATTTAAGAAAAATAATTAAACTCCAATAAAAGAGTGAACAAAGAAAAGGAAAATTTGATAAATGAAATAATTAAGGAAATAATAACATAGTGGAAGAGAGTTCTTATAATTGTTTATTTTATTTAATTTGGGTTGGTTCTTTTATTTTAAAGCAACTCAAGTTAGAAAAAAAAAACTAAAAAAGAAATAAGTGTGTACCATTGAAATTAACTATAATAGTAAGAAAATATTAAGAAAATAAATAAATTGTTTTACATTATTATTATTAGTGGGCAAAGTATATTATTTTTTTCTTATTTCATGGAAACTTTTCCTTTCTTTTTTCCTCACTTAATTTCTTGAGTTAACTTTTCCTAAATTATATTTCCAAGTTTATTAATTGCTAGCTGTTGCTTTGCAATCGAATATATTTTCCTAGTCTAGAATATGGTAATTTTTGTCTTTAGCAATATTTTTAGTTGGCACGATTAAAAACATAAAAGAAAATAATAAGGAAAGAATTGAAGGAGTGACATATATATAAACAATAGAAAATTAATGTAAGTTCCTTTCACTTTGGGTTTTTTGTTTTTCTTAAGAACATATATAGCAATAATGTTGCTCTGCTTTGTTCTTTATTATTTATCTTATTGTTTATATGGAGAAGCTTATATAATACATTTCTCGGACAAAATCAATATGTTTTGATATAAGAAAAGTATGAAATTGTGAATATATTTGATCGTTTGATTTTTAATTAGATTATATATTATTGCAGTGATTCGAGTTTGACATACATATCAAAAGTAAGAATGTTTTCCTAAAAAAATAATAATGAGAACTTGAAGATGAAGAACAAGTTAGAAGAGATGAGAGAAGAGATACAAGAGTAAACAAACTACATTAAACAACTTGATCAGGTGCATCAAAACCATGGATATGATTTAAGGAAAGATAGATTTGATGCCTCAAATGATCTCAATGGATTGAAGGATAAAGAGACCAAAATCAAAGACAAATTGATAAAAAAAAATGGTGTTAGTTACTACAAATGTTTTTAGTTTCAATTAAGTCAATGTTATGAGTTTACAGTTTAGTGGTATCGATGAGAGTCTTTCACACAATAGATGTTCTCAGATTACAATTTAGTGGTATCGATGAGAATCTTTCACATAATAGGCGTTCTTAATTAGATTACTTAATTACTAGTAGAAAATAGGCCTATGGCAACACCTCAAAATCTGTTGCAATAGATAGAAAAACCGTTGCAATAGAGCTATTGCAACGGTTAATGAACCGTTCCATCCGATCGCATAGCAATAAGTTTTTTGCAACGGTTTTACAATTGTTGCCATTGGTGCTTTTAGTGCAACGGTTATTTATACTGATGGAACGGTTCACAGCCGTTGCAAAAACATTTTATGCAACTATTGTTTAGGCTATAGCAACGGTTTGGGTTACTTATTGCAACGAGTTTTCCAAGCAATTTCAATAATTTGTATTGAAACGGTTTATGAAATCTATTCCAACTATCAAGTAAAGAAAAAATGATTTGATAAATCATATAATAAAATATATTTAAATAGAATTTCTATAAATCACAAAAGAGAAATATAAAACATAATTCAATATATCCAACTTGTAGTATCCACATATAAAAACAAAAGATCAAATAATGTTTGACAATACAGAGAGTTAAAATACCGAAATTTCGTCCCAAAATTTTAAAAAAATCCTAAAACATGTGAAAGTCTAGCAACAATCAACCAACGCTATGCAGTGTCTTCGTTTCTTCCATCATCCCCTTGTTCATTTGTTTAACCTACATGTTAGAATATATGAAAATATATTCTGACAGATTGTATATATTTATATCTAATATAGAGATATTTAGTTTCTTTAATTATAGTCTAATTATACTCTTGTATTTGTGTATATAAACTATTGAGGTTAATGAAATAAATCAAGGAATTAATCTCTTTCATGGTATCAGATTTCTAGGGCATGATCCGACCTTCTTCTTCTCGAATTCCTGTTACCGCCGCCCCCCTCCTCTCCCTCTTCCTCTCTTCTCAATCACCATGTCTAACTCTAAATCTTTCTTTCATCCTGCTCTTGTTGTATCCAACATCAAGAACCATGTTTCCATCACTCTTGAAATGGAGAACGTACAATATTCCACATGGGCAGAACTCTTTAAGATTCATGCAAGATCCCATCGGGTGATTGATCATATTATTCCTCCGGCAGCGGACACGGAGAAATGGCCTCAACAAGAGGAGGACAAAGAACTGTGGTCCACCCTGGATGCCACCGTTCTCCAGTGGCTCTATACTACTATCTCTCATGATCTTTTGCATACAATTCTTGAACCCGACACCACGGAGATGGAGGCCTGAAATCGCTTGCGTGACATATTCCAGGATAACAAACACTCTCGTGCTGTCACCCTTGAGTACGACTTCACTCATGTCGACATGGCAGATTTTTCGAATGTCTCTGCCTATTGTCAACATCTCAAATGTCTAGCGGATCAACTCAATAATGTCGGCTCCCCAGTCGTTAACGATTGACTAGTTCTTCGACTGGTCTCTGGCCTTACCGAGCCCTACCAAGGTGTGGCCACTCTTATTCACCAGCGTGACCCATTGCCTCAATTTTATCAAGCCCGTTCGATACTCACTTTTGAGGAGGTTGGCCGTGCTAAGAAAGCGGCCCAAAGCTCCTCCACTGTCATAGGTGTTTGCTCGTCCGAGGGTCCTCCTAATGTTCCTGAAAATTCCTCTTCCAACTGCAATTCTAATAGAGGGAAAAAGAACCACAACCAAAGCAATAATGGGAGAAAATATCGTGGCAACAATGGTGGTCGTGGAGGCGGAAAAGGAGCTACCAGCAGCGGCGGTAATACAGGCCGTGGAGGTCAATTGGGAGGCAGCAACAGTCGCGGCACTGGGCAACACTCAGCGGGGAAGACCCTCCGCCCTATTCTCCATGGGCTAGCGGGTAGTAGTGGTCGTGGATGGCATCATGGGGTCCTTGGGCTATACCACCGTGTCCATATCCTTCAACTTCTTGGTCCTGACCCAATTATGGACAGCAGCAGCCACCACGAGCGGGTGTTCTTGGCCCCCGACCTCAGCAGGCCTACACGGCAGACCCTACTCCTACAGACATTAAAGACGCTACGCATACTCTTGGGATCACTCCTTTAGATGCAAATTGGTATATGGACACCAGTGCCACTTCTCACATGAAATCCACGCAAGGTAACCTCACGTCTTATTTTAATAAGAGCAATAAACGTGATATAAATGTTGGTAATGGTCAATCAATTCTAATTCATGGTTATGGTCACACAACTTTTTCTTTCCCGTGTCCTCCTTTGCACTTAAACAATGTCCTTCATGCCCCTCACCTAGTTAAAAATTTGGTGTCCGTCTGCAAATTTACCACTAATAATTCTGTCTCTGTTAATTTTGATCCCTTTGGATTTTCTATAAAGGATTTTCATATGGGGAGGCTGGTAATGAGGTGTAACAGTTGAGGAGAGCTTTATCTAATCACCAATCCAGTCACTTCACCATCTACTTTTGCTGCTTTGGCACCATCTCTTTGACATGTTCGTTTGGGTCACCCGGGAGCACCTGTGTTGAATTCCCTTAGGAAGCATAAATTGATTGATTGTAATCCACGTAGAGATATTCGTATTTGTCATTCTTGTCCTCTTGGAAAACATGTTAAGTTGTCATTTTATGCTTCGAATTCTAGCACTCTTATGCCATTTGAAATTATACGTAATGATATTTGAACATCACATATTTTGAGTTCCTTAGGTCATTGATATTAGTTTTGTTTATGGATGATTATTCTAAATTCTTGTGGACGTTTCCTTTATCGCACAAATCATAAACCTTTTCCACATTTTTAACTTTCAAGACATTTATTCGAACTCACTTTGAGCGGGACATCAAGAATATTCAATGTGATAATGGCAAGGAATTTGATAATGGCCCCTTTTGGGACTTCTGTAGAGTCAATGATCTGTCGTTTCAATTGCCATGTCCTCACACATCTCCTCAAAACGGGAAAGCCGAAAGACAAATCCGTATGATTAATAACATTGTTCGTACCTTATTGGCCTATGCTTCCCTTTCTCCTTACTTTTGACATCATGTTTTGCAAATTGGAACTTATCTTCTCAACATCCTTCCTCGTAAACTGGTAAACTATCAATCCCTTGTTCGCATTTTTTATCGGAAGGACCCCTCTTATTCCCATTTTCGTGTATTTAGGTGTGTATGTTATCCTCTCATTCCCTCCACACTCATAAATAAACTTCAACCCCGGTCAAATCCGTGTATTTTTTTGGGATATCCATCACATCATCGTGGGTATAAATATTTTGATTTGTCATCTCGAAAAATTATCATTAGTCATCTCGTAATATTTGATGAGATGCAATTTTCTTTTGCCAAGTTACATACTCCTCAAAATCACACATACCAATTTTTAGATGATGGACCATCTCCCTATGTGGTTCGTTGTTGGAATAAAGAGAAGAGAAGACAAAAAGAAGCAAACTAGTATGGGTTTATTGTTAATATAACTAGTATGGGTTTTTTATTGTTGTTTATCTTTTATGGGTTTTATTGTTATTTTAACTAGTATGGACTTTTATTGTTGTTTATCTTTTATGGGTTTTATTGTTATTTTAACTAATATGGGCTTTTATTGTTGTTTATCTTTTATATTTGTATATATAGACATGAAGGTTGTAGAGATGAGATCATTAAAGAAAAAAATTCAAAAATATTGTCTTCATTTTCATATTTTCTTCATGGTATCAAAGCAGCATTAGGATCCAAATCTTTTCTTTATTTTTGTTCTTTCAATCCAAATGGAAAACACATCACAATCATCTGAGGGAAACTCTTCTTCATCTGCAGTAATGGATTCTAGCAGTCCATATTATCTTCATCCCTCAGATTCTCCAGGAATGAATCTTGTGAATTTTGTTTTCGATGGAACTGGTTTTGCTGCATGGAGAAGGTCCATCATTATTTGTCTATCAGCTAAGAACAAGATGAATTTTATTGATGGTTCTGCCGAAATACCATTTGCTAATACACCTGAGTTCAAGTTTTTGACTAGGTGCAATAACATGGTGATTTCTTGGTTGCTTAACTCTCTTTCAAAAGAAATTGCAGGGAGTGTGATATACTCTAAATCTGCTAAAGATCTCTAGACTGACCTTCATGAAAGGTTTGGTCAGTCCAATGGAGCTCAACTCTATCACCTTCAAAAAGGCCTCACAGATCTGATGCAAGGAACAACTGATGTAGCAGGATATTTCACAAGAATCAAGAGGATTTAGGATGAGCTGGACGCTCTCTCCAGCGGAGAAATATGTTCTTGCAACTGCACCTGTAAAGGAAAGAAGAAATTAGTCAAATCCAAGCAGGACGAAAGATTGATCTAATTTTTAATGGGACTTAATGATGTTTATGCAGCAGTAAGAAGCAACATACTCATGATGTTACCTCTCCCAAATATGAATCATGCGTACTCTCTCCTCATTCAAGATGAGAAACAGAGAGGCATATGTTAATCCTAACTTTCCAGGTAACACATCTTCATTTCTTGCAACACATCAGAATTTCTCAAGTCAGAGGTACAATAATACTAATTTTAGAGCAAGAAAGAACAACAACAATAACTACAACAATAATTTGTATTGCACAAATTGTAAGAAATCAAGGCAGTCAATTGCAAAATGCTACAAAATAATAGGTTATCCACTTCATTTTAAGTTCACCAAGGGGTCAAAATCACAACCAAACAACAAAGGAAACTCTATGGCTAATGCAGTGACAACATGTGGATACTCAGGTTACGCAACAAATGAGAAACAAGCAAATGGATCTGTTGCTCAGGAGAACTATGGTGGTTTGGAAGAAGAGTTTTAGAATGCACATATTGGAGATATGCCATTTGCAGAAAGTGAGGTTTCAGCTAACATGGTGCACTGTTTTTCTGATAACACTTTCAGTGATCCAAGACTATATCAAACTCATGCTAGCTCTAGCTACTAGATATTAGATTCAGGAGCTTCTGCTCATATGTTTTTTGACCCTGCTTTCTTTATTACTCTTACACTTTTATCTTCTCCTATTTATGTCAAGCTCCCAAATTGTTTCAAGGTAAGGGTGACACATGGAGGAACTGTCACTCTCCTTCATAATTTTCTACTAAAGAATGTTTTGCTTGTCCCTTCTTTAAAATCAACTTGATATCAATTCATCAATTCTGCAAACAATTTTATTGCACACTAAATTTTTCTTCCATTTGTTGTATTATGCAGGGCCATTCAATGAGGACCCCTCAGGTTATTAGTGAAGCAAAGAATGGGATCTATATCATGAACACTACTTCAGGCCTACAAAGTCTTATCAAGTCTAGTTCTAAATCTGATGTTTTACTCTCTAATTGTAGCTCTTTTCCTAGCTCTTTTTCTATTCCGATTGAGCCTCATGTTTGGATACGAGAAGATCTGTCAGCGGGTATTTTATAAGCATGGGTGGCTCTCCGATTTCTTGGAAATCCAAGAAACAAATTTCAATATCACTTTCATCTGCGGAAGCAGAATATAGATCAATGCGAAGAGTTGTTGCTGAAGTCACATGGTTGAATCGTTTTCTTCGAGATCTATCAGCTCCGCCTAAGCTACCAATCCCGGTCCATTCTGATAGTCAATCGACACTCCACATTGCTAGAAATTTTGTGTTTCATGAAGGTTGTAGGGGGGAGATCATCAAAGAAAAAAATTCAAAAAATTTGTCTTTATTTTCATATTTTCTTCATCATCTTACTACCTCCACTAACCCGTCAGATCACCATCTTTTTCCTGCACTGCTGCCCATCCCGTCGTGCCCAGCCAGCGGCTCTGCCCCCTCACTTGGGCAGATCGCTCCTACACTACTTGCTGGGTCAGCCCTAACGTCTTCTTCCACTCTCCCACCTAGCTCTCTTCCTCTACCCACTCCCGTCTCTCCCTCTAGTCTATCCACCGGTCCTGTTACTAGGAGTCAGTATAGGATCTATAAGCCTAAGAGGTCCTTTAACCTTCTTACATCCGTCTCAAAGTCCCCTCTACCCCGTAACCTTGTGTTTGCTTTTCATGACCCAAATTGGAAATTGGTTGTAGATGATGAATATAATGCTTTTATTCAAAATAAGATGTTGGAATATGTGCTCCATCCTCCAAATATTAATGTTATTCGGTGTATGTGGATTTTTACTCATAAAGAAAAATCTGATGGTTCGTTTGAGAGAAATAAATCTCGTCTCGTAGGTGATGGTAAAACCCAACAAGTTGGCGTGGATTGTGGTGAGATATTTAGTCCAGTTGTCAAACCGGCGACTATTCGTACGGTTCTTAGTTTGGCTCTCTCCAAGGCATAGTCGATTCGTCAACTTGATGTCAAAAATGCTTTCTTACATGGCAAACTCAAGAAGATTGTTTACATATATCAACCTTTGGGCTATCGAGATCCTGATAGACTTAATCATGTGTGTTTGCTGAATAAATCTCTTTATAGACTGAAATAAGCTCCGCGGGCTTGGTATAAGCGATTTGCTGATTATGTTCGTACCCTTGGATTTTCTTACAGTAAGACCGATCATTCCTTGTTTTTTTATCGTCAAGGTACTTCTATGGCTTATCTTTTATTGTATGTCAACAATATTATTTTAACTGCTTCCTCTGATGCGCTCCGTCGGTCTATCATATCACTTCTTAGCTCCGAATTTGCTATGAATGATTTGGGACTGTTGAGTTATTTCTTAGGCATTGTTGTCACTCGTCATACAGGTGGTTTGTTTTTATCTCAAAGGAAGTATACGGCCGAGTTCATTGACCGAGCTGGCATGTCATTGTGTAAGCCATCTTCTACTCCGGTTTATCCAAAATCGAAGCTCGGGGCTACTACGAGCATACTGTTTGAGGACCCATCTCTTTATCGGAGTCTTGCAGGGGCACTGCAATACCTCACGTTCACGAGATCGGATATTACTTATGATGTGCAACAGGTATGCTTATTCATGCATGACCCACGGGATGAGCACATGAACGCGTTCAAGCGCATCATGCGCTACCTACAAGGTACTTTAGATTATGGTCTTCACGTTTATCCCTCTTCCACAACCACTCTTGTCTTGTATCACTACCAAAAAAATAGATTTTACCCACGGTTATTTAGCCACGGTTTAATAAACCGTGGCAAATTTCACACAAAAATATAAACTTCTCTACGAATTAAGAATCGATGCTAAAATACCGTGGCAAAATCAGGCGGGAATTGTAAATTTCACTCCCTCCCTTATTTTTTCATTTCCCCCCACTTATTTACATTGTTAATTTTTCCTTTTGATTTTTACTCATGTCTCTTTCAATAGGAAAAAAACAATACCCAGGAACCAAGACTCTCTACAACCAATTGCTCCATCGTCTCCTCAATGTCCCTGAAACAATTGCTTCATCGTCTCCTCCTTCGATTCTCTAGCTTCAAATAGTAGCAAAAGTGGTAAATTTACTTCTTCTCAGATAATAAATCTTTCCAATTTAGAGTTTTTAAAGTCAAAATTGAAATAAGGGTTCTATAGTTTTTTGTTTATTGAAGTTATGAGCATATAAAATCTGCAATTTGATGTGTTTTGGTGGGTTTTCTAGTCGTTAAGAATATGAATTTTTATGGGTTTTCTTAAATCAGTAAGACTAGTTAATTACTAATGTTTCTTATATAGATCTCATGGTGGGTTTTCTTTAAATGATTGTATTTTTTTAGATGGGGTGATGGTCATTTTCATGGTGCCAAAGTTAAAAAAAAGGGTGTAGTTTGTGCTAGCAAAGCAGTTCCGCAGAGAGGAAAAATGTTATTGGTGGTTTCCTAGCTGTTAACAGCTAGAAATTGTATGTGGATTGAATTAATTAAGTCAACTTAATCTCCCTAATGCACAATAGTCATCCAACAAATTGTGTCTTGTTTATGCATAGTGACCCCAATATTAGGTGGGAAGAAAGAAAAAGAATAGTTACCCCAAATAATTTCAAGAAATATGCTGAAAAAGTATTGTTTGCTAAATGGTTTCTGCTTTGAGTGCCCTCTGGCCTATGCCTTTGTTTTTTTTTGTTTTGATAAGATCAACTATGTATGTGCACTTCACCAACTCTTTCATTTCATTGTGTTCAAGTGGCTCCATATTTTTCTATAGTTGCTTTTGGTCATACAGAGCATACTAAAATATATATTTATTTTAAGAGTTTGAGATGAGCTTAAATTTAACGATATGGACAACGTGAATTAAGGGTGTTGGGGTGCTTGTTATTGTATGTTTTAATGTTATTTTTGCCTATTTAGCATCTATATTTACATGGACAATTGCTTGAATCAATACCCAACTCTACCACAGAGAGGCCTTATTGGTACGAGAATATCTCTTTTTTTTTATTGTACTTGTAGGATAAAATATTGGAGCATCTTCCTAAAGATCAGGAACTTGCTGCAAGTTCAGGTGTTCTTTTGAAGATACTAGTCCATCCTAATGATACCATTGGAAAAGTGTATGGAGCTGATCATTCTGGTCGTGTGCGTGGTTTAGGTGGTAATGTTTGCCTTTCGAATGCTTTTGGAATGCCTAGACATTGAACAAGTCATGTGAATCTTGATATCTCTAGTAATGTTTCATCAACGTGTTCAAGACTTATAGGAGGTGTGGGGCACTGGTCGCGGACTTGGCCATGGCCCCAGTCGTGTGAATCAGGCAAATTATAACCAACGAGAAAACGGCCATGGCCCTAGTCGTGGTCGTGGTCATGGAAGAAAAAGAAATTATAATCATGATAATCGATTGGTACCGAGAAATGATCAGCAATATAAAAGGCAGGGTAAAAAGTCAAAAGTTTTACCCAAGAAAAATTCAGAAAGTGTATGCCATAGATGTGGAGGTGTGGGGCACTGGTCGCGGACTTGCCGGTCATCAAAACGCTTGGTTCAGCAATATCAAGCATCGTTAAAGAGGGCAGAAAATAATCCAGAGATAAATTTTATCTCTGAGGACAATATTGAGCTCATGGATCTGGATGTAGCTGATTTCTTTAATTTTTCAGAAGTAAACATGAATGTTGATAAGCCTGATAATATTTAAATAATTCTCTTTGTTGTATTATATATTAAATATTATGTTTGTATTTTTCTAGATCCATGTAATAAAATAAAATTTTGTATAATAAATTATGTATTAATTATAATATTTACTTTCTTTCTTTGTGAAGAAAATATGGAAATGCCTCAAATTTTATTTGGATCAATGATCAATCAAGAAGATATTTGTGTAATTGATAGTGGAACAACTCATGCTATTTTTAAAGACGAGAAATATTTTTCCAACTTGCGTAGAAGAAAAGCTAATGTTACTACGATATCCGGCAATTCCAAAATGATTGAAAGCTCCAGAAGAGCTACTATAATTCTACCTAAGGGGACAAAAATTGTTATATAAGATGCACTATTCTCTTCCAAATCTCCAAGAAATTTGTTAAGTTTTAAAGATATCCGCAGAAATGGATATCATGTTGAGACATTAACTGAAATAAATACTGAATATCTTGGTATAACCAAGAGTGTCTCAGGCCAGAAATCTATTTTGGAAAAATTACCAACTTTGTCATCTGACCTATATTATGCAAAAATTAGTGCAATTGAAGCACATATGATCGCAAACCAGAAGTTTACTGATCCAAAAATATTTGTGCTATGGCATGATCGAATAGGTCATCCTGGATCAATAATGATGAGATGAATTCTTGAAAATTCAACTGGACATCCGTTAAAGAATCAGAAGATTCTTACGAATGATGAATTTTCATGTGCTGCTTGTTATCAAGGCAAATTAATTGTCACACCATCGACCCTGAAGGTTGGCATCGAATCTCCTGGATTTTTAGAGCGTATACATGGAGATATATGTGGACCTATTCATCCACCTAGTGGATTGTTTAGATATTTTATGGTCCTAATAGATGCATCATCTAGATGGTCTCATGTGTGCCTTTTATCATCCCGCAACCTGGCGTTTGCAAAATTGTTAGCACAAATAATAAGATTAAGGGCGCAATTCCCATATTATCCAATAAAGGCTATTCGCCTTGATAATGCTGGAGAATTTACATCCCAAGCTTTTGATGATTATTGCTTATCGATTGGGATAAAAATTGAACATCTTGTTGCTCATGTTCATACTCAAAATGGCCTTGCAGAGTCATTTATTAAGCGCCTACAATTAATAGCAAGACCTCTACTAATGAAAACAAAATTGCCAATTACTGTTTGGAGTCATGCTATCTTACATGCAGCAGCACTTGTATGTCTAAGACCGACACATTATAATAAATACTCTCCGTCACAATTAGTATTTGGTCATGAACCAAATATAGCCCATTTAAGAATTTTTGGTTGTGCGGTATATGTGCCTATAACACCACCACAACGTACAAAAATGGGTCCTCAACATAGGTTGGGCATATATGTTAGGTTTGACTCACCCTCAATAATTCGATACCTTGAACCGTTGACTGAAGACTTATTCACTGCTCGGTTTGCAGATTGTCGGTTTGATGAAACATTTTTCCCGCCATTAGGGGGAGAGAAAAAGGAACCCAAAAAAGAAAAAAAAATTGCATGGAAAGTTTCATCACTATCACATTTTGATCCACGTACCCGCACATGCAAGCAGGAGGTCCAAAAGATCATCCACTTACAAAAAATAGCAAATCAAATGCCAGATGCATTTATTGATTTGAAATGGATAACTAAGTCACATATCCCTGCAATGAATGTGCCTATCCGTATTGATATCCCTAAATGACCATCTACTAATATCATAACTTCTGAATTCCAAACACGCCTGAAGCGTGGTAGACTATTGGGTTCAAAGGATAAAAATCCTAGAAAAAGAAGCGTAAGAAATAATAAAGATGATACTACACACAAACTTTCTGAAGAAGGTCAAGGTTTGAGTATTGCTGATATTCCTAAAGAAATCAGTGAACCCGAGACTCAAGTGAATGAAGAACTTTCAATAAGTTTTACCGGTGATGAGATAAATTTAGATCGATCAAAAATTACGGTGGATAATGTTTTTACATATAATGTTGTAATTAACCTCATGCAAGATAGTGAAAGTCTTGAGCCTAAATCCGTCGAAGAATGTCGACGTAGATGTGATTGCCCAGAATGACAAAAGGCAATTCAATCAGAAATAGACTCACTTGCTAAACGTGAAGTTTTTGGACCTGTAGTCCAAACCCATGAAGGTGTAAAACTAGTTGGCTATAAGTGGGTTTTTGTGCGAAAACGAAATAAGAGAAATGAAATTGTAAGATACAAGGCACGTCTTGTTGCACAAGGATTCTCTCAAAGACTCGGGGTCAACTATGAAGAAACATATTCACCAGTTATGGATGGAATAACTTTTCGATATTTCATCAGTTTAGCTATACATAAAAATCTTGAAATACATCTAATGGATGTAGTTACATCTTACATTTATGATTCACTTGATAATGAAATTTACATGAAAATTCCATATGGATTAAAATTGCCTGAAGCATGTAAAAAGTCTCGGGAAATGCACTCAATAAAACTGCAAAGATCATTATATGGTTTAAAATAATCAGGGCGTATGTGGTATAATCGCCTCAGTGAGTACTTGATAAATGAAGGTTATATAAATGATGTTATTTGTCCATGTGTTTTTATTAAGAAAACGGAATCAGAGTTTATAATACTCGTCGTTTATGTTGATGACATAAATCTCATTGGAACCCCTGAAGAGGTCTAAAAGGCGATTGAATATCTAAAGAAAGAATTTGAAATGAAAGATCTCAGAAAGACAAAACTTTGTCTAGGCCTGCAAATTGAACATTTAGCAAACGGAGTTTTTGTCCATCAATCTGCCTACAATGAAAAGATCTTAAAAAGATTCTACATGGACAAAGCACATCCATTAAGTACTCCAATGGTTGTTCGATCACTTGAAGTGGAAAAAGATCCATTTCGACCTCCAAAGGAGAATGGTGAACTTCTTGGTCATGAAGTACCATACCTCAGTGCAATTGGTGCACTTATGTATCTTGCTAACGCAACCAGACCTGATATAACATTTTCTGTAAATTTGCTGGCAAGGTATAGTTTATCCCCAACGCGAAGACATTGGAATAGTATCAAGCATATTTTGCGATACCTAAAGGGTACTGTTGATATGGATTTGTTTTATACTAACAAAGATAGTGCAGACCTTATTGCTTATGCAGATGCAGGTTATTTATCAGACCCACATAAAGCTCGATCTCAAACAGGCTATCTATTTACACACGGAGGGACTGCTATATCATGGCGATCCACAAAGCAGTCAATTGTTGCTACTTCTTCAAATCATGCTGAAATAATAGCAATTCATGAAACAAGTAGAGAATGTGTATGGTTGAGATCGATGATACATTTTATCAAAGAAAGATGTGGCCTGAAAAGTGATGTCAAAGTACCCACAATTATATTCAAAGACAATGCCGCGTGCATATCTCAATTGAAAGGTAGCTTCATAAAAGGAGACAGAACGAAACATATTTCACCAAAATTATTCTTCACACATGATCTTCAGAAGAACGGTGAAATTGATGTACAACAAGTTCGTTCAAGTGATAATCTTGCAGATTTATTCACAAAGGCATTACCAACATCAATTTTTGAGAAGCTAAGGCATAAGGTTGGAATGCGCCGTCTTCAAAATATCAAATGAAGTTTTCATCAGGGGAGTAAAATATGCGTTGCACTCTTTTTCCCTTAACCACGATTTTGTCCCACTGGGTTTTCCTGGTAAGGTTTTTAATGAGGCAGCAATCAAGGCGTATTACCAGATTTGTGTACTCTTTTTTCTTCATTAGGCTTTTCCCACTGGGTTTTTTCCTAGTAAGGTTTTAACGAGTCACAACATCAGAATAACTTAGTATATTATTTCTTGTAAAGTGTTTTTATGTAAACACATTACACGTGGACATCCAAGGGGGAGTGTTAAGTGGAATGTCCACATATTAAGTGGAATGTCCACTACATAATATATTAAAGTGGGGCCCACTAAAAGTGGGCAGCCCACTAATCATCTTCTATCACTAATTTTTTCTATATATATTGCCATGAATTGGCAATGGAAGAGTGTAGAGACATCTCTTCTCAATTCTCTTCTAACTTGCTCTTATTTCATTCCTCTTAAATTATTAAGTTAAGCTCAGTTTTATAACATTTTTCTCTTTAGTTGGGACTATGACTTTTGAGATGAGGGTCTTTCGAAAACAGTCTATTTATCTCCATGAGTTAGTGGTAAGGTCTGCGTATATCCTACCTTTTCCAGACTGGGTCACTTGTGAAATTTTACGGAATATGTTGTTGTTATTGTTAGCTGTCGAAGAGAGGCTTAGTTAAATAGACATATCTATGTAGATGCAGACTATCAAAAAGACCCTATGAAACTTTGCAGTTCCTCGGGATTGGACACCATCTCTATCATGTATTCTTCTTTTGGTCTCTGGCATATATGTTGCGGTCCTGCATTTGTCCCATTAAGTCAAAATAACTAATCATAAGAATATTTGCACGTTCTTTCAGAAATACAGTTAATAATTTAATTATTAGAATTTGCACATCCTTTGAGAAATACATTTAATAGTTTAATCATAAAAATAAATTATAATTTATACCTTCTTAGTAATTGCTTGGTTTCTTAATCTTTTATAACAACTTGATACATAAACTAACATGTAAATTAAAAAAAAAATGAAAGAAATTTGAGTTTGATTTGTTAGACATACCCATGATAAATTATGAAAAGGCCTTAATCAAACTTGGCCATGAACATATATGTATGCAAAGACCAAAGAAAGCAACATCTTCATTAACATGCATAAACATTGACAATCAAATTTACCATTTTATCTATAAAGTGAAAAGAGAGCATTAATAAAAGTTGTGATGTGATGGATTGGATCTCTTCAACCTCTAATAAGATGTTTCAGATTTAATTTTTGGGTATGAATAAAATCATGTGGAAGGAGCACTTTTCTCTTTATGCAATGCAAATTCCAATAAATTGAGACCCCAAAGCGAGTATTAAACATCGAGTTTGAAGGAAAAAAGGGTGACATTATGTTGTATGCTTTAATTTGTTTAGGTTTGCAATTTCATTTAACTGAAATAAAAACGTTAGATTAAAAGTTGAATAGATAAATTCTCAATCAATGACATCTGCAAGTTTAAACTAAACTTTTCTTTATTTTAATATATATCCAAAAAACCTTGAACTCCTAGCTAGTAACAAATGTAGAAAAATCCAAAATATCTATGGACTTAGTAGAATCTAAACATTCTAGTAAATAACTTGCGAGCAATAAATAAATAAATAGCATTATATGATTCTTTTAGGAACTCCAGATCTCTCCAATCTGTCTTCGAGTTGATCCTCTTTGTCCTTCAACTTCCAAAGATCACTTGTGGCCTCAAATCTTTCTTTCCTCGTATCAATTCCACTTTCTTGCTGATTTTTAATATAGTTTGTTCGTTGATCTATCTCTTGTCTCGTATCGACCAATTTCTCCCAATTCTTTTCAATTGGTTTGCCTTTTGAGGTAGACATTCTTGATTTAATTTGGTGTGTAAGTACTATCTAGAATATCAAACTAGTTCGAACAACTGTGAATGCAAAAGTAATAAAGTTAATGAAAAATCAAATCAAATCAAAATATCGTATATAATAAAAGTAACTTATTTGTTACTACGTATCGTATATAATAAAAGTAACTTATTTTCTACTACAATAAAAGAAAAAATGTATTGATTTTGTGGCTATGAACTTACGTTGATGATGAAGACTTTGTTTATTACATGCATAATACTTCATTGCTTGTTTATATAGACATCAATGACTCAGTTTTTTCCTTAATTTTTTTTTCTCTTTTATTCGTGCAAATCAATGTAAATATTACTAAAAAAATAAGAATTACCATATTTTGATAGAAAACCTCTAGAAAAACATTGGTCTTTTTTTCTTAAAAAAAGTAATTAAACTCCAATAAAAGAGTGGACAAAAAAAGGAAAATTTGATAAATGAAGTAATTAAGGAAATATACTGGAAGAGAGTTCTTCTAATTGTTTATTTATTTAATTTGGGTTCGTTCTTTTATTTTAAAGCAACTCAAGTTAGAAAAAAAAATTAAAAAGAAATAAGTACGTACCAATGAAACTAAGTACAATAAGTAAGAAATTATTAAGAAAATGTATAAATCATTTTACATTATGCTAGTTTAACATTACGTCCCTTGTGACTCCCCGTATATTATTATTACTAGTAAATATGTTCGTGTTTCGCGCGATTATACAAATAAATTAAAAGACTGATAAATAAGTAGTTTTGTAATTTTATAATTGAAGGTTATATTCAATTTTTAATGATCAAATAAGAGATCAAAAAGAGAGAAATATAATTTGAAAATTCGATCTCAAGATAGTCCCTACTCGAGCAATCATCTCTAAAATTGATTAGAATATAATTCTTTTTGTATTTTAATGTTATAGAATTTCTATATAATTTTTTAAAAAAAGTACAGAGGTTATGCAACTGTATTTTACCATTTATTATTTTTTTAAAAGGTAAAATTTCAGATCATAACACTATTTTCCCCTAGTTTACATAATTTCACTTTTTACAGATTCATTAAATTGATTTAGAATTTCTCCAATGGGTAGTTTATTTTTATTATCTATACAACAACAATAACAACAACCCAGTGAAATCCCACATTGTGGGGTCTGGAGAGGGTAAAATGTACGCAGACCTGACTCCTACCAAGGTAGGACGTCTGTTTCCGAAAGACCCTCGACTCAATAAAAGCATAAAAGCATAAAATAGGTTAGATAAGACATATATAAGAAAGCAAATAACGAGAAAGACAGGGATAAAATAGAGTAATCAAAGTACAGAAAGTAATAGATAATAACAGAAATCAGAGCACAAGAAATTATAATGCGCTAATGCGCCTACTAATAAGGAAGAATAACGAGACTATGTACTAGCCTTCTACCCTAATGTGGTCCTCCTCACCCTCCTATCTAGGGCCATGTCCTCGATAAGCTATAATTGCGTCATGTCCTGTCTAATCACCTTTCCCCAATATTTCTTCGACCTACCCCTACCTCTCCTGAAACCATCCATGGCCAACCTCTCACACCTCCGCACTGGGGCATCTGTGTCTCTCCTCTTCACATGCTCAAACCATCGCAGTTGTATTTTCCGCATCTTGTCTTCCACCAAAGTCACTCCTACCTTGTCCCGAATGGCCTCATTTCTAATCCTGTCGCTCCTGGTATGCCCACGCATCCATCTCAACATTCTCATCTCGGCAACTTTCATCTTTTGAACATGAGAGACCTTAACCGTCCAACACTCCGCCCCATATAACATAGTCGGTCTAACCACCACTTTATAGAACTTGCCCTTAAGTTTTGGTGGCACCTTCTTATCACATAGCACACCGAAAGTGAGCCTCCATTTCATCCACCCTGCCCTAATACGGTGTGTGACATCATCGCCAATCTCCCCGCTGCCTTGCATGATAGACCCAAGGTACTTGAAACTACTTTTCTTTTGGATGACCTGGTCACCAAGCCTAACTTCTGCGCAAACCTCTTGAGGTGTCTCACTGAATTTGCACTCTAAGTACTCTATCTTGGTTCTACTCAGCTTAAACCCTTTAGACTCCAAGGTATGTCTCCAATCCTCCAGCTTAGCGTTAACTCCACTACATGTCTCATCAATCAGAACTATGTCGCCTGCGAAAAGCATACACCATGGAACCTCACCTTGAATTTATCGCGTCAATCCATCCATCACCAAGGCAAATTAAAATTGACTGAGAACTGATCCTTGATGCAACCCCATCCCGACAGGGAAGTGCTCTGAGTCCCCTCCTACTGTCCTTACCCTGGTTCTGATACCCTTATACGTGTCCTTGATCACCCTAATATACACCACAGGTACACCTTTAGCCTCCAAACATCTCCATAGTATCTCTCATGGGACTTTATCGTAAGCCTTTTCTAGGTCGATGAATACCATATGCAAGTCCCTCTTCCTCTCCCTATACTACTCCACCAGTCTCCTCATAAGATGAATGACTTCTGTATTTGACCGTCCTGGCATAAATTCGAACTAGTTCTCTGAAATAGACACGCCTCTCCTGACCCTTATCTCAACCACTCTTTCCCACACTTTCTTAGTATGGCTTAGAAGCTTGATACCTCTATAGTAGTTGCAGCTCTGGATATCCCCTTTGTTTCTGTATAAAGGGATCATTACGCTCGACCTCCATTCTTTAGGCATCGTTGTCGTCTCAAAGATGACATTAAATAACCTAGTTAGCCACTCCAAACCTACCGAGCTCGCGCTCTTCCAAAATTCCCTAAGAATCTCGTCAGGTCCGATCGCTCTTCCCCAATGCAACCTATGAACAACACTCTTAACCTCCCCGACCGTAATACTCCTGCAACACCTATAATCGTGATGCCTCCCTGTATGTTCCAAATCTCCCAACACAATCTCTCTGACCCCTTTTTCATTCAAGAGTTTATGGAAGTATGACTGTCATCTCTGTTTAATAAGGGTCTCCTCAACCAATACTTTTCCATGCTCATCCTTAATGCACTTCACTTGATCCTCATCGTGTGCCCTTCTCTCCCGCACCCTGGCTAGCCTGAACAATTTTTTATCCCCGCATTTCTCTTCTTGTTCAGCATAAAGGCATTCAACAACTGTCATTTTTGTCGTTGAAACGCCGACTTCGCCTCCTTCCTCTCTATCTTATAAAGTTCCCTATTCGTCCACTTCTCCACCTCATCTTTGCTTTCTATCAACTTCGCATACGCCATCTTCTTTGCTTCCACCTTCTCCTGCAGTTCTCCATTTCAACACCAGTTCCCTCGATATCAACTACGACTACCTGTCGAGACTCCCAACACTTCCTTAGCTACAACCCTAATACAACTAGCCGTCCTATCCCACATATTATTCGCATCCCCACTACTATCCCAGTCCCCCATATCCGTTAATTTCTCTCCCATCTCTAAGGCACTAGCTGTGGTCAAACTCCCTGTCACGCCCCAGGAGGGTACCCTAGACGTGGCCGGCATTCAAAAGCCATTTCTGGCCTTCTAGCGAACCACTTGGTCTAGTCACACTTTCATTCATTCACATTCAATCGGCGGAAGACTCTATTATAAGAATACTATTCATAATTTTAGGGCCAAAGGCCAAACAAATACCCAGTCAATAACTAACTAGAATAAAACTAGTCAAAACGGACAATTCAACACTTCCACACTCTAGTCTATGAAGCCTCTATCAACAATCCAAGAGGTGCCAATGACAAGTCCATGGCTACCAACAATCAAAATAAAGGAAACAAAACAAAGCTATAAAGATAATCTTGGTATCCTCTGGAAATTCGGAGGACTCACCAACTAGCTGAAAGTGGGGAGATCTTCAACAGTGCGTCGGTTGATGATCTCTAGTACCTGTCTCTGCATCATAAAATGATGCAGGACAAATAACGTCAGTACATAAAATGTACGAGTATATGTAAAATGGCCGAATGAAACAACATCAGAAGGAACCAAATCAACTCGGGAATCTCAACTCAGAAATAAATACAACTCAACAAGTGTCCTAAGTCTAAGCAAGAATATAATTTAGACGGGACCAAATCATATACAAATCAACTCAATCCGACTCGGAGTGCTACCAAGACCTATGTGGGAGTTTCTCTTATCCGACAATCATCACTTATGAGCCAGTGAAAGTACAATAAACCGACGTTGTTGCCGCGTTCGTTCATACTTTGCCAGGGTATGAATGAATCAACCAATCATGGAGCCAATCCAACCAAGTCCTATAATGTCAGGACAATAATTTTGGGGAAGCATCCGACTTTAACGGTTCCATTCCCTCCTACGTTTGGCAACGTAGTTATTGGATTTGAGTTATTACTTACTCTTACTCAATTTGGTGCTCGATACTCCTCCCAAGACTCAATGCTCATAAAATCCCATCCAATCAACTCAGTCAAATCATATCGACAAGTCTCATTTAGAACCTTGTCAACTCCTCAACTCTATCACAATCAAACCTCTCCCAATCATACTATCCGTTCAATCCCAATCATATCTTTCAAGAGTAGATTAAATATGCATTTATAACAACATACAAATCTATCCAATCGTTCCTCTATTTATTTAACAAATCTTTTGGGACTCATCACAACTCCAAAGTTTTAAATCAACAATGCAAGACAAGCAACATATTTAAGAAAATTAACATTCTTTATCATAATCAACAGAGTTAAGAAAGTTAATAATATATGTTCGACCTCTCATCTCAATCAACTCATACCAACATGTAGCACATCACTTTCTTGACTCCCCAACATCAACATAATGAAAATTAGGTTAATAGATGAAAAGGACCTATTTGGACCTAACTCTATCAATAAACTTCATTCTTATGAACAATCAATCTCAAAGAAGATGTAGGGCACATGGGTGGACTCAACCCATGCTTTGAGTAGCCTTACATACTTTGGTGAAGACTTTGAAGAAACCTTGATGTTAGGTCTTCAATGGAAGGCTTGAATTCTTGAAGTTCTTGAAGACAATCCTTGTTGGAGATGGATTTGAAGGAGAAGAGAGGGAATTTCTAGGGCTTTTAGAGAGAGGAAGGGGCTGAAATAATGGTCCAAAACGTGACCAAATCAGCATATATATAATTTGGGAAAATTTCCAATTTGCCCTTCCTAAAAAATCAGGAAAAATGGGCTAAAATCCTCCTGGCGCTATAGTGGCACATCGCGCCACTGCAGCTCCAAGTCGAATTTAGGCTTAAAACCTGCGCATCTGATAGTGACGCATCGCGCCAAGGATCAAACTACTGAGGCTGTTTTATGGCGCTATAGTGGCACGCCGCGCTCTTACAGCGCCAAGCCTATATTTTCTGGGTTCTGGAAAATAGGTTTAAAAACCCTGCATATCTCGTAGTGGCGCGCCGCGCCAGGGACCAAACTACTAAGGCTTGTTCCTGGCGCGATAGTGGTGCGTCGCGCCACTGCGGCGCCAAGCCCAGGTTTCCAGCAGTTACCACTCAAGCCTGAAATTCCTGCAGTACTAGACCGTCTTAGGATAATTATAACTTTTGACTCCGAACTTCAAAAATTTCAATTTTGGCGTCGTTGGAAAAAAGACTTGACGACCTTTAATTTAATAGGTCATGGGCCACCCAGATTATCATATTTCAAAAGATATGATCGTTAGAAGTCGACCCCTTATACGGACTCATTCTAAAACTTAGCCAAGACGAATTCTTTGGACTTAGCTTGGTTCTAGGGATCCTTTATGACCCTTCATCACCTCTAACGCTCTTCAATTACTTGGGAACTCATCCTAACTCATGCATACACTTCACAATAATCGGTTTCAATCCTACACGTATACGAAGAAGGGTCCGAATCTTAGTGAAGAATTTTGGGGGTGTTACACTCCCCCATCTGATCTTAGGTCGGTCCTCCCCGACCCTTTTCTTCCTCGTCATCTTGATCTCTAAATCCATCAACAAGAGCTTATGTCTGGTTGTAAGGTTGTCGATCGGAATGACCTTACAGTCTTTGCACAGACCTTTATCATCCTTCCTAAGGAGTAGAAAATCTATCTGAGTCTTAGCCACCGAACTACGGAAGGTTACCAAGTGGTCCTCCTTCTTTGGGAAACTCGAATTGGCTATTACCAACCCAAAAGCTCTTGCGAAATCCAAAGTTGAAACTCCTCCTCCATTTCTGTCCCCGAAGCCAAAGTCCTCTTGCACATCATCATACCGTCCCGAAATAGGCCCAATGTGCCCATTGAAATCCCCTCCCATGAAAAGTTTTTCAGTAGGAGGTATGTCTCCCACTAACTCATCCAAATCCTCCCAAAAGCGCCTCTTATCCTCCTCATCTAAGTCCGCTTGCGGCGCATAAGCACTAATAATGTTCAACATGATCCCTTCAACGACCACCTTAATCGACATCATCCTATCAGTGACTCTCCTAACCTCCACCACCTGATCCCTTAAATCATTGTCTACTAAAATGCCTACCACATTCCTATACTTCGATCTATCAGAGAACCAAAGCTTATACCCGTCTACCTCCTTAGCTTTAGAACCTACCCATTTGGTCTCTTGGACACTAGCTATATTAATCTTCCTCTTCTTTAGAATCGTAACTAGCTCTATGAATTTTTTCGTTAACATCCCAATGTTCCAAGAACCTACTCTCAGTCTAGACGCTCCTTTAACCCACTTGCCCCTCCTTACCCTCGTATCTTATTATCTATATGATTACAATATATTTATTTAGACAAACATATGTTGAATAAATGATTTTTGTCTCCTGTACAATTTAATAATATATATTTTGTCTGTGTCCTTAATTAGAGAGTCAAATAATAGGTTTCAAATTATTGTCTTCAAAGTTTTTAGTTTCTCTTTTCTTTTTTTTTTCCTTGTTCTCCCCTCCTTCCAGGATTATTCTTTCCGTCTGTTCTTCTTCCTTCTTTATTGTTTATTGGAGCTAATTTCCCGTGCGATCACTAAATAAATAATTTTATCTTAAAAAGTTATTTAACTTTATTTATAAAATAAAAATTATTAAATTAATAATAATTATTTCAAAAAGTCACTCAACTTTATTTTGTAACAAAAAAGTCAATCAACTAATAAAAATTATCTAAGAAAGTCACTCAACTTTATTTGTTATCAGAAAAATCACTCAACTAATAGTAATCATCTTAGAAAGTCATTGAGTGATTTATAGGTGAAATGATAATAATTGAACGACTTTTTAAGATAACTATCATTAATGAAATGACTTTTATGTTATAAAATAAAATAAAGTGATCATATGAAATAGATTATTAGTTGAATGACCGTATAAAGAATTAACTCTCGTTTATTTCTTTTTACCTCTTCTTTTTTCCTACTTGTTCACCCACTGACCACTAAATAACCAAATCAATTCCTCTTTTTTCCTCATAATTTTCTGCTAATAAATTATCATATTTCTTTGAATAGCTCCTCTTACCATTGCATTAGTCATCCAACAAACCTATTTGTGGAAATTTTAATTGCATTCATTATTTCAATTATTATTTGTTTCAGTTTTCTCTTGAAATAAGGAGGAAATATATTTAATTTAATGGAAATTGAGTGGAAAAGGACCAGAAAATGTAGATTAAGAATATAGTACAAAAGTTCGTATCATCACAAATCTAGTCTAAGATGCAACTCTCTTAGATAAATTTTATGTTTGTAAATTCCGTTAGTATAACACTATCAACTGCTTTTGAAATATTTAATCCTTTTTTAAAATTTTGATATGTTTATCAAGCACAAAAGTTCCATAATCATATGATACCCCAAGAAGTTATATGAAGTCATTATGTGTTTCAAAATAAAAGCGTAGCCTTCCAAATTTTTTTGGTTGAAATTAACTTTTGTTTCAACAGCATATATCATATGAAAAATGGTCAAACAAAGATTTAAGTTCGTACAAGAATATATAAGTAAATATAACATATATTTCATATGTAATATAGCTATGACAGGGCTTTGAAATTGAACTTGTGTAGAAATAAAATAGTAAGGATCATTGAAAAGGGCAAAAGATAAGTTAGGTATAATGAAAAAAATACTCTAGTACTTAAAATTATTTTGGCTACCCAAGTTATGGCTATTACCTATTGTGATAATTGTCAGTTTTAATTTTAACATTTCGTTTTCTATTTTTTGCTCCTGCTATATTTATATTATTATGACAACTATAGGAAAATCGTATAAAAAATTCTTAGAGTGAAAAATAAGATGAAAAGGAGGAAAAAGGAAAATGTGTTTTCTGATCTTAGAGATTGTCACATCATCGAATCGAATTGAAGATCCTCCTTTATATATATATATATATATAAAAAAAAGATTATTGGTCAAAGTATATTATTTTTTTCTTATTTCATGGAAACTTTTCCTTTCTTTTTTCCTAAATTATATTTCCAAGTGTATTAATTTCTAGCATGCTGCTTTGCAATCGAATATATTTTCCTAGTTTACAATATGGCAATTTTCGTTTTTAGTAATATTTTATTATATTCTTAAAGATCTCATTCATTAAGATTAACAATATGCAAATTATTTTAGGCAAATATTTCAAGAAGCATTATATATATTTTTTTAGGTCAAAGACTTGCATGTATGCAATCGTGTAGCAATTTATTTTCTTCAAAACTCAAAATCATCCATTGTGATTGTTGAAATAATCTTACCTTTATAGGTAGCATAGTTATATATGAAAAATCACTAATATTTTAAGAAACATCGATTACTAAAATCGTAATTTCCCCGCAAGACATGTCCTCTAAATATTTAATTAGAACATTAATGTGAGGTTAGTTGGAGTGAAGGTGTATGTAATGACCCGTTAGGTCATTTTGAGAACTAATTCTCTTTTTTTCATAAAAGACCTTTTTCATATAATTAAATTGAAAATCTTAGACTATTCGATAACACGGTTAATTAGATGAGGGTGATTTTAGATAATTAATTTAATTGGTGGACTAAATTGTTAAATTATATTATATCTTATACCACTTGGCCATATATATTGAAAATAAGTTAGTGAATTTATCACTTTTAGTTCATATTATTTTTTGAGAAAAGAAAAAAAAAAGGGTAACCGCATCAAGTAAGAATTATCACTCTTTAATCCATGCAATTGTATATATGCATAAAGGTATTACGATTATTATTATTATTAAAATAATGGGTGGTATATGATAAATAAGAGAAAATTGAATTCTCAAACTTCAATATGCTACTTCGTATATGGTTCAGTTTGTTTGGACTTTGAAAAGGGACTTTGGGGTCAATTATTATGTAATGATGGCCAAATGGTTGTTAAGTAAATAACGATAATGAATTGAGGCTTTGGTCTAGATTATTATACAGTGGTTCGTAGTTAATATGGGTGGTTATGGCCGTGGTTTTGATTTTCACATTTTTTATCAAATTATAATTCAAGTTTTAATATATTGAAATAAGTAATTAAATAATAGGTGTATTATATTGTATGAATATAATTAGATTTACATTATTGAAAGAAATTAAGGCTTAACCCTAAACTTGAGATGTAGGAAATTGACTATAGAATTTGAGTAAGTTTTTGGGTCTAAGCTAGACATATAATAATATATGTGTTGTTAGCTTTGAAATCTTATTGTGACTATTTATTTGATTAGATTGTGGTGTTTCGGATACTATTCAAAAAGTGAAGGCTCCAGTGGTTGATTGATCGTGATTTAGCTAAGTCAAGTGAACTTCTAAACCTCGATTTAAGCTTGTAGATGCTAGTATTTCCTTGTTATGTGCATTGGGAAATAATGAGAATTGGACTGGTTATTGACTATACGATTGACCTTAAAAATGGAGGTGAGGGGTATAAAATGACAATCTAATGACGTGTATTGGTGTGATCGGTGTGATGAGATTATTGACTTATCTTGGATATGTGAAATGACTATATTGATATGAGATGTGGAAATTATTGTTGATATCATGCTATTATCTTGAATTATATGAACACGAATTAATTACATGGGTTCTGATATACTATGTTAAGACTGAAAATGATATGAAACAAAAGAGTCGAGCCACACGCTCCGTGATAGGTTTTATGAAATAAAGGGGCCAGGCCACACGCTCCGTGGCAGGATGTGTATATTGAGGGGACGAGCCACACGCTCCGTGGAAGGATATGTATATTGAAGGGACGGGTCACACGCTCCGTGGAAGGATATGTATATTGAAGGGACGGGCCACACGCTCTGTGGCAGGTTATATGGATAGAAATGTCCCCTATGAATTTCAGATTGTGATTCAGCGGATATGTATCGATAGGACAGACATGCACCATTTTATTGCATTGCATCGCATCTTTTTTATATTTGTGAATTCATGTTTACCCCTTATTGCTCTGTATATGCTAAACTTGATCTGATATGATTCACTTGATGAGATTATTGATGAGTAATTGTGGACTGTATTATCTTATTGTACAAAGTGTAAAGTTGGGTTGGTTTTATGTTGTAGTTAAGAGGTTCGGTTGGGATGACAAGAGTACTTGTAATCTATTGAGCTTTGCTTAGTTTTAGTTGTGCACTTGTTGAGTACCGTATTGTTTGGTACTCACCCCTTGCTTCTACACTTGTGTAGGTTGTGAGCACGGACCTGTTTGATCTCTTACTGTTTCCTGCCATATCCGAGACTATTATTTCGAGTGTTGAGGTAGTTGTTGCATCCATCTAACGTACATCTCTTATTCATTTATTATGTTTTAGTCCTATTCTAGAGACAAAGACATTGTGATTGTATTTCCTTTTGTACTTCGGTAATATATTAGTCGCTTGTACACGTGACAGTCAATCTTGAGGGATTTTGAGATTAGTTACCTATTTTTGATTAAGTTAAATCCTGTTGTATTTCATTTACTTCCACATTTATGTTCCGTTGATTTTTAGGCTGACTTGTCTCGGTGGGTTGAGACGAGTGTCATCACACTCGATTTTGGATCGTAACAGTGTAGACTTGTTAGTGTATGTCATAGTACTAGTTGTATTCTTGTAGTTCTTGTCATATGTTGTTTATTGTGTTTTGATTATCATACTATTTTTCTGTTATTATTTTTCCTTTCTTGTAGACCTTACAGTGCTTTTCGTATTAACTGTTATGCTTAATTCATTGTTTTCTTCTTGTTCTACTTGAGTTTGATGTACTTAAGCTGAGGGTCTTTTGGAAACAACTTATCTACCTACCTTCACAAGGTAGTGGTAAAATTTGCTTTCACTCTACTTTCTCCAGAATCCATGTAGTGAGATTTCACTGAATATGTTGTTGTTTAATGTGAGTTTCATTCTTTAGTTACCACTAGTTCTATTTAAATCAAACTTCAACAGATTTCAACGTAAGTTTAACTGAGTACCTTTCCTTACAAATTTTTTTCCAAAGAATTACTTTCTTTTCCAAAAAGATCAAGTTCAAATTTTTGCTTCAATTTTCAATGGAATTTCTTCATTATTTGCTTAGTATAGAAATTCATAGACTTGTCTCACCAAAAAAAACGTCGTTTCTAGAAAAGCATTTCGCACGTATTTCAAGACTTCAATTATATTGGGTAATGTTGTTGTAATAAAGATTAAGTTTCGTTACTAATTTTGTATACTCACGCGTTTCAAGATAAGTCTTAGCTACTTTTGATGCTTTATTTCTAATTAATAGGTGTATTAGTGATAGAAAAATGGATTACGTATGAGTTTCTGAATGTTGAAGCCAACACACTATAATCTTGGCTATAAAACTTTGGTGCTCTTTGGGATTATTGAACGGAGGCGGAGTTAGCTTTGATCTAAATTAATTATATATTATTTATCTTAAGAAATTAATCGAATGAATATAAAATATAAATTTAGAATTTGATAATTTAAAATGACAAAAATTTTGAATTCATAAACTTTAAATTTTGACTCTGATTCTGTTATTGAAGATTAGAATATTTTGACATATGTTGCCACTATGGTCGATGATCTCTGCAGGACACATCATTATTAGGAATGATAATAGTTGAGCTTAATTTAAGGGGATCAAAATAAATTGAAATAGTAATAGTTTGACGAGTTTATTGAATCGAAATAGATTAGGCTAAAATGAGCTATTGAATCGAAATAGATTAGGCTAAAATGAGCTAAAAACCAGGTCACTATCCCAATTCGTCCAATTTTCCCTAGTTCTAATTTCTTTGTTAGTGTTTTAATAAATTTTTTAAGTACTCAATAGATTATTATTTATATCATGATTATATATAATATATCAAACATAAAAATATCTTTTTAAAAATATTTTTACAATCTAATTTAACTTAATAAAAATGAATTGAATCAATAAATAATCTTCAAACTTAAACAAGTTAGGTAAATTATATTTTATGGGATAATCATTATAAATCTTCCATGTTGTCTTCCATTAATAAACCTCATGTTCCCACATACCCCACTTATTCCTCTATTAAAGAAAGAAAAAGAATGCAAGTTTGGACCCAATATGTAACTTTGCATAGACAAAAAGCTACATTGTATTCACATGGTCGAATTGTGCTCTTTTATTAAAGGTGTATTTGCTATCGATAAAATTATTTTCTAGAAATTTTTTTTTATTTTTTTTATGTTTGATTGGTCATAATTTTTTTTAAAATGAAAAAATGAATATAGGAATTGAAAAACAAATATCATAAATGACATGTCACATTAATTATCTCTTCCCTACCCTCCAACATCCCCACCTTCATCCCCAGTCCTCTCCATCCTCACTCAGAAAGCTCGTTCGATTAGAAAATAAGATATTTCAAAATTAATTATCACAAGATTAATTATTCAAAAATTGTTATTTCATCTTCAATGTGAGATAAAAATAACATTATAATTTTGGAATAAGTTATTCCGTGATTTTATTCCAATCAAACATGAGATAAACTCATTCTAAAATTAATCTTAAAATTAGTTATCATTTATCCCTCATATCTATCGAAGTGTTTACCTAAATTATATAAATATTTTTGTGATAATTTTTTTAAAAATATTTATCAACCATTAAAAAAATAAATAAGAAATTCAATTATTTTTCAAAAACACATTTTCCTTCCTACACAACACCCTAAGAGGAAAAGTGTTATTCATTTGATTAAATGAAGTGTAGCTTACTACATGTATTCAAAAGACTAAATAGACAGGCTTGTTTAATTAAGATAATGAATCTGTTTGTACTATGTAAAGATGATGTGTTATAGAGGACAATTTATAAGAAAGTAGAATATGATTGCAAAGTTGGTAATAACAACTACACTTTTGTCACCTACTGATAATAGATAGGTGTGGGTTGATAAATTCTAACACGGTACAATTTCCACAATCACCATTTCATTTTATATCACAGATAATTAAAGAAGGTTATAACATGGGATTTGGGATTAGGGGTGTGAAGTCAAATCGTCAAGCTAAACTCAATCGATAAATTAAGTTAAATTTGTTCTTGTAAATATTATGTTTTGTATACAGATTGAATGTTACAATTACATTTTTATAGATTTTAGATTGAAAGTTAACAATCTACTTATAAAATATTTTATTTTGTATTCAGTTTGACTGTACAACCTTTAATCGTATAAACAATTAACATATAGAACGTTGATATTTCAATGAAAGTATTCTATACTCGTGAGAATTTTATAGTCTTTTTGAAGATTCCTATTTAGGTAGCATTTTAAAGTTCTAGCCTATCACACATATTAGTAAAAAAATATTTAATCTCTTTTTTAATCATTGTGTAATTGTAAGAAAATTAAATGAACCTCTGTAACGACCTATTCCGTCATTATTCAAAGGGCTCCTCGTGCGGAACTTCAAAAAAAATTGAAATACGCTACTAAATTAAAATTGAGATGACACAACAAAACTTTGAAATTTGAATTTGAACCGGGCAGGCATAATCCTGCCATAGTGGGAATATTCCAGCTATGGTCCCTACGTTGTAGCGGCGTGCCAGCTGTTATAATGGGGTTGATGGGACAGAACTTGAAAATGCGAATTTTATAATTTTACTCCTCTTCAATTGGAAAAAAGGACGAGTTGTTTCAAGCTTAGGAACAATGAAGAGGAGGGATTTTAGCACAAAGGGGGTCAAAATTCACGAATTTCAGACCTACTTTCGTCAGGATTCGCCCCCACAAAATCAAAAATTCGTGCTCAGAGTTCTTCCACAGTTGTTTGATATCCGGATAGGCTAGACTTAATTGAGTAGTTTAGATCTGTTTCCAATCGTGTAATACATGGGAGATTTCATACTTAGGCCTCTGAGCATAGAGTCTGAATGATAACTGTGTTGATTATTGTTGTTTAAGATGGTAAGGTGCTTTTTATTAGATGTCGGTTTTATGATACTTGATGGATGTTTTCCTATGGGTAGTAACTAGTGGATAATCTGAGTATGAGTTGGATTTGTCGGGAAAGAATCTATCGAGGTAGGTGATGATTAAATTATTTTTTATTATATGTTATATGTGCATGTTAACTATTTCTTTTGTATTACTTGCACAATATGTAATTAGGAAGTTAAACAGGGATGAAACTGAAATGATAGATGGTTGTCAATCTCATGCAATGAATTGATTTTATTTGCTTGTGATTTTACAATTGTGATTGTGATTCTCGGTAGGCTTGGAAAGTCTTAAGGTATTAAAGGAGTTAAGTTATATCAGAATAGGAGGGTGGAATGATTCCTAATGATGGAGTTGACAGCGAAAGAAGGTGGGGAGATTAAGGGACAAGTGTATTAATTCATGAGTAGTATATACGGAATAGTAAGATCGTGGTGAAAATTATTAGGATGGTGTAATTCTCATATTGCATGTTTTTTGTGAATGTTTACATGATATTACATGGTTGATTCGGGTCGACCGATGATGTCTATCAGTATGTGCTGTTTGTACTAATCTATTCTTGTTGTGCTACTTAGCATAGTCTGATTGCATGGTTAGTGATGTTTCATAAGGGAAGACTGTAACACCCTCCAAAATTTTTCCCTAAGATTCGGACCTTTCTTGTATACGTGTAGGGTCGAACTAGATTATTGTGAACCGTATGCGTGAGTTAGGATGAGTTTCTAAGTAATTAAAGAGTGTTAGAGGTGATGTGGGGTCATAAGGGATCCTTAGAGCCAAGCTAAGTCCAAAAGGATTCGTCTTGGGTAAGTTGTTGAGGGAGTTTGTATAAGGGTCGACTTCTAACGGCCATATCATTTGAAACATAACAATCTGGGTGGCCCATGACCTATTAAATTAAAGGTCATCGAGTCTTCTTTCCAATGCCACCAAGAATGTATTTTTTGGAGTTCGGAGTCAAAAGTTATGACTATCCTAAGACAAACTAGCACGACAGGAATTTCAGGCCTGGGTTGCAACGGCTGGAAATCTGGGCTTGGCGCCCTTAGACTCGTTACCTTGTTCGACTGAACTCGTTGGTTCCGCGCCACTATCGCGCCAGGAACACGCCTCAGTAGTTTGGCCCTGGCGCGGCACGCCACTATGAGATGTGCAGGGTTTTCAAGCCTATTTTCCAGAACCCATAAAACTTGGGCTTGGCGCTATAAGGGCATGACGCGCCACTATCGCGCAACAAAACAACCTCAGTAGTTTGGTCCTTGGCGCGACGCGCCACTATCAGATGTGCAGGTTTTAAGCCTAAATTTGGCTTGGCGCTGTAAGGGCGCGACGCACCACTATCGCGCCAAAAGTGTTTTTGGCCTATTTTCCAGATTTTTGGAGAAAGGGAAATTTGGGGATTTCCCCGAATTATATATACACATCCTTAGAACGTTTTTGGGACCATTTTTAATCCTCTCTCTCTCTCTAAACGCCCTAACATTTCCCTCTCTTCTTCTTCTTCTTCTCCAAATTCTTCTCCAACAAAGAATGCCTTCAAGAGCTTCAAAGAATCAAGCTTTCCATTGAAGACCCAACATCAAGGTTTTCTTCAAGGCTTCACTAAGGTATGTAAGGCTACTCAAAACATGGGTTAAGTCCACCCATATGCCCTACATCTTCTTTGAGTTTTATTGTCTATAAGAATGAAGTTTATTGATAGAGTTAGGTCCAAATAGGTCATTTTTATCTATTACCCTAATTTCTATTATGTGGATGTTGTGGAGTCAAGAAAGTGATGTGCTTCATGTTGTTATGAGTTGATTGATATGAGAGGTCGAACTTATATTGTTAATTTCTTAACTATGTTGATTATGATAAAGAATGTTAATTTTCTTAAACATGTGGTTTATCTTGAATTGTTGATGTAAAATCTTAGAGTTGTGATGAGTCCCAAAAGATATGTTAAATGATTAGAGGAATGATTGGATAGGTTTGTATGTTGTTATAAATGCATATTTAATCTACTCTTGAAAGATATGATTGGGATTGATCGGATTGTATGATTGGGAGAGGTTTGATTGTGATAGAGTTGATGAGTTGATAAGGTTGTAAATGAGACTTGTCGATATGATTTGATTGAGTTGATTGGATGGAGTTTTATGAGCATTGAGTCTTGGAAGGAGTATCGAGCACCAAATTGGGTAAGAGTAAGTAATAACTCGAATCCAATAACTACGTCGCCAAACGTAGGAGGGGATTAAACCGTTAAAGTCGGATGTATAACACCTCTCAAATTTTTCCCTAAGATTCGGACCCTTCTTATTTTCGGGTAGGGTCGAACTCGAGTGTTGTGGAGAATTTGCATGATTTAAGATGAGTCTTTGAGAAATTGAGCAGCGTTTGAGGTGATGTGGGGTCATGAAGGACCCCTAGGACCAAATCAAATCCAAAAGATTCGTCGTGGCTAAGTTTAAGGAGGAGTTCGCATAAGGGGTTGACTTCTAACGACCCTATCTTTTGAAGGACGACAATATGGGTGGCCCACGACCTATTAAATTAAAGGTCATCGAGTCTTCTTTCCAACGCCACCAAGAATGTAAATTTTAGAGTTTGGAGTCAAAAGAGATGACGATCCTAAGACGAACTAGCACGGTAGGGATTTCAGGCCTACGTTGTAATTGCTAGAAAAAAACTGGGCTTGGCACCACAGGGGCGCGATGCGCCACTATCGCGCCAGGAAAATGCCTCAGTAGTTTGGCCTCTGGTGCGGCGCGCCACTGCGAGGTGTGTAGGGTTTTCAAGCCAAATTTCCAGAATCCAGAAAATATGGCCTTGGCGCTGTAGGGCGCGCCGCGCCACTATCGCGCCAAAAAATGCCTCAAAAGATTGGTCTATGGCGCGGCGCGCCACTAAACGTTGTGCAGGTTTTTAGGAGTAATCGGCCTGGCGCTGCAATGAAGCGACGCGCCACTATCGCGCCAGGAGCATTTTAGCCTATTTTTCAGAACTTTTGAGAAGGGGCAATTTGGGAATTCATCCCAAATTATATATGTATCATCCTTGAACATTTTGGAAAACATATTTTCAGCCCTTTCTCTCTCTCTCTAAAAGCCCTAGAAGTCTCTCTCTCTCTCTCTCTTCTTCTTCTTCCCCATTTCTAACAAAGAGTTGTTCCAAGAGTTTCAAGATTCAATTTGCCATTGAAGACCCAACAACAAGATTTCTTCAAGAATCTATTCTAAGGTATGTAAGGCTATCCAAAACATGGGTTGAGTCCACCCATGTGCCCTACTCTTGCTTTGAGGTTAGAGGTCCATGATAATGGAGTTTCTTAGTATGGTTTATGTTTGAATGAGTTTTGTCTCCTATTAATTTGACTTTATTGGTGTTGATGTTGTTGAGCTAAGAAGTTCCTAAAACCTTCATGTTAGTATGAGTTGATGGAGATGACTTGTTATTATGTTTTGTTGATCTCTTTAACCATGTGTTTATGTTGCATAAGTCAATTTTCTTGAATATGCTATTCTACTTGAATTGTTGGGTTAAAGCTTTAGAGTTATGATGAGTCCTAAGGAGAGGTTATAAATGCTTATCTAAATGAGGCTTGATTGAATTGATTGGAGGATAGAATTGATGAGTGGACGAGGTCCTAAATGGGGCTTGCCATTATGACTTAATTGAGTTGATGAGTTGGCAATGTCCCACATGAAACTAGCCGTGAGGGCTTGTTTGAGGTGATTGGAGGGAGTTTTATGAGCATGGAGTCATAGAAGGAGTATCGAGCACCGAAGCAGGTAAGAGTATAATCCATACTCGAACCCCAAAAACTACGCCGCCAATGTAGGTAGGGATAGAACCGTTAAAGTCGGATGCTTCCCGTGGGATTGAACTGTTAAAGTCGGATATTTCCCATTTTATTATCCTAAAATGATAGGACTTGACTAATAGATGGTATCCATGATTAGGGAGGGGTTCATGCCCTGGCAAGGTATGGACGGATGTGGTAACAACGTATGATTGTTGTACTATTACTGGCTCATAAGTGATGGTTATCGAATAAGAGAAACTCCCATTTAGATCTTGATAGTACCCCGATTCAGTTGAGTTGAGTGGCTTGTGATTGGTTCCGTCTAAACCATTTCTTGTTAGACTTAGGACACTTGAGTGAGTTATGTATATATATATGAGTTGAGATCCTGAGTTGATATTGATGTTTTCTTGATGTTTGTTTCATCCGGCCATTTTACATACTCGTATATTCCATGTACTGACGCCATTTGGCCTGCATCATTTCATGATGTAGAGACAGATACTAGAGATCATCAACCGGCGCTCCGTTGAAGATCCACATATACTCCAGCTAGTTGGTGAGTCCTCTTAGTTTCCGGAGGATGTTGAGCTTTGTTGTATAGTTTTGTTGTCATTTCCTTTATTTTGATTTTTGGTAGCCATGGGCTTGTCATCGGCACCTTCTATACTTTGATAGAGGCTTCATAGACTAGAGTGTGGGAAGGTTGGACTGCTACTTTTGAGAAGTCTTATTATATTCATTTTGATGAGTGGATAGTGATTGTCCCTCGGTCCTTATATTATGAATAGTATGTTATGATTGAACCCTCCTTTGAGTGAATGTGATTGAATGATAGTGTGACTGAATCAAGTGGTTCGCTTGAAGGTCAGAAATGGCTTTCGAATGCCGGTCACATCTAGGGTACCCTTCCGGGGCGTGACAAATATGGTATCAGAGCACAGAGTTCAAGTATCCTAGGGAGTCTATGAAGTCGTGTCTAGTAGAGTCTTTCTTATGGGTGTGTTGTGCACCAGACTTATTAGCAGAAGGCTATAAGAGATTAGGAATTATTTCACTTCTTTCATATTCTGAATTCGTGCGATAGAGTTTAACTCTATAAAACTCCTTTCTAATTCGTGCATTTATACGTTACAGATAATGCCTCCTAAATGTACGGCTAGCTAGAGGAATGTTGATAACCCCGAGATGCCCCATTCAGAGGTACGCCCATCGAGGGCTAGAGGCCGATTGGCGAGGTATGCGGAGGCACCTCAAATGCCTGCTACTCCACCTGCGCCCACATCAAAGGCAGAATTTCGTGGGACGATTGCAATGATCACGCAGTTAATGGCTGCTCGAAATGGTAACCAGAGCTCGCCGACTCTTAGCTCTAGTTCCCAAGAGTCATCTGTTGCCACTAGAATTAGAGACTTCTTGAGAATGAATCCGCCGACATTCACGGGTTCTAAGGTTGATGAAGATCCCCAAAATTTTATTGATGAGATGTGGAAAATTTTGAAAGCTATGCATGCTACGGAAATTGAGGGTGTTGAGTTGGTGTCTTATCAACTCAAGGATATGGCAAACATCTGGTATAACCAATGGGAGAAATGTAGGGGTGAGGATGCTGAACCTGCTAGATGGGTTGAATTTGAGGGAGCCTTTCTTGACCACTCCTTTCCTCGAGAATTGAGGGAAGCGAAAGTGGAGGAATTTATGAATCTGAAACAGGAGGGTAGGACAGTTAAGGAGTATGGCCTGAAGTTCATCCAGCTGTCCAGGTATGCTCCAGAAATGGTCCCAGATGTGAGGTCAAAGATGAGGAAGTTCATCTCCGGATTAGGGAGGCATGTGAAGAGGGAATGAAAAGCAGCACTGTTGATCTCGGACATGGATATTTCTAGATTGATGGTGTATGCTCAACAGGTGGAGGAAGAGAAGAGTAAAGACAAAGAGGAGCATCTGAGCAAAAAGGCAAAATCAGCGGGGCAGGAGAATGAACAAAAGCAAAACAAGGGCAACAGGTCCTTCTTCCAAAAGAGGCCTTCCAACTATGCCTCATCCACCGCCAGTGCACCTATGTCGCAGAACAGGTAAGATCGGCAGAGACAGAGTCGCCAAAATCTCAAACCCTAGGGTTCTCAATCCCAGGCCAGCATAAGTCAAGGCTCGAGAGGAAATCCACCATGCGGCAAGTGTGGTAGGCTCTACTTGGGAGAATGCAGAGTGGGAAGGGTTGGTTGTTATAAATGCGGCCAAATGGACCATTTTCAGAGGGAGTGTCCAATAGGGGGAAACAAGGCCCGACATTCTACCACTGTACCGTCGGGTAGAGGTAATCATAGGGGCACTACTTCAGGTGTGAGTGGAGGTACAAACCGCCTATATGCCATGGGTAGTCGTCAAGATCAGGAGAACTCTCCAAACGTCGTGATGGGTATGATTCGAGTCTCTTCTCTTGATTGTTATGTGTTGATGGATCCGGGTGCCACCCTATATTTTGTGACTCCTTACGTGGCTAGTAAATTCAATAAAATTCCTGAATGTCTTCTTAAGCCTTTCAGTGTAGCTACTCCTGTCAGTGATTCTGTCTTATCTGAGAGAGTCTATAGAGATTGCACTGTGTCAATTTATCACAGGGATACCTTGGCTGACCTGGTTGAGTTGGACATGGTTTATTTCGATATGATCCTTAGTATGGACTGGCTTTATGTCTGTTATGCCTCAGTTGACTGTAGGACTCGGATCGTTAAGTTCAAATTCCCGAACGAGGCTGTCATAGAGTGGAAGGGGAGTCCTGTTGTGCCTAAGGGTAGGTTTATTGCTTACCTTAGGGCCAGGAAGCTAATCTCAAAGGGGTGTATCTATCACATTGTCCGAGTGGAAGATAAAAATATTGAGCCCCTATCTATTAAGTCGGTCCCAATTATTAATGAGTTTCCCGACGTCTTTCCCGAAGATCTTCCTGGAGTCCCTCTTAATAGAGAGATCGACTTTGGGATTTATGTTCTTCCTGATACCCAGCCTATCTCAATCCCTCCGTATAGGATGACTCCGGCTGAGTTGAAAGAGTTGAAGGAGCAGTTGAAGGACTTGTTAGATAAGGGATTCATTAGGCCGAGCGTCTCACCATGGGGTGCTCCCATCCTATTTGTGCGAAAGAAGGATGGGTCCCTTAGAATGTGCATCGATTACAGGCAGCTAAACAAGGTCACCATAAAGAATAAGTACCCTCTCCCCAAAATAGATGACTTATTCGACCAACTTCAGGGTACCACTTATTTTTCAAAGATAGACCTCAGATCCGACTATCATCAGTTGAAGGTGAGGGAGTATGATATTCCGAAGACCATTTTTCGAACTCATTATGGCCACTTTGAATTTTTGGTCATGTCCTTTGGGTTGACTAATTCCCTCGTAGCTTTTATGGATCTCATGAACCGAGTATTTAAAACATATCTTGATATGTTTGTGATTGTATTCATAGATGATATTCTGGTCTACTCTAAGAATGAAGAGGAGCACGCCCATCGTCTTAGAGTCATCTTACAAACTTTGAGAGAGTAGGTATTGTATGCAAAGTTCTCCAAATGTGAATTTTGGCTTGCATCAGTGGCTTTCTTAGGCCACATCGTATCTGGAGATGGTATTCAGGTTGACGCTCATAAGATTAAAGCTGTGAAGAATTGGCCCAGACCCACATCTCCGACAAAGATAAGGAGCTTCTTGGGTTTGGCCGGCTATTATCGAAGGTTTGTAGAGGGGTTCTCATCCATATCATCACCATTGACTAAGCTAACCCAAAAGAAGGCTAAGTTCTAATGGTCTGATATTTGTGAGGAGAGTTTCCAGAAACTAAAGACCAAGCTAACCACTGCTCTTGTCCTGACCTTGCCCGATAGAACAAAGGGCTTTGTGGTCTACTGTGATGCATCCAAAATTGGTTTGGGTTGTGTGTTGATGCAAAGGGGGAAGGTGATAGTCTATGCTTTAAGACAGCTTAAGGTTCATGAGAGGAATTACCCAACTCATGACCTTAAGCTGGCAGCTGTGGTGTTCGCCCTTAAAATTTGGCGCCACTACTTATATGGAGTGCATATTGATGTATTCACTGATCATAAGAGCTTACAATACGTCTTCAGCTAGAAAGAACTCAACCTGAGGCAAAGGAGATGGTTCGAACTACTCAAGGACTATGGTATGAGCATCCTCTACCATCCAGGTAAAGCTAATGTTGTTGCTGATGCTCTTAGCAGGTTGTCTATGGGTAGCACTACCCATGTAAAAGAGGGAAGGAGGGAATTGGCGAAGGAGGTACATAAATTAGCCCAATTGGGAGTTCATCTAGAAGAGAACAATGAAGGCGGAGTTACTGTTCAGGATGGGTCTACATCCTTACTTGTGGCAGAGGTAAAGGAGAAACAAGACCGAGATCCCGCCCTTCTCCAATTGAAGGGAGTTGTTCACAAACAAGAGGTAATGGTTTTTACCAAAGAGGGAGATGGTGTGTTGAGGTACCAAAATAGATTGTGTGTGCCTGATATCGATGATGTTCGAGAGAGGATTATGGCCGAAGTGCATAGTTCTAGATACTCTATTCATCCGGGCTCTATAAAAATGTACCATGACTTGAGGGAAATCTATTGGTGGAGTGGGATGAAGAGAGACATTGTGGAATTTATTTCCAAATGCCTGAATTGCCAACAGGTGAAGGTTGAGTATCAAAGGCCATGTGGTTTAGCCCAAAACATAGAAATTCTGGAATGGAAGTGAGAGATGATCAACATAGACTTTATTATGGGTTTGCCAAGGTCCCAAAAACAACATGATTCGATTTGGGTGATTGTGGATAGAATGACGAAATCAGCTCACTTTTTGGCAGTTAAGACTACTGACACTGTAGAAGATTATGCGAAGTTATACATTCAAGAGATCGTTAGACTGCATGGAGTCCCCTTGTCCATCATCTCGGACAGAGGAGCTCAATTCACTTCCCAATTCTGGAGATCTTTTCAGAAGGGACTGGGTTCAAAGTGAACCTTAGTACGGCCTTTCATCCCCAGATAGATGGCCAAGTGGAGCGCACTATTAGACGTTGGAGGATATGTTGAGAGCTTATGTACTAGACTTCAAAGGGAATTGGGAAGATCACTTACCTCTCATAGAGTTTGCATATAATAATAGCTACCATGCAAGCATTCAAATGGCTCATTATGAAGCTTTGTATGGGAGGAGGTGTAGATCACCTATTGGATGGTTTGAGGTTGGTGAAGTCGAGTTGATTGGGCCTGATTTTGTTCACCAAGCCATGGAGAAGGTGAGAGTTATTCAAGAAAAGCTAAAGACAGCCCAAACACGCCAAAAATCTTACACCGATGTGAGGAGGAGAGACTTGGAGTTTGAGGTGGGTGATTGGGTATACTTGAAAGTGTCACCCATGAAGGGCGTCATGAGGTTTGGAAAGAAGGGGAAGCTTAGTCCTCGATATATTGTTCCTTACCAGATTTTGAGGTGGATTGGGAGTATTGCTTATGAGTTGGAGTTACCTTCAGAGCTAGCCTTTGTTCATCCGGTATTCCACGTTTCGATGTTGAAGAAGTGCTTAGGCAATCCCTAGTTGGTAGTCCCCATTGATAGTATTAGAGTTTAGGATAGCTTATCCTATGAAGAAGTTCCGGTCCAAATTCTTGATCGCCAAATTCGCAAGTTGAGAAACAAAGAGATCGCCTCAGTCAAAGTCCTATGGAGAAACCAAGTTGTTGAGGAAGCCACATGGGAAGCAGAGGAAGCCATGAAATCTAAATATCCACATCTATTCGTGCCTACCGACGAGCATGTTGAAGGTAATGTCCATTTCCTTGACTTGAATTTATTTGTGCATTATGAGTTTGATTGGTAATTTGTTTGAGAAATTGATTAGTTGATTGACTGAATTCTGATTGTGATTTATACCCCGAGTCCATTCTTGGTCACTCGTCATTCGAGGACGAATGATCCCAAGGGGGAAATAATTTAACACCCTTCAAAATGTTTCCCTAAGATTCAGACCCTTCTTATTTTCGGGTAGGGTTGAACTCAAGTGTTGTGGAGCATTTGCATGAGTTAAGACGAGTCTTTGAGAAATTGAGCAGCGTTTGAGGTGATGTGGGATCATGAAGGTGTCACGCCCCGGGAGGGTACTCTAGACGTAACCGGCACTCAGAAACATTTTCTGGCTCCCAAGCGAACCACATAGCCTGATCACACATCCGTTCATTCATTCAATCAGCGGAAGATTTAAAAATAAAGAAATAATTTGGCGAGCAATCCAAATCAACGATCTAACTCAAGAAAGAAAGGCCATGAGCCAACAAATCAAATTCCGATCTTTGTAATTTAAAATAGTTCGACAAAAATAATTCAAGAACGGAAAATACTCAATCGACCCATCACTATCTAGTCTATGAAGCCTCTATCACTACTATCTATTTGATGCCAATGACATGTTCATGGCTACCTCAAACCAAAATACAAAGGGCTAACTCGATGCAAGAATGATATAAGTGGTGTCCTCCGAATGTAGGGAAGGACTCACCAATATGCTGAGTGTGTATAGATCCTCGATGATGCTCCTATTAACGATCTTCTAAACCTGTCTCTGCATCATGAAACGATGCAGGTCCAAATGGACGTCAGTACATGGAATGTACGAGTATGTAATATGGCAGAATGGAACATACCTCAAGGGAGAGTAACGTTGGTTCAAATATCTCAACTCAGAAAGATAAGAAAGACTCAATCAAAGTGTCATAAGTCCAAGGTAAGAATACAATTTTGTGACAAAGACCAATCCTATACCATATAATCCAATCCAATCATGAACAATATAATTCAATTAAATCATTCACAATTCGATCCCATCCAATAATGTATAATCCGATTCAATCTAATCATATCGTATATCCAATCCAATAATATACCCTTCCATCGTACACTACCCAATCACATATCATATAATCCAATCCATCGCACATCACCTAATTCGGTCATATAGAATCAACTCAATAATCAACTCAATGGACTCAACTCAATAAATATACAAATTAAATTATGCAATGTTTTACAATCTAACTCAATCATCAACCAATCTCAATCGAACCAATCATATCATGCACAAATCACTCAATTTGGGAGTTTCTCTAACCGACAACAATCCCACTACCTATATATATGTGATGCACAATGAGTCACGCCGTTGCTCCATCCATTCATACTTGCCAAGGTATAAACAGCTCAAACCAATCATGGATCCGCCAATCAATCAAGTCCTATCATTTCAGGACAATAAAATAGGGAAACATCCGACACGGTACAATCTCTTCCTATGTTGGAGACGTAGTTTATGGGATTCGAGTATGGACTATACTCTTACCCAATTCGGTGCTCAATACTCCTCCCAAGACTCAATACACGCATAGTTATTAAGTGAGTAAAATATTTAAAATACTCATTTAGCCTCATCGGACTCTTTCAAATCAACTCATTTAGTCTCATTGGACTCTCTTCAAAACTCAATCAAATCTGGCCTCATTGGACCCTCTTTCAAATCGACTCATCTCCAATCATCAAACTCTTCTCTTTAAAAATCTATATAAATCTCAAAATTTACATTTTAAAGGAAAATAATGCTCAACTCATTTATACTCCAAATACTCATGTTCAAAAATATTTAAAAGACTTCTCAAACTCAAATCATGCTTAAACTCTTTTTAAATCATAGATGAAAACAATTATCCTTTAAAACTCAAAATAGTGTATAAATAATTTATGCAAAAATGTTCAAAAAAAACATTTATTTAAAACTCTTTCTCAAAAGATTATTTATTTTCAAAATATTCGTAAGACTCCAATCAACTCAAATTATGCACATCACATACCACAAAATCACATTAGACTCCAATCCACTTCATCACACAACATCGTCAAATACCATTATTCACATCGTCATCAAACATCATCATCATCACATCATCATCAAATATTATCATCACATCATTGTCAAATATCATCATCACATCAATCGTCAAACATCTACTCCAAGATCCTTATTTTAGTCCTATGTTCAATTTATGGAAGCAAAAGGACATTCTTAACTATCCAATTCATTCTTTTCATTCCAATCAATACATATATACACAAAACCATCCACCTCAACTCAAGAGAAATTATGACCAAAGAAATCTCATCTTGGGTTCATGTGAATGAAACATGAATCCATACTCTCAACAAAACTCAACTCAAGAATATCGCCAATATCTATAAATCTATATACAAAGATACATTTGAAATCAATAATATAAAAGATAACTATTTAGTAACTCAAGTCATTAAAAACATGAATCAACTAATAGTCCTTAAAAACATCTTATAGTTTAGGAAAACTTTCAAGAAAACCTTCTTAAGAGGTTCAACTCTTTCACAACTCCTATCCAACACATCTATGGGCATATGGAAGAAATAAATCCATATTTTAGGTTAGCCTTACATACCTTGTGAAGACTTTGAAGATACCTAGTTGTTGGGTCTTTAATGGGAGACTTGAATCCTTGAAACTCTTGAAGGCACTCTTTGTTGGAGAAGGATTTGGAGAAGAAGAGGAAGAAGAGAGGGAAAATTTCTAGGGCTTTTTAGAGAGAGAGAGAGAGAAGCTGAAAATAATGGTCCAAAATGCTCAAGGATGGTGTATATATAATTTGGAAAAAGTCCATATTGCCCCTCTTCCAAAAATCTAGAAATTTGGGCAAAAGTCTTGCTGGCACTATAGTGGCGCATCGTGCCACTGCAGCGCCAAGCCAAAATAGGCTTAAAACCCTGCACATCTAATAGTGGCGCATCGCGCCAAACCCTAAACTACTGAGGCTGTTTTCTGGCGCTATAGTGGCGTGGGACGCCACTGCAGCGCCAAACCCAAATTTCGCCCAGGCTTGAAATTCCTGCAGTACTAGTCTATAGTAAAATGGCCATAATGTTTGACTCCGAACTCCAAAAATTGCAATCTTGGTGGCGTTGGAAAGAAAACTCAAAGACCTTTAATTTAGTAGGTTGTGGGCCACCCAGATCGTTATATACTAGGATATATGGGCATTTGAAGTTGACCCTTATACTAACTCGTCCGAAAACTTAATCGATTGGAGTTCTTTGGACTCGACTTGGTGTTAGAGATCCCTTATGACCCCTAAACACATCTAACACACTTCAAATACTTAGGAATTAATCCTAAATCATGTGTAGAATTACAAGTTCTCTGGTCTGAGTCTACCCACACGTGAAGAAATGTCCGAGTCTTTGCGAAAAAATTCCCGGGGTGTCACACAAAGACCCCTAGGACCAAATCAAATCCCAAAGATTCATCGTGGCTAAGTTTGAGGAGGAGTTCGCATAAGGGGTTTACTTCTAATGACCCTATATTTTGAAAGAAGACAATCTGGGTGGCTCAAGACCTATTAAATTAAAGGTCGTCGAGTCTTCTTTCCAACGCCACCAAGAATGTAAATTTTGGAGTTTGGAGTCAAAAGATATGACGATCCTAAGATGAACTAGCACGATAGGGATTACAGGCCTGGGTTGTAATTGCTGGAAAAAACTGGGTTTGGCGCCACGGGGGGCGCGACACGCCACTATCACACCTGGAACATGCCTCAGTAGTTTGGCCCCTGGCGCGGCATGCTACTACGAGGTGTGCAGGGTTTTCAAGCCAAATTTCCAGAACCCAGAAAATATGGCCTTGGTGCTGTAAGGGCGCGACGTGCCACTATCGCACCAAAAACATGCCTCAGAAGTTTGGTCCTTCGCGCGGCGCGCCACTAAAAGTTGTGCAGGTTTTTAGGCGTAATTGGCCTAGCACTGCAATGGCGCGATGCGCCATTATCGCGTCAAGAGCGTTTTAGCCTATTTTTCAGAACTTTTGAGAAGGGGAAATTTGGGAATTCGTCCCAAATTATATATGTATCATCCTTGAATATTTTGGAAACATATTTCCAGCCCTCTCTCTCTCTCTCTCTAAAAGCCCTAGAAGTCTCTCTCTCTCTCTCTCTTCTTCTTCTTCCCCATTTCTAACAAAGAGTTGTTCCAAGAGTTTCAAGATTCAAGTTGCCATTGAAGACCCAACAACAAGGTTTCTTCAAGAATCTATTCTAAGGTATGTAAGGTTATCCAAAACATGAGTTGAGTCTACCCATGTGCCCTATTCTTGCTTTGAGGTTAAAGGTCCATGATAATGGAGTTTCTTAGTATGGTTTATGTTTGAATGAGTTTTGTCTCCTATTAATTTGACTTTATTGGTGTTGATGTTGTTGAGCTAAGAAGTTCCTAAAACTTTCATGTTAGTATGAGTTGATGGAGATGACTTGTTATTATGTTTTGTTGATCTCTTTAACCATGTGTTTATGTTGCATAAGTCAATTTTCTTGAATATGCTATTCTACTTGAATTGTTGGGTTAAAGCTTTAGAGTTATGATGAGTCCTAAGGAGAGGTTATAAATGCTTATCTAAATGAGGCTTGATTGAATTGATTGGAGGATAGAATTGACGAGTGGACGAGGTCCTAAATGGGGCTTGCCATTATGACTTAATTGAGTTGAAATGAGAATAGAGTTGATGAGTTGGCAATGTCCCACATGAAACCAGTCGTGAGGGCTTGTTTGAGGTGATTGGAGGGAGTCTTATGAGCATGGATTCATGGGAGGAGTATCGAGCACCGAAGCCGGTAAAAGTATAGTCCATACTCGAACCCTAGAAATTACGCCGCCAACATAGGTAGGGATGGAACCGTTAAAGTCGGATGCTTCCCGTGGGATCAAACCGTTAAAGTCGGATATTTCCCACTTTATTATCTTGAAATGATAGGACTTGACTAATCGATGGTATCCATGATTAGGAAGGCGTTTATGCCCTGGCAAGGTATAGACGGACGTGACAACAATGTCTGATTGTTGTACTATCACTGGCTCATAGATGATGGTTGTCGGATAAGAGAAACTCCCATTTAGGTCTTGATAGTACTCCGAGTCAGTTAAGTTGAGTGGCTTGTGATTGGTCCCGTCTAAACCATTTCTTGTTAGACTTAGTATACTTGAGTGAGTTATGTATATATATATGAGTTGAGATCCTGAGTTGATATTGATGTTTTTTTGATGTTTGTTTTATCCGGCCATTTTACATACTCGTATATTCCATGTACTGACGCCATTTGTCCTACATCGTTTCATGATGTAGAGACAGGTACTAGATATTATCAACCGGTGCTCCGTTGAAGATCCACATACACTCTCAGCTAGTTGGTGAGTCCTCTTAGTTTCCGTAGGATGTTGAGCTTTCTTGTATAGTTGTATTGTCGTTTCTTTTATTTTGATTTTTGGTAGCCATGTGCTTGTCATCGGCACCTTCTAGACTTTGATAGAGGCTTCATAGACTAGAGTGTGGGAAGGTTAGACTGCTACTTTTGAGAAGTCTTATTATATTTGTTTTGATCAGTGGATAGTGATTGGCCCTCGGCCCTTATATTATGAATAGTATGTTATGATTGAACCCTCCTTTGAGTGAATGTGATTGAATGATAGTGTGACTGAATCAGGTGGTTCGCTTGAAGGTCAGAAATGGTTTTCGAGTGCCGGTCACGTCTAGGGTACCCTCCCGGGGCATGACAAGATGTTTCCCCAAATTTATTGTCCTGGCATTATAGGACTTGGTTGGATTGGATCCATGATTGGTTGATTCGTTCATACCCTAGCAAATTATGAACGGACGTGGCAACAACGTCGATTTGTTGTACTATCACTGGCTCATAAGTGATGGTTGTCGGATAAGAGAAACTCCCATATAGGTCTTGATAGTACTCTGAGTCGGATTGAGTTGAATGATATGTGATTGGTCCCGTCTAAACCATATTCTTGTTTAGACTTAGGGCACTTAATTGAGTTGTTATTTCTCTTGAGTTGAGATTCCGAGTTGATTTGATTCTTCCTTGGTGTTGTTTCATTCGGCCATTTTACATACTCGTACATTCCATGTACTGACGTCATTTGGCCTGCATAATTTCATGATGCAGAGATAGGTACTCGAGATCATCAACCAGCGCACCGTTGAAGATCCCCTTACTTTCAGTCAGTTGGTGAGTCCTCCTAGTTTCCGGAGGATGCCGAGATTTTCTTTGTAGCATTATTTTGTCTCTTTTATTTTGATTGTTGGTAGCCATGGGCTTGTCATCGGCACCTCCTAGATTGTTGATAGAGACTTCATAGACTAGAGTGTGAAAATGTTGGATTGTTCATTTTGTCTAGTTTTATTCTATCTAGTTATTGATTTGATAGTTGTTTGGCCTTTGACCCTATATTATGGATAGTATTCCTATGATTGAGTTTTCCGCTGGTAGAATGTGAATGAATGAAAGTGTGACTGGACCAGGTGGTTCGCTTGGAGGACAGAAATGGCTTTCGAGTGCCGGTCACGCCTAGGGTACCCTCCCGGGGCGTGACAAAGACGATGATGACCTCCAACATCTTTTACTCGTCTCTGCCTATGTGGAAGTTGTATCTATTTTTCTTTTATGTTATTTCATCTTATTAGAAGCTCTTGTACCCGTTTAGACTAGTTCAAAGGGAAGATTTTCATAATATTTTGTAAAGGATTTTCATTGTATTTTCAAAGGTTTTTCGATTGAAAATCAAGGTTATGAAGTATTCAGTTTTATTTGAAGTGTTGTAGCATATTTTGAGTTTCCTTCGAAGTACCTATTTAAAATCAGGTAGTAAGGATTCTCCCCTTAAAATGTTAGAATAGGTAGTCGCATGGCTCGTTAGTTGGGTGACAATTTCTGCCGCTACACAATACGGTGGACACTTGGCATGAATCTACCTCCCCATTGAACAATATTTTCTCCGCTTTATATTTATTGTTTACTTTTTCTTTTTTACATATTTTTAAAAAGATGATAAATAAGATGAATAATTTTACTAATTTATCCTTTATTCACTTTTTTGAAAAAGAAACTTTTAGGAACCTAAAAAATATTAATTATAGAGATAAAATGAAAAAAAAAATTAATTTTATTCTGATTTGATAAAATGACTTGTCACTTTGAACATATCAAGAAAATACTTTTTTTTAATTTACCCTCAACATCAATTATTGTTTTCAAATAATTTATCAAAATTTAAGAATATACTTTAATTAATATGAATATTATAAAAAAATACTCATACTAAGTATTGTTTTGCAAAATTGAAAGTGGACAAATAAAATAATAGAAAAAGTATTTAATTTAAAATAACATAGAAGGTATCTAATTTCAGAGATGTGTAGTCAAATCTACGTGTGCCAACTGTCAAAACCTCATTTAATGATTAATTAATTACTATAAGTTAGAAAAAATGATTAATAATTTAATGTTGCATTACTCAAGGTGTTCACTCCTTCTACTTCTCCATGTCACTATCACTCATTAAATAGACTCAAAATTTTAAAAAGCAATGAGTTGTCATCAATTATAAATACTAGATGTGTTAGCGCATGTTTAATATATGTTATTTTTTTATTTTAATTTATGTGATATTAATAAAATATGGAGTCGATCATATTTTGATATTTTTTATGTTGTTAGTTAATATAATTTATAGTAGAGTTTACGCAATTTTCACATAATATATGTGACTTCACTTATTTTAATTTATCTCGTACAAATAAAATTTTGGGAGTAAGTCAAATATTTTCAGACACACCGCACATGATATTAAGTTGGTAATTATTGTCATTTATGATAGTTTTAACATAATTTTCACATAATGTATGTTACTCCCTTCATTCCAATTTATGTGGTTTAGATGAAATTTTGAGAGTTAATCAAATTTTTAAATTTTTTTAGATATTATAACTTGTTAATTATAATTATTATGATTTTTAATTTTTTTTGTAATTTCTAAATATATAAATTATTAAAATTTTCTTTTTAATAATTTAAAATAAAAATGACCAAATTACCCTTTCATGCAATTTTAATGGATAGAAGCACACATTTCGTTCGAGACTTCTTCTAGCCACATATTCTATACTATGAATGTTCATTTAAATACAAAACTTTTTGAAAGAAGCTTACCATCAAATAGTCAAAGCTATACAATTTATAAGTAGCTTTTTGAAAAATCCTTACATAGGAATAATTTTTCAGACTTACAATCAAACATATAACTAGTTCAAGCTTGTGGTATGGAAGACTAACAACAAATTTGTAGCACTTGGGAACAGAATGATACATAAATCATCACCAGAGCTAAAATGGATGTTCAATATTTGTACTTGTTTACTTTGTAAAATCAAAAGATAATTTATCATTATATTCTTAATTTATCCTTGTTACTCTCTCTGTTCCTTTTTACTTGTTACAATCCGCTTTACGAAAATCAATTTGACTAATTTTACAGCTAATTAATTGAATTAGAATAAGTCAATAATTAAAATTTTAAATTTAGATGTTCGAAAATTATATGAACAATATTAAGTTGCAATCTTTCGCATATTAATTTGATGAAAAATGCATCTTAAAATATTGATCACAACTCATGCAATTTGACTATTGAATAGCGAAATGTGACAAAGTAAAAGAAAATGGGGAAGTCATATCTCAATGCATTTTTCAAAGCATTAAATGTATTGTATTCAAAGAGTAATATAGTAAAATTATCAATTTATTTATTGATTCTTAAAGGCGATATCAAATCAATACTGAACAAATAAAAATGGACCGGGGAAGTATTAAGTTTATAAAAATGGCCTTGGAGAAAGATTATCTTGTTTGCCCATAAGTAAAAATTTAAGTTTACCAAAATTTTCACTTTAAGTGTTTGATCGTATGATAGTGAAGATCAAAACCTTCCGACCCCTTGTAATTGTGAATATAAATAAATAGATGAAATTAAGAAATAATTCAATTTTGCTTTTTTGCTAAAAATTTTGGAAAAAGTCTTCAAAGAGCCTTTGCATAGTTTATGAATTCTTACCGTTTGAACAAAGTTCAAAATTATTCATTTCGATAAATTGGGTGTAATTTCCTATTAATAAATACATTATGATCCAATCCCTAGTTTAAAAATTATTAGAATCAAGATAAGCTAGAATTACGATTAATTAAAACCATAACTCATAACCGTCTTTATATGTGTAAGCAAGGCATTCATTTAAAAAAAATTATATACTAGTAAGTTATTAGTCAACTTCCATATATGTATGTTACCTCTACGTGCACGTTTGACCATGACTTTTTTTAATTATTTTTAAAGTAAAAAATAATACTTGAAATTGTAAAATTGGCCATAAATATAAATTAAAGTTGTTTTAATTTTTTATAAGTAATTTTGGAATAAAAAAATATGAAAATACATTTTTAATTTTTAAATTCTAAAATTCGATTTTAAAATTTTATTGATCAAACGCCTCACGTTCTATCGAAACGTTTAAATTTGTCTTTCTTGTATGCTTATTATCTAATTGCTTCTGGTCAACTATCAACCTCTAGTCTAGATTCTAGAATTCTCCATTACTATCCATATTAGCATTGGGCTACTATTAATTTGCCATAACTCATTATACAATCAATTATCATGCATTTTATTTTTGAGATAACTATGCAAATTGGATTTATTAGATAAAATAATTATCTAAATTGAATTTAATCAAAATTATTTATTTATTCGAGATGAATTTACAGTCCAAATTGTTTATCTTCCTATTTCCTTGTTTTATTTATTAAACGACTGCTTCTTTATATATTTTGATGGTAAAAAAAGGATAGTCTGGTGCACTTAAGTTGTTGCTATGCGCAGGGTCCGAAGAAGGGTAAATAGTCTTTTCACTGAAATATCGTCTGTTATATATATACTCTAATGGTATCAATGAGTAAATGCGTAATGTTCTCTTTGATACCATCAGATTATATATATACTCCAATGATATCAAGCAGTAAACGCGAACTAACCGTTAATAATTCTAAAGTATTTAATAACTAAAGCTTGTAAAAAAATATAAAAAGAAAAAAACTAAATAAGGTAAAGAATATTTTTGCAAACAAACAAATTATTCTTAAAAATTATGTAATGAATATAATTTTAAATATAACCAACTAAACAAACAATAAAGACTACTTTAAATATAACTATTTCCATCATAATTTATCTTAAAATAACTTATTCAAATATAATTAATTTCAACATAACTCGTATTCAAATCAAATCAAACGTATAAGAGGTAGTTAAGGTCCCCTCCGTCGACATGTATGGCATTAGTCATAGGGGCAATTTGGACATTTTCCACATGACCATACTTCCACGTGTTACATACTCCTATTTTACAATGTGAACAAACATTATGAGTGTGGCCGACGAAATTAATGAACAACACATTCTATTCACACTATTGGATGTGGTTTTTCTCAAACTACGTAAATATGCTTTATGCATAAATGAATTATTGATGTAAGACAAAAATATAAAGGTATCTTTTATTATTATGATTTTGATTATACCCAAGTTATTTTTTTAAAGAAAATGTATAATAATTGAAAATCTCAAAACTTTCTATTCGTGATGGAATTGCATCAGAGATCTGCTCTTAGCATTTTTTATTTATCTTGATGAAGGACACATTGATGCGTCACATTCAAAAGAAGGTTTCATGATGCATGTTAATTTTTGATGACGTAGTACTAATTATAGATATGGAGACAGATGGTAAAATCTAAAGTTTATAATTTGAGCAAGACTAAGATAAAATAGTAGGAGTGCAATTCAATGGCGTGACTAATGAAGCAAACATGGATGTGAGGCTTGATTCACAAATTATGTCCAAGAAAGAAAATTTCAAGTACTTTGGGTAGGTAATTCAAGATAGTGGAGCGATTGATGATAATGTCACATATCGTATTAAAGCGCGATGAATAAAATAGAGTCCATTACTGATATTTTGTGTGATAGAAATGTGCCAAGGTTGAAAGCTAAATCTACATAATATTAGTTAGACCAATTTTGTTGTATGGACTGGAATTGGTTAGTCAAAAACGTTCACGTCATCAAGATGAAAGTAGCAAAAATGAAAATGTTGAGATCGATGTATGGACATATCAGGAGAGACAAAATTAAGAATGAAAATATTCGAGATGATAAGGTTGAAGTGACCTGTATAGTGGATAAGATGCAGGAAGAAAGATTGAGATGGTTCGGAGATTTGTAGAGGAGATACATGAATACCTTTAGTGAGAAGGTGTGAGAGGTTGGCCTTAGCGGGCCTGAGTAGAGAAAAAAATAGGCCCAAGAAGTATTAGAGAGAGTTTATTAAATAACGCATGACAACTTCAATTTATTGCGGACATACCCCTTGATAGGGTTGGGGGGGGGGGGTGAACTGTGAAGGTCAAGTATTAGAGTAAAGGGTCAATAGATTGTAGATCGTATTTCTTTTCCATCATAGGAGCATTAGTATTATTTTTAACTTGCTTATTCTTAAAATTTTAGTATTATCTAATTGTTTAGTTCGCTTCATTTATCTTATTATTTTGTTATTATTACAATATGTTGTTACTATTTTTTTTAATTCTTTCTTAAGTTGAGGGTCTAACAGAAATAATCTCTTTATCATTATAAATAAAATAAAATACATATAACATTATCCTTTTCAGACTCAGAGTATATTATATTTTTTAATTGTTCTTGTTGAACAATAACTTTAAATGTGGGAAAAATAATAATAATAGCTTTAAGATAATCATATAAAATATCTATTGCTTTGACTCTTATAGTAAATGATTAATGCATACTTATGGTCGTTTGGTAAAGTGTATTAGAAGAAATAATTGTGTATTAATAGTAATTTATTTGATATTTTTTTTAACATATGTATAACTAATGCTTGTATTAATTATACACTCTATTGTGTATTGATGAATGTATTCTTAATACATGGAAATACATAGTATTAGTAATGCAAGAAAATTTAATGCATACATTAGTATGGTTAAAGAATCAATTATTCTCAATTTTTTTATATCTTTTCCACCATATTTCTCAATTTTTTTACATCTTTTCCACGTCTTTATAAATAAATATTTTGTAAGAAAATTACATAATACATAATACTTTTAATACACAAAATCAAATAATACACAATAATAATAATAATATGAGCATAATTATTACAAATATTATGAATACACTTTATTTATCATTATTCTTATCATTATTCTTATGCATCTTCCCAAACTACCCCTTAAATCCAATGGGTATATACTTTAATACCAAAATCCAACAAGAGTACATGTCTTCTTCTAAACCAAAAACCCCAAAAAGAAAATATAATTGTCAGCAACAGCTCCCACTTTATTCACCTGTTCATTGACCCATCCATTGATATTATAATATATATGTATATATATCATCACCATTTTCTTTCATATACCTTATTAAAAACTAAAAAGTTAAAGACTTGGGGATCCAAGAATTTACACTTACTAGCTGATAAAGATTACAACTTTGGATTATCCCAAGAACCCCATTAGTCTCTTCTTTCTAATTTCTGTGTTGTAACTGAAAAAATTTAGAACTTTGGGGGTACCCCAAGAACCCCATTAATCTCAGATTTTTGTGTTCTAACTGAAAAATTAGAACTTGGGGTCAAGTGAAGAATCTTGAAAATGGGTAATTATAGAGTATGTGTGTGTTTTACACGAAAATTCAGGGTATCTGAGGCAGAGCCACCAGCAGATGTAAAAGAGGCATTCAAGAAATATGCTGATGGTGGTAACCAGATGAGTTCAGAGCAGTTGTTGAAGTTCTTGATTGAAGTTCAAGGAGAGACCCAATTGACTGGTGCTGATGCTGATGCTATTGTTCGACAGATCCTTCAGAAAAGACACCCCATTACTAAGTTAGCGCGCCAGGCTCTTGCACTTGATGATTTTCATCATTACCTCTTCTCTGCTGACATTAATCCCCCAATCAATTCAAAGGTACCTCCCTCCGTTTTGATTTGTTTGTTTGATTTTGACTTGACACGTTTAAGAATGTAAGAAAGGTCTTTGAATCTTGTTGTCTAAAAATGTACTAAAATGTCCTTTAATCTTGTCGTCTTAAATGTGTCATGAAAAGTTGGAGTTAAAAGTTGTCATAAAGGGAAAGAGGGAAGAGGATTCTTGCTTTTGTTGTGTTGATCTTTTGTCTTATTGAGAAAGATTTTAAGTTATGTGCACTGATAGTGTCAGTCTCAAATTGAAGTCTGATGTGATAACTTGAAAATAGAGCCAGTCAGTGACACTGTCAATGTATATAACTTGAATCATTTTGGGAAAGAACGTAAAGTTTGAGACTTTGAGTGAGATTTCCCTTTTTGGGTAAAAACTACTCTCGGCTCTCGCATAGATGAGCAACATAGTGAAATGAGATACTTGGTGTGAATTGCAGAATCTCGTGAATCATCGAGTCTTTGAACACAAGTTGTGCCCGAAGCCATTAGGCCGAGGGCACGTCTGCCCGCGTGTTACGCTTTGCGTTGCCCAAAAGAACACATTCTCGAAAGAATTTCCCTTCTTTGGTGTTGAAAATTACTACCTTTTACTAATTAAGCATTATCTGAAGTGTGTGCTTTTATACAATATTAACTTGCTAAGCTCTTATTCTTGGAGATTTCAATCACTATCTCTTCTCTGCTGACCTGAATCCCCCAATCAATTCCAAGGTAGTATTTCTTGCTATTGTTGTGTTGGATCTTTTGCCTTAATAAGAAAGAACTTAAGTTATTATGTGCACTGATAGGGCCAGTCAAATTGAAGTCTGATGTGATAGCTTGGAAATTAGAGCCAGTCCAATAGTCAATGGTATATTACTTGAATCCATTTGTGAAAGAATATTAAGTATTAGATTTTGAGTGAGATTTCCCTTTTGGATAAAAATGACTCTCGGTACTCGCATTGATGAAGAACTAGTGAAATGCAAAACTTGGTGTGAATTGCTGAATCCCGTGAATCATTGATTATTTGAATACAGGCACGTCTGTCTGGGCATTACGCTTTGCGTCGCCCAAAAAAACATTTTCAAAAGAATTTTCCTTTTTGGGTGTTGAAAATTACTATTCCCTCTGACCCATTTTATGTGACACCATTTCCTTTTTATTCCATACTAAAAAGAGTGTCACCTTACTATAATTAGAAACAATTTAACTTTTAAATTTCCCTTTTACCCTTAATGAAATGATTTACCGCCACACGAATATCTAAGGATTGTTTTAGACCACAAGTTTTCAAAGTCATCTTTTTTTTTTCTTAAGCACCGTGCCAAGTCAAACAGTGCCACATAAAATGGGACGGAGAGAGTACCTTTTTATTAATTAAGCATAATTTGAAGTGTGTGCTTTTTGTACAATGTTAAATTGCCAAGCTCTTATTCTTGTAGATTTCCATCACTATCTCTTCTCTGGTGACCTTTATTTGTCAATCAATTTTAAGTTACTCTTGCTCTTATTATCTCTGTCTTATTTGGAAATGCATAAAGTTGATGACTTAGAGTGACTTTTCCCTTTCCGGGTCTCTCAGAGGTTGAAATTTAGTCCTTTTACCAATTAAGCATTATTTGAAGTGCCTGCTTTCTACATATTATCCTTTTGGGAAATGGGCTAGCCAAAAAAGTTGGAACTTCGAAACCTGATTATTTCTACCGATGTGGAGAATGAACAACTTGTCCTTTTCTTTTTTGGATCTTTAATAAGAGTAAAGAGGCTTGCCTAACTACAATCAGGAAAGTGGAGACATTCTTCAATAACATGATTAATAGCTAGGTCGACACTTAGGTGTAGTTTTAAATGAACTACTGTGGACTGAATATAGCGGAATGGATATAGATGAATGCATATAGCCGAGTTCAATAATATTGGAAATGAGGCGTAGTTGATTGAATGATTGATGGTGATGTTTTTGTGCTTCTTGGAAGATCTTTAACTCGTTACATTTACCACTTTCAGGTTGTCCATGATATGAATGCTCCACTCTCCCATTATTTTATATTCACTGGACACAATTCTTACTTGACCGGGAATCAGCTGACGAGTGACTGCAGTGATGTTCCAATCATAAAGGCACTGAAAAAAGGTGTAAGGGTGATAGAGCTTGATATATGGCCAAATTCCGACAAGGATGACGTACACGTACTTCATGGAAGGTTTGTGCATCTCCTGCCCGTTGTAGCATTTTGTTGAAGCCTAGTTATTAGAGTGGTCTGTCTCCAAGCAAGTCTTCTCTTTTCCAGAATTAGTAGTCTAGACCCTCTGGCGAACTTAGAAGGTTTGGAAGATTGCATTGGAACTTTTCTTATTAAATGCACACCTTTCACCACACAAGTATTCAGACATTCTTATTGTGCGCGTAGAAGTTACATTTATGCTTAATTATGCTATGTTCTTGTGCTTGCATAAGTGGACTCAACTGTAAAGTCTAAAACTCATTAACTATAACGGCCCCACTACTCCAACGTCTCAGTGCACCTTCTCAAGCTCCAGGTACAAGCCTTGCAAGCTGCCTTTATCTCTTCTCTAATGATCCCTCTGTAATAGTATCTGATGGGATTGTGTTATGCTCCAAGCTCTTCTCAAGTTAAGAACCAGTGCTTCCTAATTCACTATATCAAATTTCTTCAGAAATTTCTTGCTCTTGGTATGAATGCAATTGTTCCAGATTATACTGCCTTCATTCTCCAATTATCGGCCTGTTTTCAAGTTTATCACTTCATTCATCTGCTTGCATGAATGTTGCTGACATAGATTTAATCTAGAGCATCAGGGAACCAAGTGAAACTAGTTGCTATCGTACTTCACTAGACTTACCCCAAAGCCAGATCAGACATGGCTTCCATTGTTTACTCTTCTGCTAGAAGCCAATCAAAATGAAGTTTTTGTATGGTCTTAGGTAATTAATTGTTTTATCTTCCTGGCATGTGGGCAAATAAAAGACGGATTATCATGGGGCTTAAATATACGACTGGAATAGGCTGTATATGTACATGTTTTGTCTGAAGATAGAAAAGGTGGCATTGTGTAAGTCATTGATTTTTGGAGATCCTATTACTTTCAGCTTACGCCAGTTCTCAATGAAAAGACATCAAGTTCTTCTAAAATCAATACTCTGCTCTAACCACCATGAAGGCTTTTTAATGCAATTAGGTTTTTTTATAATATAATATGAAACTGGAAGATGAAGGTACTCTCAACTTCAAATTGTACTAGAAATATTACTTAAAACAAGCCAAAAAATAAAATATACTTTAATTAACTCATACAGTAAACTATTACTAATCTTCTGAAAGTGAACAGAAATGTCTATAGACAACAACAACAACATACCCGGTGTAATCCCACAAGTGGGGTCTGGGGAGGGTAGAGTGTGCATAGACCTTACCCCTTCCTCATGGAGGTAAAGAGGCTGTTTCCGAAAGACCATCGGCTCAAGTTTATCAAATCAAAATGTTTATGAATGAGGAAATAAGGCAATGAAGAAAACATGGAAACCAATACAGGAAGAAAAACAAAGCATACAAAAAAAGAACAGTAACAACGTCTATAGACAGCTATAAAAAACGTTTGCATGCTTACAGAAGTTTCTGGGATGTACTCTGACTGGCACTACTCAATCTAGAGTCTTCCTTTGTGGGCTTTGAATAGAATTTTAATACATCATCTTGTACTTTTCTTGTGGAAGCAACAAAAATTCATGTGGGGTTTTGGATGATCTCACTGGCTGTAAGTGTAGGCTTAATTGAATGTTGATGGAATATAGTAGGTCTCTGTTTGGCTTGTCCTTTTGTTATGGCGTTATCTTTTGTGCTTTCCCAAACCTTGTACCCCTAGTAAAAGTAGTGTCTAAACCTTTACTCCTAGTGAAAGCCTTGTTGGTTATGCTAGTTTGTTGAGTAGATGTAGTGACTAGAAACTTTGCATAACAGGACCTTGAGAGTCCATAAACTTCTATAGAGTCGATCATTATATCGTACAACTGTACAAGTATTTTGCTATCTGCTACATATTCCGCCTTTTCCTTATTGTGCTAAACGTGAGTTATTATATCTGACAAATATAACGAGAAGCCTAGCTTTCTCTTATAATTCTTTTTCTTTGTTCATTTAGGTATTGAAATTAATTTTTTAAGCTAGGAGTTACTACAATGAGTTGAAGTGTAAAATTACTCTTCTATTAGAGTTTTACTGTTCTTGTGCTCAAAAGATGAAGCTCTGAATTTGTGTTGTGCTTAAGATTGGAGTTTTGGAGTTGAATGTACATGAAGATTATCAAATTACTAAATGACTTGTGCGAACTCCCCGCACTTAACACTTCCATTCCAAATCTGTGAGGACAAAAATGAGGAACAATAAGATGGCCCTTGTTGGTTGTAATCTATTAGATATTGCAGCATTTTCATTTACTAATTTTCTTGATTACTTCCCATAGAATTGTAAGTTGCTTTTTCGCAAATTGTAGGACAGTGACAACCCCTGTGGAATTAATAAGATGTCTCAAGTCAATAAAAGAGCATGCATTTTCTGCTTCTCCTTACCCTGTTGTAATAACGCTGGAAGATCATCTAACGCCTGAACTTCAAGCAAAAGTGGCTCAGGTGAATTTCTATTTCTTGCTTCTATGCCTTCTTTCGCTTCAGTTGTGCCATTACTCCTTTTATTGGTTATTGAGATGTTCCTTTTTAATGTTTTACTTGTAGATGCTGACTGAAACATTTGGAGAAATGCTCTTTGTTCCTGAATCTGATAGTCTAAAGGAATGCCCTTCACCAGAAGAACTAAAGCATCGTATTATTATTTCAACCAAACCTCCAAAAGAGTACCTTGAAGCCAGTGCTAGTGTTTGTAAAGACAGACGAAATGGCTCTCAGAGGTCAAAGGAGTCCGAGGATGATGTATGGGGTTCCGAACCTTCAAGCTTGACAGCTGATCAAGAAGAAAATGAAAAGGTCTGCTGGAATTAGGATTCTTCATCTTATTCTCCTTGTATGGTCTAACATGCAACTACTTATGATAGCGGTGATTTGGATTCATTTTCTGCAGAGCGACAGTGATAAAAGCTATGAAGATGACGATGACTCCACTCATAGAGGACAGGTGGCATCTGCTTATAAACGCCTTATTGCCATCCATGCTGGCAAACCTAAAGGTGGATTGAAGGAGGCATTGAAAATCGATCCTGATAAAGTAAGACGCCTAAGTTTAAGCGAACAGGCTCTCGAAAAGGCTGCTGAATCTCATGGAGCTGAAATTGTGAGGTTTGTATTTCAGCATAACAAAACAAAGACAGTTGAGGTTGGCTTTATTAAGCCGTCTGTGGACTTGTCATGGATTTATATCCTAATTATGCTGACTTGTTTACCAGGTTCACGCAAAGAAACATTCTAAGGGTGTACCCTAAAGGTACTAGATTTAACTCCTCCAACTACAAGCCACTAATAGGTTGGATGCATGGAGCTCAGATGGTTGCATTTAACATGCAGGTTTGGTTCTGAGTTTTCATTTTCTCACATTATACAAGTCTTCTTTTGTGGTTGATGCTTTTTACTATTTGTTCAATAACATCTCATTTCGTTAAAATGATGCTGATTCATGATCAGTGTTGTCAAAGGCTCTTAAAGCGCGCTTAAGACCGGAAGCGAGGCTCAAAATGTGTTGAGCGCTCGCGCTTAATGTGCAATTTAGTCCTATCATCAAGGTTCTTAGGCAGACTTTTCCTTGCCAATGAGCCTTTGACACTAAACAATTGAAATGTCACTTTATTGTATTTTTTTCCCATTTCTTTGTTCATATATTTACCACTCATGCTTATAATTATTAGTCTTGGACTAAACATATATATATATTTATGTTTTTTCTTCCTTTGTGCCCTTTTTTCTTTTGATAACACTCTTCTTGATAAAATATTAAGCTCATCACTCTGCTATTCTGCATTTAGTGCTATATAGTCGTATGAAATAAAACTTTGGTTCCTTAAATTGCATTTTGGGAGTTCTTAACCACACTTAGATAGCGCTTGATAGAACACAAGAACTGCAAAATCTGTGTCAAGTCAGTTGTGCTTCTTATCAGATATATGCTCGTTCGATATTCCATCTAGTTTTATTAGTATTCTTCACCCCCTTCTGATAAGAACGGTTAGGATCATTTCTGTTTTTCAGCATTATTGGCTGTCAAGACTTGAACTGTAGCATAGATCATAGTGCCTACTTAAGCATCTCCGAACTGGCATTATCCAACTAATTAAATACCTCTGCTTATTTTACTGTATTGTTTCTTTGATTCCTAAACGGATCATGCTAGCGATTATATCCTTCCCTAATGCTTTTTATGTATGTGTGCTATTTCAAACTTGCGATCAGCTTATCACATTTGAACAGATATTTACAAATTTTACTGAAGAGAATCACGTATTAACGACTGTGACAGGGATATGGTAGAGCATTATGGTTGATGCACGGGATGTTCAGGTCAAATGGAGGCTGTGGCTATGTTAAAAAGCCTGATTTCTTACTGAATGTTGGTCCTAATAATGAAGTTTTTGATCCGAAAGCAAAGTTGCCGGTTAAGAAAACTTTGAAGGTAAGCAAATGACACTGTAGATACAACCTTCTTTAATACGTGTGTGTACTTATGCTCTCATTATTGGACAGGTGAAAGTATATATGGGAGATGGATGGCATTTAGATTTTAAGCAAACTCACTTTGATTTGTATTCACCCCCGGACTTCTACACAAGGGTAAGCTGGTTGTGTTCTTTCTTCGACACCATTGTCTATCTAAGATGTCAGATTAATTAGAGGCAGATGCAGCCTTAGTTGAATCCAGTAATTCCGTCACGGAGTGAAAATTAGTAAAATTTCAATAAATACTGTATTTTGAATCCATAATTTCAAAAGTGCAATTGGATTCATGATAAGAACTTAGAGGTTGAACCCATCCAATCTAAATCTTGAATCTGCCTTTGTTTGCAGGTCGGGATAGCTGGAGTACCTGCTGATGAGATAATGAAGAAAACAAAGACTAAAGAGGACATATGGACGCCGGTTTGGGATGAAGAATTTACCTTCCCTCTGACTGTACCTGAATTAGCTTTGCTGAGAATTGAAGTACACGAATACGACATGTCAGAGAAGGACGATTTTGCAGGCCAAACATGTATACCTGTTTCGGAGTTGAAAGCTGGCATACATGCAGTTCCACTCTGTGACAGAAAAGGTGAGAAATATAATTCCGTGAGGCTACTCATGCGCTTTGAGTTTGTATGAGGGTTCTTTAGTGTTCTGTGCTTCTCGTGCTTTCGTGTTTTGGATGTTTGTAATAATGTCACAATGTTCTCTCCTTGGAGAAGCTTGTATTGCAAAAAAGATTTCCATGTGGCTTTGTAGTTTGTACAGTATACTCTACAAGTAGAACTAGGTTCAAGTTCCATTTGTTTTGTGATTTCTGTTGTCTTTGTGAACATGAGTTTAAAAGACAAAAAAATATAGCAGCTGCTAAAGGGTGGCACCCTCAAGTATTCCTCCAAATTTCGGGTTTGAAGGCGATATTTATGGTAGATACCTTGGTGATTTACCTAGTAACTGTGTTGGTGGGATGTAGCAGGTAACCCGAGGGGATGGAACATTTGAAGTACGAGCAGGCTAGTCGGGACACCATTATTGTTAAGAAAAGGTTGGAAGTTGTCAATTTTATGATAGTGGAGAACCTTGTGTTTGACATTTTTCTTTCATGTGTTCCTCTTAGATCTTAGTCAATCACACCTCATAAGGTGGCATGGTATGAACTGCCTAAATAAGAATTCCTAAACATTACACAACTAGTTAAGATATTATCGATCAAGAAGTATTGGATTCTCTTTTAGATAAGCCCCGAAAGAAAGAAGGCTTGAATACCACCAACAAACGCATATTATATTGAATTTACCGGATAGTCCATGTATTGGATCTATCACATAAATAATTGCATGCTATACAGTTCTTTTAGGGTCAAATAGGGACAAATGTACTTAAATAATTGCCCAGACAGACATAAGAGCAAAGCTTTTCTAATGTGGGAATCTCAATAAAAGAAAGACACCATCATTAGGAGATCTAATAGCATATCAAAAGGAGATTCAGCTTGGTATGTTGTGTTTTTTTGGGTTTCCTTACTAATTCTTTGGAACTTGTATTGTGGTTTTGACTAATTTGGATTGAGCCGCGTAAGACTCTCTTAAGAGGAAAACGTTCTAACAATTTTCTTTTTATATCCAAGGTTCGACTCCCTTAAGAGGAAAATGCTCTAACAATTCTTTTTTTTATATCCAAGGTTTGAATTTGAATTTTCTAACTAAGAATGAAAGGATGTTTAGACATTCATGTTCTATCACAATAGGATGTATGTACCATTTGTACATGAAAACTATTTATGACTTTGGAGAATCTAATGAAATATGATATAACAAGAGTTTATTGACACTGGCGTTTTAAATGGCGGGGTGTGAGGCGAGATATTTTATTTAACATGGGACAAGGCGTAAGCCGCGAAGCACATCGTGTAAGCCCTATGAATCTTTAAGTATTTCATTTATAAGATAGCAAAATAGTGCAATAACAAAAAAAAAATATTAGAAATACATTAATAGTTTTAAAACATGATTAAAGAAACACAGAGAAAATAAAAGTTCTAAAATGATTTTACAAATATAAATAATGCAATGATATGAAAATTATTATGAGATGTGAATCAACACTTACATTTTAACTTTCAAACAATAAAAGAATTACAATTTCTTAAAATATATTACTATCACACTATGCAATTAACCTCACTCAAAGTAAATAATAAGTTTTATTAGTATGATAATTAAAATATCACTTCTTCAAGAATAAATTAAGATTACTTCGAATAGAGAGGTAATAAAATATGATAATCTTGAGACGTTAAAACAAAAACATGACGATCAATGACATGTGAAGATGTAAAATTCGACTATATCTTTTATATTAAAAAAAACGTTAAGTGATGTTCATCCTTACGGTATTCTCAAATAACAAATATGCAATACTATGACTTGATGTTTGAGTTACTCTCAATTTTCTTATTTTTATAGATTAAAAAAAAGGTTAAGCATCATTTATTTATGAAGAATTATGAGAGTCAACAGTATCAAATACGGAATCTGACACATAATTTGTATAAGAAACGTTACGCGAACCCTGAGCGTTGGGTATTAAACATGTTTTGAGCGTACAATTAGGCGTTTAGGACATAATGCTCGCATAACTAAGTCTCACACGTGAGTCTCAAGGCGTTTTATCAGTGCTCCGCTCCGAGGTGAATCCCAAAATGACCGTTGTTTTCAGGACAATCTCGGACAGGATGTAAAAAAAATTTCGTCGCGCAAATAAAAGACGTAAATCCATAGGATGTACGCCTTAGAATTTGGGGCATAAGCCTCTAACATAGAAAGCATATGTGCCGTGTTAAATTTAATTTTATTATTTCAAAAATATTTTTGCTATAAATTGTGTGTTTTAGTATTGATGTAATGAAGTCTATACTATGTTGTGGTGCTTTTTAAAAAAAAATATATAAATAAAAAAACAACTCTCATAGAACGACTTACATAAATAAATTTTTAGATAATCATATCTAAAATTGATATGAAATATCATGAATATGAAAAGCAAAGAAAACATATTAATAAGAGGATAAATATTTCACTAAAACTTCAAAACGCCCTCTTAATATTCTTTTTCAATTGTTTGCAACAATTTGAAGTTTCCAAATAAAAGCAATATTTCTTGAAACTATTATAATAATAGTTTAAATATATTCTTTTAAATTTATTATATTTGGTGAAAAGTCACTCATTCTTTTTACCAGAAGAATTGAAGAGTTTTGGATCAGTCTGATAATAAACAATTTCTCCATTGTCACTAACATAATGATCCTTCTTCATGCTTTTCACTAAATTTCCAACCAAATGAAATGGAATTGCCCCTGATTTTTTTGGCTCTCTATAATATTTCCCAAATACTGGCTTTGCTGCTTTTGTCTGTAAAAAAAATAAAAAAAGATGCAAAAAATATTTATGTATTAGTGAAATAATTGAATATAATGAAACAAAAATAAAGAAATTTTAAGTATTTATTTATTTGGTTTCCTCATATCTGATATCTACATTAAAGGCCGACTGATTCAAATTTGCACTATGTAAAGCCAATTTTAGGAGGAAACGTTCTCAAACATGATTTTTTTTTTTCATGTATAAGACTTAAATCCAAAATATCTAATTAAAGATAGAAAAAGTATTTGAACATAAAATAATTTAGAGAAAAAAAATGAAATTTGTTAAAGGAAAATTAAGACTCATAAAACAAATTTTCAATATTTTATCAGTATTTTTGCAACTACTAAAACACTAAACTTTAGTAATTTGCAAACAGTTGTTCACCAAAATATTTGGCATTTGAAAAATACTAATTCCTCTGTAATATTTTATGTAACATAAGTTTCTCATTATTTTATCACACAAAAAAATGGCATCTTTTTGTATTTTTAAATTTTTTTATTTAATTTAAACTTCCATTATCTCATTCAATTATTTATACTCAAATAATATCACATAATTTAAGGCGAAGGGAGTTAACAAAATATTTTTTATGATCAAACGAGGTTAAAGTCTCCAAATTGAATTATTTTTTAAATATTTCATTAGGATATGCAGCAAAAATTGAGTACTTTCGAATATTGAACTTCAGTATTAACAAATAGTGATAATAAGTACTAAAATATTTTTTATAACACAAACGAAAAAAATGAAAAATAAAAAAATAATTACCGCTTCCACAAGGTGATAATGAGGTATCTGAGGAAAAAGATGATGAATAACATGGGTGCCAATATCATGGTGAATATTATTAAAAACACCATAATCACGATCAACTGTAGTTAATCCTCCTCTTAAATAACTCCACTCCTACATTTTTCAAGAAAAAAAAATATTACATTAATTATTAAAAAGATTTCACGATAATTTAAATATAAAAAATAAAAAAAAAATTAAGTTATATATATCGACCTTGCCACGATACCAAGGCAGCTTTTCTTCATGGCCATGGTGGTGCAAATATGTGACAGAATCCAACCACATCACAAAAATCTATCAAATAAAATAAAAATGTCAGGCCAAAGTGGGTCATAATAAAGGGACATCTCATAAATTTTAATAAAACTTTTGAAATTTTAAAATTTCAATAATTTAATAATAATTGAAAAAATGTTCCATTCTTTTGATATACATGAAGAGTTTACTATTATTGTTTCTTTTCAAATTTCATATTATGTTTCAAATATAAAGAACCACACGTGCAAGTGCCCCACAGACACGACTATGCTGTGTCACTTTCATATAATGAGAGTGAAAATAGGGATATTAAAAATTTATGATTTTTTTTTTTTTACGACTAACCATATAAGGAATTCCGTAAAGCTTAAGCAGTTGGAGAAAGCCGACGACGGAGCCAAGATAGAAGAGGAGAGCAACCATGAGTGTCCAACACAATGTTGATGTTATAATAAATTTTCTCTCATTAGGTTGAAACAAATCACTGTATGGATTAAAATGAGAACCTTTTTTTCCTGGACTTCTCCTCATCTGCATCACAAAAAATATATTTATAAACACAAATTCAGAGAAAAAAATAATTTCTAAAATTACATATTATATATGAAAAATCATCAAGAATATTATTACCAAGTATAATGGGTATGCTATCAAGGGAAAAGGAATTTTGAATCTAAAAAGTTTTGTTGCATAATCCAATTCCTTGAATAGCTTTTCTGGCATCTGCAAAAAATATATATATATATATAAAAAAAGAAAGATTTTTTATATATATATAAAATTTGAAATGTTTATATTAATTAGTGTAAATATTACCGGCACCCAAGATTCATCAGCTTCAACATTTCCATGATTTTGATGATGAGTTTTGTGGCTAATTCTCCTGCAATAATTTTTTTTTTGGGGAGAAAATGAACTTTAGTCTAAAGTATTTTCATATCGTCGCATGATATGAAAATCATTCAAGTTATGAAAACAATCACTAACAAACTCACGTGCTCCAATCCAACTCTACGAAAAGCAAAAACTTAATGTATCAGACTGTATCTTTACAAAAAATAAATGGGAGATGAGATAAAGAGAACCAACCATCCATGATAGGGCACAAGGATAAAAGAATGAAGAATGTGTCCAACCACACTATTTAATAATGCACTATCAGAAAAACTTCCATGACCACTACAAAAAAAATAAAATAATAACCAACATATCAATTAACATAAACAAATGATACATCAATTAAAATAATATTTTTCTTAAAAAAAAAATTAGTTTAACTTACCAATCATGACCAAGAACAAAGATTGCCCAAAACATAGTACCTTGTAAAGCCCAATAAATTGGCCAAAATTTCCAATTATCAAAGAAAATGGCCATGGTTATCAATGCAAAAACAATAACAATATCTCTAAGAACATAACTTAGGGATTTCCATGGATTTTTAACCCAACAATGCTTTGGAATTGCAGCCCTAATTTCAGATAACTTAAATGGAGGTAAAGCACTTGAATCAAATTCCAATTCCAATTCCAATTTTTCATTGTGAGAAACAAAATCCACTCCAAGAGATCCCATTGTTGTCAACAACCCTGCTTAAAAATGAACAAAAGAACAATGTGAATTTATAAATTAATTACAGAATTCGAGTCAAAGTTACTGTGTTTTGTTATAGTACATACCTTTAATTCAAGATTTACTTAAAGTAAATTTCAGATACAGACTAATAATAACATGTTTGACCAAACAAAACTATATTTATAATGTGAGTGTATTTTGCTAACAAACTATATCAATGTAAATGTATTTACTTTATAATTTACGAAGATACCCCTGTCAAATTCTCATATTTATATATAAATAACAAAATACGCTGAATCTAAATTTTGAGTTGATATAAAGAGCAGAATCAACCGACTCTAAAATTAGATTGGTCATATAAGAAAGGAATAAAAGAATAAAGCAAACTCTTTTGAGATATTTCATAAAAGAATATAATCTATTTTATTCGGAATTTTAGCAATAAACAGTGTGGTGTGAAATGAAAGGTCGTTATGAAACAGAATTTATAATATATAGTTCAAAAGGTCATATTCAGAGTATAAAACATATCTTAGTGGCCGACACGTGCAATGTTTTACTTTATCATATAACATCTTAGGGAAAAACACAAAGAATAATATAAACATGAAGTAATGGTACAATTTTAGGAAATAGTAAGTGATTTTTAACATATTTGATCCATCTGTCAAAATAATTACAATCGCAAGTGGTGTTTTTATTATAAGTCATACAGAAATAATATGAATATCAAATCAGTACTGTATTTAGGAGTCGTTTGGTGTGAGGTATAAAGTATAATAATTTCAAGCTAAAATATAAGATTATTTTATCCTGAGTTTGATTGAAGGTATTAGATAGTCATGAGATTATTTATTCCACCATTTATATTTTAGTAATGAGATAAGTTATCCCATATACATGATTGAAATAACTTATCCTAGGATAGTTAATTCCAAGATAACTTACTCCCAACCAAACGACTCCTAATAGATTTAAAAAAGAAGCTACTCTAAAAAAAATGGTCCAAATAGAATGTTGTCCCAAATGCCCCTCAGCTAATTCTTTCGTGAACAATGTAAAATTCTTGTTTAGGGTGAGTTATAAGGTATAATAATATCAGGTTATTCTGAATTTGATTTAAGGTATTAGGAAGTTGTGCGATTATTTATTCCACCATTTATAATATGTATTGTGGAATAACTGGGATAAGTTATCTCGGAGATAACTTGTTCCCAACCAAACAACAGGGGTTGTTTGGTTGAGAAACAACAAAATTAATTATCACAGAATTGTTATTCCATCCACAATAAGTTATCTCGCATTTTTATCTCAATCAAACATGAATAAACTCATCCTAAAATTAATCACAAAATTAATTATCTCTTATCCCCTCGTATAAAACCAGCCTTAAAAAATTGAAAAGAAAATGGCTGGATAATGCACCATTACCATATTTATAACAATAACATATTTCATAAATCGAATTCGAAAAAGATAATGTATAACCAAATTAAACATTAAAAATCGATCCAGTAAATTTCAAATACCAAAAATACCAATAAATGAAATGTCAAATTTGAAAATTATGATAATCAGATTCATAAATCATTAAAAAAAATGAAAATGTAATAGATTAAAACAATTTCATATTCCAAAAAATAAAATAAAAATAAAATAAAATTGGGTATTCAATTTCATGTACCATACAATTAATGCAGAAGAGCTCTCGGCTGTGGGGAGGGCGGCTGCTACCCTTATGCTACCAAGCTGCTGCCGCTGCCGCTGCCGCTGCTTTTTAATATTTAAGAGGCGGCTGATAGCTAGGGTTTTGCGGTTGATGAGAGGTTTTAGGATCTAACCCCTTCTCCCCACTTAGGTCTCTAGATCTCGTTTTATTTATAGTGTTTTTTATTTATTTTGGGTGAGCAAGATTAGTTCCTTTTTCAATATGACAAAAAATTAGCATAAGAATATTCATGTTTCACTCTGAAATTTGAAGAAAAAAAATAGTTTTTATTTTTAAATTAAAAAATAATATAAAAAAGTTAAAGTTGTGCTCAGATATGAATACATATTGGAATTATTGTTTTACTTTGTGTGAGTAGTTTGAAGTGAAAATAATTTTTTGTTATTTTATAAAATTTCTAAAAATTTCAAAATCTGGCTAAATGTGTTTTTCTAAGTTTAACTCGAGAAAAAATTAAATAATTTTATGGCTAAATTCCTCCCAATAACATGTTTGGCCAAGCTTACTTTTTTTCTAAAACGTTTATACGATTATTAACCATCTACTGACAGAAGAGTGAAACAGATTAGATATCAATTTAGATCACCAGATACCAATTAGAATCAAGGTGTAGCACGAAAGGAGAAAGAAGATTGAGAGATTTCCTAAAGTCATGTAGCCTCTCAAAGAAAAGTATATATGTCTTCATATCATTCCACAAGATTCTACTAGATTTGTTTTGGTACAATACAAACCTAGGGCTCAAATATCAACTTTATCACGATTCTGACCTGTCATGAGTGACACTCACATTAACCCTCCGATCGAAGAACCAATACTAACCCAATTACAACATGCGGTTAACAGAAACACACATTTAATAATTGGAAAATGGTTTAAATATTGTTTAAAGCTAAATTCTCATAAACTCGAATAATTTATCAAAAACGTATGGAAAGTAACTCTCTAAAATCTAAAAGTCATTTCACCCAAACTCTATCTAGAAGTTTAGAATAAGGGGATGTAACCCCGAAAATAATAATTATAAAAGTATCTAGAAGTTTGAGTCTGAAATGAAAAGACTAAGAACTGAAAGGAATTCACGGTAATCTGAAAGAATTGGCCCACCCTTGAATTCGAACGGTCACGAATCTCCTAAATGAGGTCTCTAAACAGTCGCCTAAATATATTCTGTACTCAATAAAGAAAAAGCAATTGAAATATTAGTGCACAACTACAGTGTACTTGAAGGATCACAAGATCATTTCCAGTAAATGAAATATGAACAAGAAACTACAAACTTAGTAAGGCATACAATATATAATCACATCACAATTATGTCACACTAGACTCTCAGTTCTTAACTTTTGAATCAATATACACGTGAGCATACTCAATCACAATACAACAACCAAACAATGGTTTTCTCATGGAACCCATACCCAAATTGTTAGCGTACCCGTGTAGTCACGATCCAACCCATCCGGGTGCGTGCGCACCCACTCTATGACCTAAGTAGGAGAACCCTTAACCCTTATATGAAATAAGCATTGCGGAAATTATAGAAAAATAAATAAATAATAAGCTAAGAAGTTCTACTAGGCCTAAATTAATCCAAAAACTCATTTTACACAAGATACTATCTGAAAATCCCCAAGGATACTAGTCTAAAACAGATACAAGAGCTCTACGGAACAAGACATAAGATAAATGAAAAGATAGGACTCCAACCACAAAGGGAGAAAAAGTAGGAGTTGCTGGAAGATCATCTTTGTCTTCACCTAGGGAACTCCACTGACCCTACAATCAAACTATGCCAAGTGGCATAGCAAGAGTAGTATGAATACAAACAACACGTATTAGTAGACATCATAGGTCAATCTGATATCCACCGCATAATATATATACAAGAAATAAGAGAGATCATAAACAATTAAGCTTTATATGCCTATTCACCCTAACTTACCAGTAACCCCTACTCTCACCTTTATAGTTCTTAAGCCCTCTACTAACCACGGGTTCACTACCAAATTTGATTTACGACATTGAGACTAGTGGGTTATGGGCCCCATACCTTTAAGGAACACTCTAACATTGGGCAAGTCGGCGACCTTACCCACTCACAAGCAACACAATTACCACAAGCCTTAACCCGTGTACCTTACCAAGCATGACCTAGTCATCTCATAACCACACTTCTTAACTAACCCTGGCTCTTATGTGACGAGTACAACGATCACTACCACCTGATCGAAGCTCCAATGAAACAACTCTCTGCCAATATGCGACCTCCCCTATTAAGCCCGAAGGTATAGATTATCACACTTATTACGACATGGCCTCATAAGTTTCTGCAATCTTACCCACGAATGAGTCTATACTGACCCTCAGTCCTTAACTAATAACACCCACAGGATCGACGAGGTTCTTTCATAAAAATCTTACTATTTAGTTCATTAACAATTATATTCATTATTACACAAATAACAGATATCATATGGTCCTCTATGAGACCATCCACACATACACTTGGCCCTCTCACGGGACCTAGACTTAACTATATATCTGTCAGAACGTGACACTCAATTCAATAATGTGTCGGAATATGAAACCCGCTCAAAGAATTTGTTAGGACGTGACATTCGATCCCCACAACCACAATAATCCATATTTATAATCACAATAGGCAAATAGAAATAATGCATATACAACCAGTCAGACTCTTGCATTTAATTAATAAAAGTTGCTAATGTCACGACCCAAGCCTAGGGCCTAGACGTGACATGGCGAATGAGGAACCCGAAAGTACCTCAATCAAGCCTCTTAGCATTCTTTTAGCCTTTCATAGGTAATGATGATAAAATAAACAAGCGGAAATCATAATAGTAAATCTTCAACTTATATATGTCCAACAATACCTCTAACTATTAGATTTAACGGGGCTAAGACAAGTCCCTAGCTCACCCTCAATCATAATAGAAGAAATGCCATAGTAAAATATCTTAACATATCATAAGCTAGAAAGATAAAGGAGTATTGTTCCCGGAAAATGGGAACTCACCAAAAGTAGTCTTCAATGGTATATCAACTAGCCACGTAGAGGAGAACGAGGAGGAACACTGATCCCTACATGGTGATATCATGTAAGCAAAAGAGTATGTGTTAGTACTTTGAATGTACTAAGTATGTAAGGATGCATGAACATTGGAGAAACATTAAAAGTTTATGTAATATGGAACATAATTTAATGTATGCATAATAAATCATATATATATCCTTTAAAACATTCATTTTGTGGGAAATTAACCATAACCGACATTTAAGACCATGCGAGCTATTACATGGAATCCAATATAACCCCCTACGTTGGCCGGAGAGACTACTTGCCAAGTAGAACTCCGTCAACTTCATTCATTTCTTTAACTTTAACTTTAAGGGCTTTCATGGATCCATTAGCCTAAGCCTACAAGGGCTCATATGTTGGCACATAGTTAATGAGACAAGGGGTTGCTACTAGGATTTCCTTACCGAATCCCACCTCAATGCCTCATTCGGTGCTAAGTCAATCCCATGGAATAGTTTAATACTTCAAAATATTCATAGCATATAACTTGAGAATTCAAACATCATATTCGGTAGAATAGCTCATTAAAACATTTGATAATTCAAATATGCAAGAATTGTCCTTATTGCATAAAGAATCCATGATTCATATCATTTCATCATTCTTTCATTTCATAAGACTCACTTTTTGACCATAGATATTGCTTTCATAAATATTTATTTGGAGTCAAAGCTTTTAAGTCAAACTTTGTTAAAAACATAGTAAAACTAGGTGGGTTCAAATCACTTCAACTTGCAAATATGTATGTAAATAAATGTACATAAATACTTTGAAATCCATTAATTAAAAATCATGCTTTAAACAACCCACCATGAATTTCAAGAACCTTTAAATAGATAAATAAAAGAATTACTTGTAAACCATTAATTCATACATATGAAATTATGTTGCATCAAAATAGAGCAATAATCATTAGTTTAACCATGATTCATACTATTAAGTAAAATTAAGAATTAACATAAGAAAATATTACTTGAAATCAAGATATTTAATTGAAAGAGTTTTTGGACTACATGGGTGGAAGAATCCATGGATAAACACCCACATAACTTAGAGTAAAGCTTAAAGAAAATAAACATATTTTATCATATAATCAAAATAATTTAGACATGAGAGTGGAAGGAATACTCTCATTGAAACCTTACATACCTGGAGACCGAAGCTTTAGTTGGTACCGAAAGACTTAATGAACACTCTTGAGTCCTAGCTTCTCTCCTCGCCGGAACGTTTTGTGTACTACCCGGAGTATATGAATCACCGGAATAATATTTCTTCACTACTAAGAACTAAAACTATATTTGAGAATGTCTAAAGGAGTGTATAGAGAGAAGATTTGCTTGAGAAAGCTTGATAAATAAAATGAGGAAATAAAATGGGTATTTATAGGTGGGAAAAGAGGGACCTAACAATAAATAAAATAATTATAAAGAAAAATCTGAAAATTTAGTGGAATATATTGATGTCATGGATGATGTTAAATGGAGGACAATTTATGTCATGAGTGTTGTCAAATGTATCTAGATCTTTTTATGGTTGGTGAAATGAGTTATCTTTGACAGAATACTCTTTTTGGGAGCTGCGTTTGAATAAGATAAATTCCTTATTAGGATTTGGTGTCTTCATAAGAATTGGAGATATGGAACTCTAGTTTCATATCGTTTAGGAATCAACCAATTTGGATAAACCTACAGTGAGATATGATTTTTCTTTTATAAACACTCATTTCCGTCACAGCATCCTACCTTACAAAAATTAATTTATTTGACCTACGTAACCTCCGAATCTTAAAATATGGTATTCATAAAAGTTGTAGGTAATGATCTTGTGGTTACGCAGAAATTTGAATCACTCAATTTGGATATTTCTATGAAAAGTTATGCCCAAAATACAGAGGTTGTATCATGTTTAGGTGAAAATTGAAACATCGTATACAACGTTTTTAGAGGATGTTACAATTAACCACTATGATTTATCATAATCCTTCTCATTTTTTCCTACCCATATACGTACGATTATGACTTCTCTCTTTGGACAAGAAACTTATTTGTCTCCCTTTTTGGCCTCCTTTTAATTATAAAATGACAATATTATTTTAGAGAGTTTCCTCTTTTTTACTGCATTATTATTCTGTTGTTGTAACTGTTTGTATGCTATATAATAATTTCTCTATTAAATAATTGTCATGACTGCTTTAGTTTTGCATTTTATCTTATAAAATTTCTTTGTTAGGCGTTATTTGAGCAGATAATTTTTCAAAATTAATTTTTCTATCTTCATAAATTAAAAATAAAATATGTGTACATTTTATTATCCCAAAATCCCACCTAATTGTGATACACTAGATTTATGACTATTAACATTTCAAAAGAGTCTTGGAGAGTAGTTATTAACATAATGGGTAGAATAACAAAGAAATATTATTTTTCTCTTAACATACTAAAGTGGATCCAAATAAAAAAAATTATCTTTAACTAATTGATTGTTAGTTGGATGTCCTATCCCATAACTAGTTGATTTGCATTATGGCTAGATGGACATAACTGTCTATAAGTATGGAACATATGAGTACAAGCCACAAGAGCAATCATTAAAATAAATAGTACTCCCTTAGTTAGCGTTTGGTTCCAAGTTTCTAAATATTCTTAATAAATAATTTTTGAGTAAAATTTTGATGAAGTTTCATCATGCATTTGACCACAAAATTTTTTAAAAATATTTGACTGTTTCAAAAAAATATTATTTTATACCCGTAAATTCTAAAAATTATTAAAAATAACAATAAGTTTGTGTTATCATTTTATAATAAACATGTTCCGTTAAAAAAATCTTATAACATAATTGATAACAATCAACACAACAAATAACAATATGGGCAAGAACAATATATTAATTGAATTAAAATCAAATTGTTCTTTTTTCCCAATCTTCTCACTCAAGCTATTCTTTTTCGGATGACCTAATAACAAACTATTTTTTTTATAAAATCTTCCCACATTCTACGAACAATCTCTTCCCAACGATAAGTGATGGGTGTTTTTATAAAATATAAAATTTTGGGGTAATTTTAAAATTTTAAAGTTTTCCAAGTTCTGTTTTTTTTTAGAACTTGGATGTTTGTCAAGTAACGGCAATTTATATGGCTAAACACTAGTTCCCAAGTTTTTTTCAAGTTTTTCCCAACAACTATTTGGGGCCAAACGACACTTTAGTTTATTTTTACTCATCCATATAAACTTTGCATATTTGTTTTTAAAAATAAAGTGTATATATTTTATCATAACATATTAATTCATATATAGTCATGAATATGAAAAATTATAGGAAAAATTACTTAATACACATCTTATTTTTTCATGATCTTTAAAATTCTCTACCATTTAAAAAAATTATAAAAATTCCTTCTCGGATACATCTCTATTCTCTCTCGTATACATCCTTATCATCTCTCGGATACATTCCTCACATTAAGTAATGTATCATTCACAATCCGTGAGCAATGTATCCACAAATTTCCTGATGTATCTGAGATCCTATAAATTTAAGGAATTTTGTAATTTGATAAAGAATAGGGATAAGATATAATTAACTTTTAACACTATGAGATTTATCTAATTTTTCAAAATTATAACCTAGTAAAAATAAAAACGAAAATGTCACTCTTACGATTCAGTAAGAATATTACTTAATAAAACTATTAATTAAAAACGTCATTTGAATAAATTACTCTTTATGTCTTCTTAATCTTTTTTTTATGTCTAATAATAATTATTGGTGAAATACCTCAGAATATTTTTGTCAAGTATTATGTCCTCGCTTCTATATACACAAATATTTACAAATATTGGATTTTTTTAAACATCCCATGGATGAAACTTTATGGAGAAAAACAATGCCATAATTAGACATATTTATAAGCAGATTAATGTATTAAATTTTTTAAAATAAATGAAAAATAAAATATAAAGATTTCAAAGAATCGAACATTCTTCTTGTTGTTGAATCTCACTTACATTTTCAATGTGTGATATTCCGAATACGCTCATTACTTATGAAATCTACAATTATAAAAAGATTTTGATACTCTGGAGTAATGTTTTTAAGAATATGAAATTTCTTCTACTACCTAACATAAGCCACAATAATTGTGAACAATTTTAAAATCTTTGATCTAATTAACTTTTTTCATTGTACCATAAATATAGCAAGCAAAACCAAGAAACAAAATTGAAAGAGAAATATCAATGATAATTCAAAGCAAGAGAAAAGTTAGACAAGGAAAATTGAAATATTACTAACTACATAATTATTACAATTAACTTCCAAAACCCCCTCTCAATATTCCATTTAATTGTTTGCAACAATTTGAAGTTTCTAAACAAAGGAAATATATATTGAAAATAATATGATAAATAATTTTATATATTTCTTTTAAAATTTATCTGATAAAAAGTCACTCATCCTTTTTACCAAAGAGTTTTGGATCAGTCTGATAATAAACAATTTCTCCATTATCACTAACATAGTGATCTTGTTTCATGCTTTTCACTAAATTTTCAATCAAGTGAATAGGAATTGGTCCTGATTTTTTTGGCTCTCTATAATATTTCCCAAGTACTGGCTTTGCTGCTTTTGTCTGTAAAAAAATTAAAAAATTAAGACATAAATTAATTACACATTTAGAAAATATATGGGGAGAAAAGTTAAAAGTGGAAACAATGTATTAGGAAATTGAAAATTGTATTAACACATGAATTTCACTTCAAGAAAAAAACTTGAAATTTGTGAGGGAATATGGAAAATGAAATACTCATAAAAATAAGTTTTTCAATATTTCACTTGTATTTTAAAAATATATCACTTTAGAGTTTGCAAAATAATTATTGGTCCAACAATACTTGTAAATAATAAAACTCAATGTTTTAAAATACTAATAAATATCGATTATGATATCACCAGTATACGTTTGAAATATCGAGTACTTTCAAATGTTAAACTTCAGTATTTAACAAAATGTGAAAAAATATTATTTATGACCAAACAAAAAATTATCGCCATTGTAATAAAAATATTATCCATGACCAAACGAGAAATTACCGCTTCCACCAAGTGATAATGTGGTATTTGAGGAAAAAGATGGTGAATAACATGAGTGCCAATATCATGGTGAATGTTATTAAAAACACCATAATCACGATCAATTGTAGTTAATCCTCCTCTTAAATAACTCCACTCCTATTTTCAAAAAAAAAAATACTTATAAAAACAAAAATATAATGTAAATATACAAATTAAAAATAAATAGAATTTAAGTTATATATACCGACCTTGCCACGATACCAAGGCAACTTTTCTTGATGGCCATGGTGGTGCAAATATGTCACAAAATCCAACCACATTACAAAAATCTGTGAACAAAATTAAAAAGACAGGTCTAGCGGGTGAAATTATAGTGACATCTCATCAATTTCAAAAAAAAAAAGAGTATTTAATTTAAGATACTTCTACATAATTTATGAAAATTAAAAATGTTCATGAACTTTTTTATGCCTTACGATATAAGGAATTCCGTAAAATTTAAGTAGTTGAAGAGAACCGACGATGGTGCGAAGATAAAAGAGAAGAGCAACAATGAGTGTCCAACACAACGTTGATGTTACCACATATTTTCTCTCATGTGGTTGAAATAAATCACTGTATGGATTAAAATGAGAACCTTTTTTTCCTGGACTTCTACTAATCTGCATTACCAAAATTAATAAATTTATAAACACAATTCAAAGAATAAATAATTTTTAAATTACATATTATATATGGAAAAATCATTAAAAATATTATTACCAAGTACATAGGGTATGCTAACAGGGGAAAAGGAATCTTGAACCTAAAAAATTTTGTTGCAAAATCCAATTCCTTGTATAACTTTTCTGGCATCTGCAAAAATAATAATAAAAAAATCAATATTAAAACAATTTTTTACTTTTAAAAAAGAAATAAAATTTGAAATATAAATGTTTTTTTACCGGCACCCAAGATTCATCAGCTTCAACATTTCCATGATTTTGATGATGAGTTTTATGGCTAATTCTCCTGAAATATTTTTTTTGGAAAAATAAATTTAGCCTAAAGTATTTTGCAAAAGACAATTATTGCCAATTTTTTTTTATTCATAGTTGTCGTTAGTGGCGGAATCAGAATGTTTAATAAAGGGGTTCAAAATCTAAAAAAGTAGACACACGAACTAGACGAAGGGGATTCAACATTTACTTTTTATACATAATTTTTTTTTAAACCATGTATAAATAGTATAATTTTTCGCCAAAAAGGGTTCGGATAAACCCTCTGGACACCATGTGGATCCGCCACTGGTTGTTGTCTATAGTGCTTCAATTTTTTGAAAATGTTATTAGGTGCATGTCGAAGAATTTAAAAGTAATACGATTTTGAAAAGGTAAACTACAATAAAATTTTGGAGATGAGATGAAGAGAACCAACCATCCATGATAGGGCACAAGGATAAAAGAATGAAGAAAGTGTCCAACCACACTGTTTAATAATGCACTATCAGAAAAACTTCCATGACCACTAAAAAAATAAAATAACCAACATGTCAATTAACATAAACAAATGATATATCAATTAATATAATATTTCTTTTAGAAAAAATAATTTAACTTACCAATCATGACCAAGAACAAAGATTGCCCAAAACATAGTACCTTGTAAAATCCAATAAATTGGCCAAAATTTCCAATCATCAAAGAAAATGGCCATTGCTATCAATGTAAAAACAACAACAATATCTCTAAGAACATAACTTAGGGATTTCCATGGATTTTTAACCCAACAATGCTTTGGAATTGCAGCTCTAATTTCAGACAATTTAAATGGAGGAAATGCACTTGAGTCAAATTCCAATTCAATTTCTTCATTGGGAGAAACAAAATCCACTCCAAGAGATCCCATTGATGTCAACAAACCTATTTAGAGTGGGAAAAAAAAAGAACAATACATCAATTAAGAATTTATAAAGAAAAGCAAAAGAATCAGATTCAAAATTTAAAATTTACGAATTTAAATTTAATCACTTACAAATAACAAAATTTGGGCCAAAACTAATGTGTTATGTTATGCTTTACATCCACCACTTGAAAATGTCAAATGTAGACTAGACATGTCATGTTTGACAAAACCCATAGCGGGTTATGCTAACTAACTATTGTGAATTTTTTTTATTTTTGTATTTTTGAAATATTAGTACAAACTACAAAGAATGAGTCTATATCTACTTATTAATTTACTAGAATATCCATGTCATTTCTCAGTTTTATACGTACTGACTCTAAATCTTGAATTTGCTCGCTAGAAAAAGGTAATATGAAAGGTATCACAAATAAAAAGACTATAAAATTAGATTCAAGAAAAAAAAACAGAAAGGAATAAAAGAATAATGCAAACACTTTTGAGATATTTTACAAAAGAATAAAATCTAAATTATACCCAGAATTTCAGCAATAATAAAAGCAGAGTGAAATGAAAGGTTGTTATGAAACAGAATAGATTTGGAGTATAAAATCATATCTCAGTGACCAACACATGCAATGTTTCACTTTATAACTTCTTAGGGAAAAACACAAAGAAAAAGTTAAACATGAAGTAATGGTATAATTTTAGAAAATATTAAAGGTTTTAAATATTATAACTTCAAATGAAATATATATAAAAATAACATCAATCATGTATATTAAATATTATATACAAAATCAATCTAAATGTAAGTAGATTATAGGAAGAAATATGAGAGTAGGAGCAACTAAGTGTCCAGACCTAGAATTAAGTGAAAATACAGCTTAAATCACTAGAAAAATGAAAAAAGATAAAAGTTGAGCCAGTAAATTTCAAATACGAAATAACCAAATAGAAACTGCTAAACATCCAAATTATTATAATGAAATTTCCCAAGCCCCAAAAACCACTAGAAAAATGAAAATGTATAGCTTAAACAATTTCTTGAAGTTAAAATGAAGGAATGGTACAATTTCATGACCAAAAATATAGATAAAACTTTGGTTCTTTTGACCAAGAGTTTGTGCCACACAACAAATGCAGAATATAAAATGTTAAGTCAGTAAACTTTAGATATCCAATACTTAAAAAACATAAAATTAATATACAATTTCTTGAAGTTAATGAAAACAAGTGGAAAGAACAAAGATGAATGTTCTTCAAACAAGAAGTTTTTTTAAAAATAAATAAATGAACATTTACCTTTATAGAACTCTTTTTTCTATTTGTCTCCACTTCAACTTGGTTGCGTATTTTTATTTATTTTTTTGTTGAAAGAAAGGTGAAGGAGATTTATTTATATAATATTTTAGTGAAAAGAAAAGCCAATTTATAAGGCTGTGAATTTGGAAGAGATCTGATAGGTGGGTTGAATATATTGATGCACAAACAATTCATTAAATAGCTTTGGTACCTTGTAGTTCCCTACTTGTACAAATTCTTTTGAATTATTTTAAAAAACATTTAAATTGTGCCTTTTTCCATACTAGAACACCATTAATTTGCTTCCCACACACATTCTCAGTCTATTTTTACTGGTCTAGTACTTACTTTATTTCATATTAATTGTTCATCTTTTTTTTACATTTCTTAAGAAATAATATATAAAAAAATTAATTTTATTAATGTAACGACCTACTCCCGTTGTTACGGACAACCCAATAGGGAAGGAATCCGGACCAGAAAACTTTGAGTAGTGACTTCGAAAAATTTGAGCCTAGATCAAACTTGGACAAATTCTGAGTAAGGCGAGGTCTAGGGTGACCCGGTAGTGGGTGGGGGATCAAATCCCTTATTTTGATCAAATCCCTGTACGGCTTCACGGAATCGCATTTGGGTGAGTAAAATTCCTGAAATTGATCTTGGCGCGAAAAGTTTAATTTAGAACGCCATGGGAAGAGGGTGTGTTGTGAAATGGGAGTTTGGAGCTCAAGTTCCAAGCTCTTTGTTTTCGTGTGTCCCACCCCAACGGGATTTCTCCCGTTGGCATGGGACAGTCATGGCATAAGTCGGGGAAAAATCCCAAATGCAGTAGTCTTTCTACAAAACTGTTTTTAAGAAGTTAGTAGGTGATCCAAGGCTCTGTTGACCATTTTTCCACGAAATCTCACGCCAAAGGTAAGATTATTACTCCCCTACTTCGTAATTCTATTCCTAACACTTAGAATCATGGTGGGTAATCTTTGGGGATGAGATTTGGCTTAAAATTAATGGTGGAAAATAGCCCTAGATAGAGGTTAGGATCATGGTTTGGTCTAAGGGAGAAATTATGCTATGATTCGAGTAAAGTAGACTATTATATTAATACTTCATATGTATTGCTGTCTTTAGGCCAAGAACAAGAGGAATAAACCCGGAAAAAAAAATCTCCAGCACTTTGGAGTTGTCAAAACTTGATTTTGAGGTAGGTGATGATTTGTTTCCCGTATGTGATTCATGTACTTGCTAAACTACTCATGCATATGTGTGTATGAATAGGGAAGAATGCTATGAATTATCTGAAATGATTATTTACTGGACATGACTTGTGATGATCCTGTTCGTGGGTGATATAATATTTGACTATTTATTTTGATTTGGGGTTGACTTGTATGTTTGGATCGGGTGTCACGTTTTGACACATTCTTGGATTGGGTGTCACGTTGCGATACATATTTAGACTAAGTGTCATGTTCTGAAATAATCTTTAGATCGGGTATCACATTCTGATACAAATATGTGTATTGTAGGTCCTATGAGAGGACCCTTCTGTAAAATTGCATGATAAGGAATCTGATAAACTTTGATAATGTTGAACACTGGTTATGAGTTGATATTAGTTAAGTATGTTCTATATATATGTATGCTTATTGTGTTGTGTTTAGCTGTTCATGACTCGCTTACCAGCTAACCGCGTGATCCTACCAGTACACTATTGTTTTATGTACTGATACTACACTTGCTCTGTTTTTGTTCAATATAGGGCATATTCAGCCGGTTGCAGAGAGATCTCGCATATAATACCACTAGCTTCCGAGAGTTCAAGGGTGAGCCACTTCTTACGGGCTATCATGAGCTCTTCCTATCTTATGTTCTTTTTTCAGGACTTAGACATTCCGACAATATTATGTTATATTGCTTTCGAGGTTGCATCCTCATTTAAGACTTGTTGGTAGAATGTGTTGGTACAATGACTTTCAGTTCCTAGTATTTTCCTCATGTTTTGGGTTGTTGACTAGACTTTGCTGAGTTATAGGACTCAACCTTATTTCTCTAATTAAGTTTCTTTTCCATTATTAAACTTCTTATATCTCGTGAATGTTGTTAGTTTGGGTTGTATTAATGGTTCTCTCATCAGAAGGTTAGTGTGGGTTCCAGTCATGTCGGGTCAGAGTCGTGAAAAAGTTGATATCAAAGCCCTAGGTTCGTTGGTCTCGTTATACCAAAAGGAATCTAGTAGAGTCTTGCAGAACAGTACGAAGATTTTTGTACTTTTCTTCGAGGGGCTATAGGACTTTAGAAAAAGTTTCTCTATATTTTTTCCTTCGTGCTATAACTTGATTCCAATTGGTATCTGGTGATTCAAATTGGTATCTAACCTCGTTCACTCTCTTATCCGCAGATGATTAATACCTTCTATAATGGTGTTCGGTCCATAGCTCTAGTTGAGCCAAAAGAGGAGCCAGCCATACAAAGACCGACTAAGGTAGGGGCAGGAGAAAGAGATGTGGCAGAGGCCGAGGGAAAGCAGCAACCGCCAGGACTGAGGCTCTAGTTAAGGATGTACCAGTAGATGAGGTCCCTCCCGCACCCCTAGATAAGTTAGAAGATGACAGAGAGGCTTATGAGGAGAATACTACTGAACATGTGGAAGACACCCAAGTTGGGGCTGTCGTTCCCCCCCGGACCCTATACTAGCATAACATATCATGGCCTTTATGAGTAGGTTGGCTGGCATTGGATCTATTTCCACCATGCTCGCAGTACCAACCCCTATTGTGCGTCCATTAGCTACTGCAACTCCTTTGGTAGATGAGGTGGTAGACACTGATGCCTTCTTTAGACCACTAATGGGCCCAGTTATGACTGGTACTAAGCATGACATGCTCACCAAGTTCCTAAAACTTAAGCCTCCAGTATTTCATGGTTCTGAGCATGAGGATGCCTATGAGTTCATCCTTGACTGCTACTGGGTTGTTCAAAACCGACCGCTACCGATAATCCAACCACAAAATTGACTTATTGACTTATTGGTATTGGGTTATCAGATTAACAGGTGGGAAATAGATTTAAATTTTATAATTAATGGCTTATTGGTGTGGGGGACGGATTACTCAATTTTGTTATTGGGTAAACTGTTAACCCGTTAAGAATTTATTATATTTTATTATATTTTTATCCCTAAATATATAAAATATGTATGGTAATTATAATTTGTAAACCTAAAGATAAGCCCCAATAGGCCAAGTCCATTTAGTTAAACATGCCAAGCCCATTTAGAGTATAAGACATTACTCATTAGACAACAACTATTATATTACTATACCCTAATTTTACCTAAACCTAAATAAGACATAATAGTATAAGACCCTTCACCCTTACCAGTTGCTGCTCTGTCTCATCTCTATTCTCTCATTCTCTCTCAGTTTCTTGTGAGGCCAAGAGGTGGCGCCGACGCGCCCTATCTTCTTCTCTACCAGACCTTCTCTCCTTTTTCTTAGGCCGTCGAACCTCCAAACCTACTGCCTTCCTCTTCTCTTTCCTCCCCTCAGCCTCTATCCTCTCTCTCTTATCTACTGTCTCCAGCGAAATTTCACTGCGGAGACAAGCAAGACTATTTCTGTCTCCGACGAAATTTCACCCTCATCTATTGTCTCCGCAAAAGATCTATTTAGGTTTTTTTCCTCATTTTTTAATTTCTCATTTCTATTTATTGATTTTACAATATGTTCTTTTGATGCATGTTTACTCTTGTTGTGAATTTTGGCTAAAGTATGAATTTCTTTGAGGTTTCAGATATTTGGGTCACTGATTCTTTATGTTAATGTGCTAAATCCTCACTTTATGTCTAAATCGGCTTCGAATCTGCTTTGATTATTTATGTTAATTTTGATATGTGCTTCCCTGATTTTGGCGTTATTAAACTATTGGTATAAAATTGATTATCCATATCGGAGCATATTTTTTATTGTTGATTGAAATATAGAGACTCAAAGTCTTAAACTTCTAGCATGGCTGAAGAAAGTGATAAGGTGATAGGTGGTAGGTGAAAGTGAGGCTTTAAATGCATCAAGTCATGTTGAGATAACTCTGTCAGCTAGTGCTAAAAGAAGAAAAAAAAAGTCTGTTGCTTTGGATCATTTTACAGAAGTTGAAACTTCCAAAGGTACGAAAGCAAAATGTAGCCATTGGTACGTCGACTATTCTTGGTCATTTGTTGACATGTCCTAAACTTCCTACTTCTCTTGTTGATAAAAAATAATCAACCATAGTGTCACGGACTTAGATTTCAACTAAGACTTTCGTGCGGCACTTGACAACTTACTCATGAATCTTTTACGATCTTGTAAGCTCAAGTAAGCCTTTAAGACTAGATCGCTAAGGGAACGCTAGATTGTAAGAAAGACAAGAGAGCTTTTATGAAGAAGGCTTTTGTATTGCTTTGGAAGAATGCTTGATTGCTTGATGATCTTCTACAAATGAATGCCCTCTCTATTTATACTACTCCTAAGGGGCCTAAGTATAAATAAAATTTACTATACAAGTCCTTCCATATTTACAAAGAAGTCCCTCTAGAACTCTCCACACACTCTAGAGAATTACAAGTCTTTCAAGACTTCTCTACAAGCTTCTACAAGAATCTAGAGTCTTCCACTAACCTCTCCAAGACTCTAGGTTCTTCTACCTTCTTCAAGAATTCTCTTGGACATTCTAAAGCCTTCTATTAACCTCTCCAAGACTCTAGATCTTTCCCTCGTCTTCATGATCAAGTGGCGGGTCATGACAATAGGCTTTAAATCTCTTCTGCAGGGTAGTCAAGGTAATGTAGCTAGTGTCTCTTGGAAATTTGACCAAGAAGGGTATAGGAAGGCTTTATGTCGTATGGTAATAGTTGATGAGCTTCCTTTTAACTTTGTCGAAAAAGAAGGTTTTAAAGAATTTATGAAAATAGATCAACCTCATTTTTGGATCGCTTCCCGTAGTACTGTAACTAGGGACTATTTTAATCTATTTAATGAAGAAAAACAAAAGTTGAGGAGGTATTTTATAGAAACAAAACAAAGAATTTGTATTACCACTGATACATGGACTTCTATACAAAGAATCAATTACATGTGTATCACTGCCCATTGGATCGATAGTGATTGGAACATATGCAAGAAAATACTTAATTTTTATCCTATTATTAGCCATAAAGGTGAAGATATGGCAAATGGTATTAGTAGGTGTTTGCGTGAGTGGGGGATAAATAAGATCTTTACTATCACAGTTGATATTACAAGCTCAAATGATGTGACAGTAAAAGAATTGTCTAATCAATTAACAAAAATGAAAACTAATTTAATGAATGGTAATCACCTTCACGTGAGATGTATGGCTCATATCATGAATCTTGTTGTCCAAGATGGTTTAAAAGAATGCTCTTTGTCTATTGAACGTGTTAGACATGCAGTTAGATATGTTAGGCAGTCTCCTACGAGGTTGAAAAAATTCCAAGAAAGTTATGACGATGAACAACTCAGTTGCAAAAAATCTTTATGCTTAGACGTTCCAACTAGGTGGAATTCCACCTATCTGATGTTGAGTAGGGATGTTGAATTTGAGAATGTATTTTCAAATTATGCTTCTCGTGAAATTGGCCCGATACATTATCTTGAAAATTCTTATATTGAAATTGGAATCACTGCTGTTGAACTTTTGAGTAGTGATTGGGTCCATGTGAAAATAATTATGAGATTTTTTGAGATATTTTATCTTTTTACTTTGAAAATATCTGGATCACATTATGTTATGTTAAATATTCATTTTCTTAAAATTTATGCGGTTACTGTTTATTTGAATCAATTGATGGCAAGCGAAGACACTTGTTTAAGCGATATGGCAAAAAAGATGCAAGAAAAATTTAATAAGTATTGGGGAGATCCAACAAAAATAAACAAGATCATTTTTATTTAGTATATTTTGGATTCTCGTTACAAGCTTGAATCAGTTAGCTATGCACTTGTAACGATGTTTGGGAAAAAGGGTCATCTAGACAAGCAGAAGTAAAGAAGTACATGACTTCATTATTTAACAAGTATGTAAAATGCAACTCAAAAGGCAACGTGCTTTTTCAATATTCACCTTGCTCTTCACTGGACACTTTTATTTCCGGGCTTTCTAGCAGTCAAGTAAGTACCCAAAGTATAGGACTTTTAGAATCACTCATGAAAGATCTAAAGAACTATAAAACAGCGAATGGAGGTGTGGATGCTAGGATGGAGTTAGATAAATATTTTGGTGAAGAAATGAGGATGATAGTAAAGAATTTAACATCCTATTCTTGCTGAGATGGCTCGTGATGCATTACCTGTACTAGTTTCAAGTGTAGCATCTAAATATGCATTTAGTATGGGAGGACGTCTTCTTGATTCATTTAGGAGTTCATTGACTCCTAATTTAGTGCAAGCTCTTGTGTGTCTTCAAAATTAGCTTTGAAGTAAAAAATTAAAACAATCTGTTAGCGTTGAGGAAGATCTTGATAATCTCGAGTAGCTTGAATAAGGTAATGATACTTTTTATTATATTTGTTGTATATTATTATTTTAAATAGTTTATACTTATTACATGACTCATTATGATAATTTTCTCTTCAGATTTAGCCAGCACTGGGAAAGACCCTACGCCTACTGTAGTTGACATATAGTACAAGGTGACTTTCATAATGTTCTGTTATGATCTTGGTTAGAGATGGTTTCAGGATTTACTTTTGAAAAAAAGTTCTAACTTTTAGTATAAATAGATATTGGTGAGAACTAATGCACTTGTTACTATTTTATAATAGTAAGTATTCTCTTTCTTTAACATACATTGTTGAAATTCTTCAGCATTGTGTTATCTAATTTGAAGCAGGAGTAGACATTTGAGAATTATTTGATTTAATATGATTTGTATTCAGTTGTTGAATATAGGAGAAGAATGTGCTTCCACAAGAAAAGAAAGACGAGCAGAAAGCTATGGACGGCTAGACGCTGCATTGCTCAAGGCCATCGAAGGAATTCCTGAATTGAAGCGTATTTGTCTGCAAGGTTTTCATTGAATTCAGGCATGAAACCACATGAGCTTGTCTTTTAAAGAAAGAACACACCTACTATATTTCTGTTGAAACTGATTTTTTGATAGTACTATTTTTCTGTTTTCTACGGTTTGAACTCGCGTTAAGAGATCATATTGAGTATTTGTTGAGTATAAACATTTTTAATTAGAATTCGCAATATGGGAATTTTCTTGTTTATGCAATTTGTTTTCTTTAATCTTCAAAGCTCAGTGATATGCTTTTTTGCCATGTCAAGATTTTCCTCTATATTGAAGCTATGTTACTAAGATGAATGTTAAGTTGTGTGTAACTGTGTACTCTTCTTGAATGCCATGGTGGCTATATCTATATATGAATATACTGTGAAGTTTAAGTGGCGGGTTGTTGTTAGTCTGTTCACATATCTGCTTACCTAACTTCTTACATTGTGCATGCCTGTTGAGAAGGGGAATTGAAGTAAATGGTAGAAATTTTATATGTTACCATCGATACACCGCTCGATAACTATCCGATAATTGCTAATCCAATACCAAACCAACTGATATCTTATAAGTTGGCTAGCGAATTAGTATTTTTAAAAGCCGATAACCGTTAAGTCAAACCATTAAGCATAATAATCCATCCGATCCGCCCGATAAGCAGCCCTAACTACTACAAGAAGTTGCATAAGTTGGGGATAGTACACCAGCACGGAGTAGAGTTTATGATATTTCAGTTGTAGGGTAAGGCCAAGTAGTAGTGGAGGGATTATGTGGAGTGTCGCTCACCAGTATTGCCCCCACTTACTTGGGTACAGTTTCATGCCTTGTTTCTGAAAAAGTATGTGCCACGTACCTTGAAGAATTACAAGAAGGATGAGTTTATAGCATTAGAGCAGGGTAGTATGTCGGTGGCTGCTTATGAGGCCAAATTTCATGTGTTGTCCAGGTATGCTACTCAGTTGATAACTACAGAGGAAGAAAGAATCTGGTTATTTGTAAAGAGGTTGAACTCTGAATTGCAGGTGTTGTCGATTCACATGACTTCATCGGGCAGGAGTTTCAATAAAGTCACTAATTTTGTAAAGAAGATAGAAGGTGTGAGGCGAGATGGGCAGGCCAAGACTTTGACTAAGATGACCAAGAGAACATGTAACTTCTAAGGATCATATTCTAGAGTGTCAGGCAGACCAGTAATTGGAGCCTGACCTATTCAGTCAGCACTACCTGCTTCTACTAACAGTTTTTAGGAACTCCACAGCAGGATCTGGCCCAGGAAGGTTAAGGAGCATCTTTTCTAGGTAGCAGATCATCTTTTAAGCGTGGCTGTTTTAATGGTGGAGAGCTGGGGCACATAAGGAAGGAGTATCCCCACCCTCGCAGGACAAATTCAGCACCCAGTAGGCTAGAGTTGTGGTACCCACAAGCGGAGGTGAAAGCAGTAGATGATGTCTACAAAGTGGGCGATAAGGAAATATAAGAAGTCGGGGAGCTCTAGGTAATGTAATGCAGGTCTAGGAGTAGCGCAACTAGGCAAGAAGATGGCCATTCAGGATGACAAAGCTCAGGTTTATGCCTTTTTGGGTAAAACTGAGGCTGAGGCCTTTAATGCAACGATCACAAATACTATTTTTATGTATGATCGGATGACTACTGTTTTATTTGATTCGGGGTCTGCTTATTCATGTATATCAGTGAGATACCCCTTGGGTTTTGATGCACTTTGTGATATACTTGATTCCCCCCATTCTACCCCTATTGGAGAGTTTGTTATAGTCACATATGTGTATCGTGCTTGTTCTATTATGTTTATGAGATTTCAGACTTGGGTTGACTTGGTGATCTTAGACATGACGGATTTTGATGTAATTTTAGACATGACTTGGTTGTCTATTTTTTTGCTGTACTTAATTGTAATACTAAGACTGTGGCTCTAGATATCCCGGAGAGGGAAAGATTAGAGTGGGAAGAGGTGTACAAGCCTAATCCAGCTAAGATCATATCTTTTCTCCAAGCTAGAGAAATAGTGGAGTAGGGTTGTTTGGCCTATTTGGCCCATATTTAGAATGTTGATATAGAATCTCCCTCTATTGAGTTTATTTCGGTAGTGTGTAAATTTTCAGGAGTATTTCCTACAGACTTTCCTGGTGTGCCTCCTAATAGAGACATAGATTTCTGCATTAACTTAGAGCCGGGCACTTGCCCAATTTTCTATTCCTCCCTACCATATGGATCTAACAGAGTTGAGAGAGCTTAAAGCTTAAATACACGAACTCCTTTATAAGGGATTTATCCGTCCTAGTGCTTCTCCGTAGGGAGCTCTAGTACTCTTTGTTAAGAAAAATGATGGTAGCACGAGAATGTGCATTGACTACCACCAACTGAATAAGGTCACCATTCAAAATAAGTACCCGTTGCTGCACATTGATAACCTTTTTGATCAGTTGTAAGGTGCATCGGTCTTTTTGAAATTAATCTCAGGTCTGCATACCATCAATTAAAGATTATGCCGGAGGATGTGTCCAAAATAGCCTTTAGAACAAGATATGGGCACTATGAGTTTTTAGTGATGTCTTTTGGGTTGAGTGATGCACTGCAACCTTCTTGAGTTTCATAAATGGGGTCTTCAAGCCATTCCTATACTCATTCGAAATTGTGTTTATAGATGACATTTTGGTGTATTTGAAGAGTGAAAAGGAACATGCAAACCATCTCTGATTGTTCTAGGTGTTCTGGGAAAGCAAAAGTTGTATGCAAAATTTTCTAAGTGTGAATTTTGGTTGCCTTCAGTTACCTTTTTGGATCATGTTATTTCAAAAGAAGGGGTAATGGTAGATCCACAAAAGATTGAAGCAATTAAGAACTAGGTTTGGCCTAGTTTTGTGATTGAAGTTAGGAGTTTTGTGGGACTTTTCAGTTATTATCGCCGGTTCGTGAAGAACTATATTTCTATCGCTACTCATTTAACAAGGTTGACTCAAAAAGAGGTACCATTCGAGTGGACTGACAAATGCTAAGAGAGTTTCCAAAAGCTTAAGACCCTCTGACCACAACACCTATCCTGACCCTATCGATCGAAGGTAAGGACTTTCTTGTTTATTATGATGGTTCACATTCCGATTTGGGTGTTGTGTTGATGCATGATAAGTGCGTTATAGTCTATGCCTCACAGAAGTTGACGGTGCATGAGAGAAACTACCTGACTCATGACTTGGAGTTAACAGCGGTAGTGTTTGCTTAGAAAATCTGGAGGCATTATCTTTATAGTATCAAGTGTGAGGTGTTTACTGACCACAACAATTCAGAGTATGCCTTCACCCAAAAAGATTTGAACTTGAGACAACGAATATGGATGGAGTTGCTCAAATACTATGATGTCACCATCTAGTACCATTCGGGTAAGGCTAAGGTGGTGGTAGACACATTGAGTCAGAAACCAGTTAGCATGGGCAGCTTAGCCTATTTGGGATTCTAGAAGCGGCCCTTGTCTAGAGAGATTCAGGCATTGGAGGCAAAGTTCATGAGACTAGGCATATCAGAAAGAGGAGGAGTGATGGTCAGTGTTGATCTAAGGCCCACTTTTATTAAATAAATTAAGGCCAAAAAGTTTGAGAAACTGAACTTGAATGGGATTAGAGAAAAATTTTTGATAGGCAAGGCCCAAGATGAAGCTCGTGATGTAGGTAGGGTACTCAACTTTAAGGGAAGGATCTGTGTTCCTTGGGTAGATGGTTTAATTTAGAAAGTGCTTTCTGAGTCTCATGGTTCGTGGTACTCTATCTAAACCGGAGTGACCAAGATGTATGAAGACTTAAAACGTCTGTATTGGTGGTCAAGCATGAAGAAAGACATAGTCGAATATGTAGTAAAGTTCTAGAATTGCCAAAAGGTGAAATATGAACACCAAAACCTGTAGGTTTACTACAAAGGATTCCCATTCCTGAATGAAAGTGGGAAAGTATAGCCATGGACTTCGTGGTGGGACTCCTCAAGACCTTGGGGAAGTATGATTTCATTTGGGTAGTGGTTGACAGATTGATGAAGTCAGCCCACTTCATCCTGGTTAGAGTGGACTACAATGCACAACAATTAGCAAGGATGTATGTGAAAGAGATAGTAAGGCTCACTTGGTGCCCCTTTCTATCATTTCGTACTGAGGTACACATTTACATCAAAGTTTTGGGGAAAGATACATGAGGAATTGGGCACTCAACTCCTTTTCAACATAACTTTTCATTCATACAAGGACGGACAGTTGGAGAGGACCATCCAAGTGCTGGAAGATATGTTGAGGGATGTATGATTGACTTTGGGGGATATTCGGATAAGTTATTGCCCTTGTATGAGTCCTCCTACAATAATAGTTACCACTCCAATAATGAGATGACACCTTTCAAAGTATTTTATGGAAGGGGATTTAGATCACCCATAAAGTGGTTTAAAACTAGAGATATGAGACCTTTGGGGGTTGATCTAGTGAAGGACGCTCAAGATAAGGTAAGAAGCATCAAAGCTAAGCTTTTGGTAGCCCAAAGCCGACAAAAAGAGTATGCTAACCGCAAGGTAAAGGACATGGAATTCCAGGAGGGTGAACAAGTAATTATAAAGGTATCACTCAGTAAAGGGGTAATGAGGTTTGGTAAGAAGGGCAAGCTCAGTCCTTGTTATATTAGTCCTTTTGAGATTCTTGATCACATAAGGCCAGTGGCTTATAGACCGGCTTTACCACCTAGATTTTCTTTAGTATATCCGATGTTCCATGTGTCCATGCTAAAAAGGTACCATGGAGATGGGGATTACATCATTAAATGTGACTCAGTTTTGTTGGACAAAGATCTTCAGTACGAGGAAGATCCAGTTGCAATCCTTGATCGCGATATTCGAAAGTTGAGGAATAAAAAGATCAACATGATAAAAATACAATAGAATCATCATACAGTGGAGAAATCTACTTGGAAAATCGAGAAGGACATGCGATACAAGTATCCCTAGTTGTTCATCAAATCAGGTACTACTCTATCTCTGTCTTAGCCCTGTTTTTCCTAGTTGGTCACTCAGGGATGAATGACAGATAAATTGGTATCTATTGTAACAATATGCTCCCATTCTAATGGACAAACCAATAGGTAAGGAATCTATCGAGGAAACTTTGGGTAGTGACTTCGGAAAATTTAAGCATAGGCCAGATTTGGATGAATTCTGAGTCATATGAGGTCTAGGGTGACCATTAATGGGTGTGGCATAAAATAACTTATTTTGATAGTTTGAGATGATATCCAAGATGTTAAAAAGCCTGTACAACTTTATGAAATTGCATTTGGGTGGGTAAAACTCACAGAATTGATCTTGGCGCGAAGAGTATAATTTAGAATGACATGGGGAGAGTGTGTTGTGAAATTGGAGTTTGGAGCTCAAGTTTCGAACTCTCTTTTTCCATGCATACCGCCCCAGCAGAATTTATCCCTTTGGCGCGAGGCCGCTAGCGCGGGACAATCGTGGCTTAAGTCGGGGAAAAACTTCAGAAATGGTATTCTTTCTGCAAAACTGTTCTTAAGAAGTTAGGAGGAGACCCAGGGCTCTGTTGATCATTTTTTCACGAAATATCACGTCAAAAGTAAGATTATTACTCCCCTACTTCGTAATTTGATTCCTAACACCTAGAATCATGGTAGGTAATCTTTGGGGATGAGATTTGGCTTGAAATTAATGGTAGAAAATAGCCCTAGATGGGAGTTAAGATCATGGGTTGTTCTAAGGGAGATATTATGCTATGATTCAAGTAAAGTAGACCATTATATTGATCCTTCGTATGTGTTGCTATCTTTAGACCAAAAACAAGCGAAATAAACTCGAAAAGGAAAAGCTTATGCACTTTAGAGTTATCAAAGCTTGATTTCGAGGTAAGTGATGATTTGTTTCCCGTATGTGATTCATGTACTTGCAAAACTACTCCACTGTATGCATATGTGTATATGAATAGAGAAGAATGCTATGATTTATCTGAAATGATTATTTACTGGCATGACTTGTGATGATCCTTTTCTTGGGTGATATGATAGTTGACTATTTATTTTAATTTGGGGATGACTTATATCTTTCGGTTGGGTGTCACATTCCGACATACATTTGAACCGAGTGTCACATTCTGACACAACCTTTGGACCGGATGTCACATTCCGACACAAATATGAGTATTGTAGATCCCATGAGAGGATTTTATGTGAAATTTCATGATAATTAATCTGATGAACTGCGATAATGTTGAACATTGGTTTTAAGTTGATATTAGTTAAGTCTGTTCTATATATATATGTATGCTTGTTGTGCTATGTTTATCTGTCCATGACTCGCTTACCGGCTAACCGCGTAATCCTATCAGTACATTGTTATTTTGTATATTGATACTGCATTTGCTCTGTCTTTGTTCAATACAGGACATATTCAGCCGGCTGCGGAGAGACCTCGCATAGAAGACCACTTGCTGCTGAGAGTTCAAGAGTGATCCACTTCTTATGGGCTAGCATGAGCTCTTCCTAGCTTAAGTTCTTCTTTCAGGACTTATACATTCCGATAATATTTTGTTATGTTTCTTTCGAGGTTGCATCCTCATTTAAGACTTTTTGGTAGAATATTTTGGTACGATGCCTTTCAGTTTCTACGTATTTTTACGTATGTTTTTGGTTGTTGACTAGACTTGCTGAGTTATGAGGACTCGACTTTATTTCTCTAATTAAGCTGCTTTTGCATCATTAAATATTTTATGTCTCGTGAATGTTGTTAGTTTGGGTTGTATTAATGGTTCTCCCATTGGAAAATTAGCGTGGGTGCCAGTCTCATCGGATCAAGGTCGATACAATTAATTTATCCCTTAAGAATATCTTTTTTGAAAATTTAGATATCTTGTTTGTACTTTCTCAAAAAAAATTAATTGTAAGTTAAAAATAAAAGAATAATTAATTTTATCTTGATTTTGTAAATTGACAAGTATTCTTTCTATTCACTTTTCCTTGTCCACTTTGAATTTTGCACGCCCCTTAAGATATATGATTAATATGAATATTTTACCATAATATCCACATTAATTGTTGTATAGTCTTAAATCTTAGTAAATGATTTGAAGAATAAGTAATTAATGTTGAGTGTAAAATAGTAAGAAAATAATTATTTTTTCTTGATATGTTAAAAGTATCTTCTTTCTTACGAAAGAAAGTCTTTTTCAAAGATTCTATGTAAATTTATCCATGAAATAACTCCGATGAGAAGAAAAAAGAAGGCGTTAAGAGACCTTTCTTGCCCAACCCTAGACACTCTAAGTCAACAATTCATCATGGAAGAAAGGACTCAATTTCAACTTCTGAATTTCGATTAATTGTATCTGTCGCCCGATTATTGTTTATCGTTGTTTTGTATATGAGCCTCTTCAAACTAGGCTACTTGCTATTAATTTGATGATTCCTATAGAACGTGGTCAACGAGAATGACAAGTAAAAAAAATATATATTTAAAATATTAGAGAAGTAAAAGCGAGTGGAGGAAATAATTTAGGACAAATATTTATAATAAGATGAGTAATCAATATGAGATGGAAGAAGTATTAATTTGGCACACTTCTTTAAAATAATAATTTTATCATATTATTTTCTTCATTTTATATTACTTGACCGACCTATCACATCCTTTAAAAATACTTTAATTGTACGTGTAATTTATTTAACAACCTTAGTACCTTGTAGTTCCCTACATGTATAAATTCTCTTTGAAAAACAAACAAACAAATTTTCCAGCCTAGAATGCCATTAATTTGCTTCACACCCTCTCTATTCTTGTTTGGATGGTTGTTAGTTGTTACCTATTGCATTCTATGGGGCGGTAAGATCAGCTCATTAAATTACGATTAGTAGTCAAATCTGATCCACGGGGAAAAGTGATTAAAAAATATGAGTATTTATGGTTATTAGTTCATTAAAGGTTTTAGCAATTCTGAATATAATGATATTAACTTAATTGTTGCTAAATCTAATATGTTATCACTTAATATCTCTTTTGTTGTAGTGATAAGCTCCTTCTATCCTAGATAGTGTGCAGTCCGGATTGTAGTGAAACTGAAATCATATTCATGTCTAGAATTCTAAACTTAGCAAGCGTTTGGATATGCGATTTTATCTCATGATTTCAAGTCATAAGATAAATTTTCAATTTTTTCAAAAATCTTGATCTCGGAATATCATATCATAATTTCACATTTTTCAAATACAAAAATTGAGCCACAATGTAACTCATGTCCAATTTTTTTTTTTTTATTGAATTAAGGCCAAGTTCGATAAATACATGTTTTTTCTTTAGAATAGTTTTGTGATAATGTATTATATTTTTTTTATGAACTTTTGCTTATTTGGTAAGATTGTATAAAACAGTTTATGGGTTTATTATGTTTATGAGCAAAAAATACAACTTAAAAATTTAAATTACATATCCAAACAAAACTTCAACTATATTATGATTTCATCTCACACAGTCCAACGGGTCCTTACACATATAATAAAGGGAGAAACTTACATAAATAGCTATAATTATAGAGTTATTGCATTTGAATCATTGTCAACTTTAATCTTGATTTTCTAAAGCGATAATTATTTTGAGACCATTTTTATTTGAGCAATTGTTGATGATGTATATAATTAAAAGATGTGACATATTTTATGTGATAATATAATGAGCGCTTGAAAACATATTTAATTGAAACAAATTATAATTTGAGTGTCTAAATGAAATATATAGACAAATATAAGAAATCGTTAATGTATCCAACCTTAATATCATGAAGCTAAATTTGGAGGAAGATTTCTCAAATCTTCTCTTCACATTCCATTTCTTTCATGTTCGTTTAATAACCGTAGTATACAAATCAACATCAAAACTAATTCCATGAAATATATGTCATTTTCTTCCGATAATATATATCAAGTAAATTCTAGCCATCATTGTTAAGATAAATGAGAAAAAATCACCTATATTTTTGTTTTTTGTTGAAATTTAAATCTGAAACCTAATAATTTTCAATCCACTTTATTAATCATTATATCATGCCCACCTTCGATACTAATCCTTTCACGTATTTTCTTAACATGAAAAATTGTTTAATCAAAGGTAAAGTTACACTTTTCTTGTACGATTAATATATGCCAATGCATAGTTAGTTTCATGAATTCAGCAAGTTTTTTAGGAAAATGCATAAGTCAATCCTAATTGGTTAATGATTTTTAGCAAGTTGTTTAGGGAATAATTAATTGCTTAATCCCCTCATTTATAATACATTTAAGATTAGTTCAACAGCGAACTACTCATGAATTAAGTTGCATTTACTCCTTTTCAAATTATCGGTTGTGATTTTTAAAAATAGTTGTTTTAAATTATCTTCTCTGCTTACTTTTGCTTGTTCATCATTTTAAAAATAAATTATCATTTTTATTTATAGTTTTTAACATATCAAATAAAGATAATATTTTTTTATATATTTTATCCTTAGTATTGATTATTTATTCTTCAAATCATTTTCTAAAATCGAAGTGTGTGACAAGTCAATACTGGACAAGTAAAAATGAACAGAGGAAAAAATAATTCTTGAAAATTATAAGTAATGAAAAAAATTATTTTATCTTAAACTTCTAAAATATAAATAATTTGAGATAATTATTTTTTAAAATCATGATAGATTATTTAAAACGAAAAAAGTAATTATCGATAGGTAGACCAATCATTTTGGAAGGAATTAAACATACCACAATTTCTATTTCTTTTTTTATATATATACCATTTTTTTAATAAAAAATATATCTATTCTAAATCACTTTTTCCCATATAAGAAAAATGGTATCTTATGAAAGAGACTTGGATTTCGTGTAAGTGGAAATGTCGGTTAGTATTGAAATACATGTTTTTTTCGTTAATGAAAAAGAGTTAAAATTATTCTCGAACTATTTAAAACAGTTTAATATATATTTTTAATTATTTTTAGGACCAAATATATTTTTGCTGTTATAAAAAAAGATCACAAATACCCTTACACTTAACGGTTAGCCGTTAAAGCTGATGTGGTAGTGCCACATGAAAAAAATATCCATATGGACGACCACGTCAGTTTCTCTCTCTCTTCCTTTTTAATTCAGGGATATTTTTGACCCTTTTTTTATAATTTTAATTTTTTTTCTAAATTTTCTACACCACCATATACCCCTTCCTCCACAACTCCACCCACTTTTTTTGTTAATTTTTAATTATTATTTTTAAAAATTTTCTACAACATCACATACCCTCAACCCTTTTCCCCCAAAATTGTTTTAAAGTTTTAATTTTTTTTTTGAATTTTCTACACTACTGCATACCTAGCTCTCCATCCCCTCACCCAAAAAGAAAATTCTTAAAAAAAGTTTTAAAAGTTATTTTTTTGGATTTTAACACCATCCACCCCAATGACCCCCCCTCCCCTCCAAAATTTTAACTTTTGAACCACTCAAACTTTTAATTTTATAAAAGATAAATTTAAATATGAAGTAGATTGAATTTTTTACCCCACAACCCTTTTTTTCCACGATCGATACCCCACCCCTCCAAAAAAAATGTTGAAAAGTTTTCATTTTTAATTCTCTATATCTACTTCATGAAAAAAATGTAAAAATTTTAAAAATAGTTTTGGGAGGGTTGAGGGTGGGGGAGGTGAAGTATGTGGTGTTGTAGAAAATTTTAAAAAATAATAATTAATAATTAAAAAAAAGTGGGTGGGTCGTAGAGAGAGGGAGTATGTGGTGGTGTAAAAAATTAAAATTATAAAAAAAGGGTAAAAATACCCCTGAACTAAAGAGGAAGAGGGAGAGAGGCTAACATGGCCTGTGAATATTTTTTTTCATGTGACACTGTCACATTAGCTTTAACGGCTAACTGTTAAGTGGAAAGATATTTGTGGTCTCTTTTGATAACGACGAGGGTATATTTGATCCCAAAAATAATTGAAGGGTATATTTGAGTTATTTCGAATAGTTAGTTATTTTGACCATTTTCCTTTTTTTTTAATTCAATCACATGATTTATTTATTTCATTTCATTTTCCTTATATTGTTTTTTCCCCATTTTTTCCTTTATAAATTATTGACAAAGTAACTTTTTATGGGTTTGCAATAAATTAAGATGATTGGAGTGTAAATCATTAAAAAAAAAATGCATACGTTAAAGGTGGAAATTCTAAATTACTCCAATAAAATGGTAGAAGTATTATAATTTGTTTGCAACTCTGTTGATAGATTAAAATCGAAAATTTCTCCCATAACTTTTAGTGACAAAAGATATGAATATTAGTTTGGACATATTCATCGTGGTTAATATTATATATAGATGATACATTTCACACTTGTTTCCTTTTAAAGGGTATTTATTACTTCCTCTGTCCATCCGGTCATCGGGAGCAAAGATCCTTCTCAATTTTTTCACCGCAGATAGCAAGCATCCAAAATTCGGAAATTTAATTATCTATTATTAATTTAACATATATCTTAAGAAATAATAAATAATAGGGGTAATATTACTATATTATTTTTTAAATATATTAAATTTAATGTTTTGGAAAATGTATTAGAGATTGAATAGTATCAATAGCAAGCATAAAATTGACACTAATGAGTAAATAATTCATTGATTTTTCAAACTGAACAAGTATTATTGAACATCTATTTTTACTACAATGGACAAGTAAAAATGAACAAAGGAAGTACTTTTTCGTGTTTTTGTTTTCTTCAAATACATATAAACAATTTTGCATGATGGGTTCGCGAGAAAATTAAAACTACCTTAACCTATTAGGTGTAGGCGCTTTTCAAATGTGAAATCTTTTAGTCCTTATTTGACCTAAAATTGATCGATAGAATTTTATAGGATCTCCTCTCTCCCACCCCCAAAATCGAATGTAAATATATATATACTCTATCTTAAAAGTATGAATTTCTTAATTTGAATGTTAAATTATTATAATACCCCCAACTAAAAATACCAAATTTAGTATATTTTCTATATTTTATATTTATATTATATTAAAAACAAGCATCTTATCACATTAAAGAGTTGAGACTTTTCCAAAGGATTGTGACTCTTTAAAGGGTTGCGACTTTTCCGTTGAATTATGACTTTTCAGAAGGGCTATGATTTTTCTGATCATACACAATATGCACATGTTCGTACTACTTTTTGTAATTGGCTATAAATAGAGGTTTACTCTCATTTTTAAACTATGATTTTTCTAAGTTTCTACACTTCTTAAAAAAAAACTCAAGAGTGATTTACAATCGTTGAGTGAGTTTGCAGTTCAACGAAATTTGAGGTACCGCTATTCTACTGAAGTAAATCATATTATTTTTTAATAATTCTTTGTATTGTCAAGAAATATTTTGATACTACTATTGGTTGGTCTTAGATATATCACATACAGAGGCAGACCCTCGTTTGAGGGAGGGGGTGCACGTGCACCCATTAATTTCATTAAAAACTTATGTATATAATATACATATATATACCTAAATAAGGATAATATATTTAATTGTGCATTCTTAAAATTAAAAACTCCTGATTTGGTGCACTTGTCCAATACTTATCTTTTTATTTTAATAAATTTATAAAAAGACTATTCTACTTATAATGTTAATAAACGTAAATAAAAATCTATATATACCTAGCATAATAAATAAAAATATTATTATAACGACCTAATCCGTTGTTACTAAAAATATCTGCGGTAAATATATACGAATCTCTTTCATCATAATACTAAGATCAATTCTTTGGTATGCGAATGCACTAGTTGTGAATTACGGTCGTACTATGCTCCTATCTCAAAGTTAAGTTGAAAGTATATTTCCGATTTAGTTTTGGACTTGTGTTCAAACTAGGGTCAACTTCAAACGACCATAACTCTCAACCTATAAAGAATTAGGTGACCCATGACCTATCAAATTAAAATAGTATGAGTCTTCTTTCCAACTCCACCAAATTTGCCTCATTTGGAGTGTGGAGTAAACGTTATCCCCATTTTACAGAGCAATGTCTGTGTTAGACTGTCAGAGCAGGATTTAAGCTGCTAGAGTGGGATCCGACGGGCCAGAAGCTAAAGAGGGCGTCTTTTTATTATATATTTCTTTTACTAAGTGCCAAAATATATGAGAGTTACCCTAGAAATCCTCAAGAAGCTGTTCTAGTATTGTAGAAAAGGGAAGAAGAGATTCCTAGCGTAAGGAAGGTTACAACCCACATATTTTAGGCCCGTCTCCATAGTTTTTCCCTTCAGAAGTCAAGGATCATGCTTTAATCCTTCTGCAATTGCTTAGCTCCCAGGTAGGCTAGGTTTTCTCAATTGAGTAGTTATAAATTCGTTACCATTGCTTAATATAATGTAGATTAATAGGAGATTTCATGTCTAGGCCTTCGGGTACGGAGTCTGAATGGTTAAATAATTGTCAATTGTTGTTTAGAGTGGGAATGTATGCTGTGGGTCATGATTATTATGTGACCACTGATAAAGGTCCAATCTTTGAATGTTAATCTTGGTGAAACTATTTAGAAGGCCAATGATTCTTATGAGATTAAGTGTAGACAATAGCTGGGTTATAACGACATCCTGAGACTTGGAAATTATGGGCTATTGATGTATATAGAGGGATGTGTTTATAAAATAAAGGGATGTGTTTATACAATAACTATGTGTGTTTATGCTTATTATTCCCTATGAATTACTTGAATAATGCGAAACATGAAATAAAGAATGAATATGAATGACTTAGTGTTGATAGTCTCTTGCCATGAACCTATTTGATTACATGTGGTTGTAGGTTATGGTGTAGTCTATATCATGGAGAGAGTCTTAATAGTATTTGAGTAATGTTGTGATGTCTACCATGCATTTAATTTTTGTGGTGGATTGATTGATATATTATGATTGGTCTACAATTTTAAGACCGTAAAATCTATAATCTTGAACTTGCTCGACTAAAAGTGATGCCTTGAATAAAAAAGACTTGATGAAATATTGTTAATGAAGGAAAAGATAGAATGAAACTAATGAAATGACTATTTATGAACAATTGCATGGAATGAATCCGTTACTTCATTATGCAAGTATGTGAACTATTTATTGTGGACTGTGATTGTGATTGTGATTATGATATTGGATCGGGTTTCATTTTCTGACACATATATTGGATTAAATATCACGTTCCGATGCATATATAGGATTGGGTGTCACATTTTGACTGACACATTTATAGTTTGTGTATGGGTTCCACGAGAGAACCATTGTGTGACTATCATCTGTGAATTGATCTTGACTATATGGGTGATGATCGAGAAACTGACCCGAATATAATTAAGCATGCCCATCTTATGTAATAATTGATATGAAAGAACCGAAGGTTCATATGTTATAATGTTGACTGTTGTATTTGAGATTTACCCTGTGAAACTGTATATTTCTCCTGAAATGATAAATTGATAATATGTTTCTGTATATGCCTATTCGAATTATGTTATGGGTGCTAGATGCGTCAGCATCATAGGTATGACATAATAGGTAAACAAGTGGAGAGCCGTTGATGTGTTGTTTAGTGGGATTAGTGACTTATAGTCAGTTATTGATGGTGTCCTATTGGTACATATGTTAAATGGGAAAGTGGAAAGAATTCGGAGATTCTATTTCCAAACAGGCCATCCTAGCGAGAGAAATCCCGCTGTAGCAAGGCTGTTAGAGTGGGATAAGTCCTGCTAGAGCGAGCCATTACGGACCACAGAGGAGCTTAGGTCCCTTAAATATTTACCTCTTCCAAGTGAGATGTTAATTATCTTAGGTCCATGTGTTGGTGTTAAAACTAAATATAGTAGACGAGTTACATAGAGTCAGTAGTGGTCCATAGTTTAGAAACTCCTCTATGTGATCGAAGGTCTAGGCATTGATCTATATCAGAGTTGGTAGCAGAACAATTAAAAGGGATGAAAGTTAGTCTTGAACTACTTTAATGAGGTTAATGAGAATGATAATAGTTTTTGCATAAAGGTTTGATGAGTATATTTTCTTAAGATCATGTCTTCTTCTTATTAATTTTTTATATTGTGCGGTGGGTATCGGGTTGACCGATGATGACTACCAGTACGTGTTGTTTGTATTGATACTACTCTTGATATACCACTTGGCATAGTCTAGTTGCAAAGTCAGTGATGTTTCTTAGGTGAAGACGGAAATGATTCTCCAACAGCTTCTACTTTTCCTTCCTCATGGTGAGAGTTGTGTCATTACCGTATTATACTTTGTATCTTTAGAATCTCTGGTACCTGTTTAGACTAGTATTTTTGGGAGTGTTAGATTGTTCCTTATAATAAACCATTAGAGTTTTAAGTTGATATAAAGTGATTTCATAACTCTTTTGGCCTATTATTGGTAATTGTTAAACTTTCACATGATATTTTGTAAGGTTTCTCCTATCTAGGTGTTAGAGTGGGTGCCTACACGACCCGGTGGGTTGGGTCTGAATATTATATATAATACAAAAAGATATTATAGTTATGGAGGAATGTTAATGTCAAAGGTAAATGTCACGATCCGACTTGTCATGACATAATGACACCTACTTCAACCCACCAATAGATAAGCCTAACCAATAGTCCGAAGACAAAAGCAACGGGCTATCAAGCGGAACAGAAACAAACGAAACAGAAGCAACACTAATGAGAAGAAAGAGGAGCCAACACATGTACATATCCAAAGAAGCATCCCCAAGATCTAACATCAGTCGATATTTGAGCATTTAACCAAAATATGAGTATATGGCTTATACAAATACAAAATAGATACAGAGAGTCTTAAAAAGGAAGTAAAGACTAGTCCTAAACCCAAAATAGATGGAAACCAGCAACTCCGAACTCTAGGAGCTCACCAAATCTCTGAATCCAAGCTACTCCGCACAAAGTCCAAATCACTAGGATAACCCATACTATGATCTGCAGGGTGTAGAAGTGTAGTATGAGTACCAAACGAATAGTACTCAGTTGGTATATACCTACTGAGCTCCACAGATAAAGCAAATATATATAACATATAACAAGGTAAATACACCACAAGTAGCAAATCAGAAGTTAACACAAGGTAGAACATAAAATAAGAGTGAAGAGATAAAATACTTAAAGAAAGAACCAAAGTCTGAAAGCGCAACCTAATAACCTATTAACAACAATGAAACACTATAGGAGTTAAGGAGTTAACTAGTAAAGAACAAAAGCCGATGATTACGGCTAATCACATAGTCACCTAAGAACTAATCCAACTCAGCCTAGCAGGAAGCACCAACAACAAATACAAACTAAGACCCCTTATTAACCAACAACAATTACAATATCATATAAGTACAATTATAATCAAATAATAACATATCGAAAGTCTATTTCCCTAGAAGGTACAATCAATACAAACATACCCCCATCCCCCATAATATCGGGGGACCAAATAATAAATAAGTATACTTATGATAGGTGATACAAATGAATGCAAGTTTATAGTAAAAATCAGTAAGATTATCGGTGGCTCTCTGAGATCATCAATAAACAAGTGTATAAACTCACCCCGGCCCTCGACCTACCATGTAGGACCCATGTAGCTCCCTCATTCGGTTTAGTGGGTCAGAGGGGCACATAGGGGACACGGAAAGTCCGTATACACTGCATGGTCCTGAATTAGGTTTTAAACATAACACATAGCATCCCCATCGTAGTATAGAAGAGTGAGTAGCCAAGCCGATGTACAAAAGAGTGATGCCGCACCAGATAGCCAAGTATAGGCTAAAAGCATTTCAAATGCAATCAATATTGAAAAAAGGCGACACTACGCCTAATATCGACAAAAAACTGAGTGCATCCATGATGCCTTTTATACTGCCAGTAGAAAAGGAGAAGATCCTCGATGCCTTGTAATTCTTAAAATCAGTGTCCAAATGATTTAAGTGGTACGACTCTCTTTAAAACCAGTTTTAAAAATAGTAAAAGTGTGAGAATGTCTTCTAAAAAATAGTAGTAAAAATCTATGAAAGAATAAGGATCGTACCACAAAATATGCGAAAATGTTCAATCAATGCAAGCATGCCATTACTAGCATCCAAATAAGGTCCATACAATCCGACATGTAACACCAAATCTTACCACACTACCAAGGCGAAGAAAACTAATTTGGAATCCAATCGCTTCTCAAACACGACCTTGGGCCCAACAATAGACAATAGTCAATAAGGCATCACAAGTCTACCCTAATTATAAAGCACAGTAATTGAGAAATGGCTCAAAATCAAATACGGGAGAAATATCTCTAGGTACGATGACCTTATCCTACGTATGCCACTCTATCTCCCAACGAGCACATCTAAGCCAAATCTACAGCTACGACAATCCACTGAGGTCTCAAGCCCTAGCATAAAGTACACCATTCAAAATAAGCCCTATCGGAAGCTATGCCTAGCTATAATGGCGAGAAAGCATACACTAAAGCACCTAAGGCTCAAACCTAACCTAAGGCCATCGATAAAAATCCTAAAAAAGATAGAAATGCTAAGGCAATACCACAAATAAGGCTCATAGCCTAAACTAAGGATTTAATGAGACCACTCTAGTCTAATGCTCAATCGGGAATCAAGAAAATGGAACAGAAGGAAGCAAACACTATTCTTGACAAGTACCAATCTAAATCGCATGCAATATATACTTAATCATATCTAATAAAGTTTAGTCAAAGTGGAAGACCATAGCCTACTTCAAAGCTGATCGTAAGAGCTCCCAAGTCCATGAATATGAAGCTTTCCACCTCCAAATTACCTCAAAATGCCACCACACTAGCAAAAGATTGTTCAACTTGTCATTATAGATATTTTGATACCAAAATTGCATTAATCAGAGATGAATTCAAAATTGGGTCTAAAATGGGTTTATGGGACCCACTCAAGGAATTCTAGAATTGACTTCGTTAAAGGATGTAATTCACCTCCCCGAATTACGTTCCAAAATGAAATACAATCCGAGGCTCAGAACAATAGAAAATCAGACATGCAAGGAAAACACTATCTAAGCTTATGAACACAACAATGACAGTAGGTTAAGTCTAAGTTTAGCCTCAATTGAAGGCCCCCCAACACTTTCCAAAGTCCCTAATACGTTCTCCTAGCAATTACCAACAAACTATCCTTTGAATCAACAAAATCCACCTTGAAATGAGAGACAAATCAATATTTAAAGTTGGGGAAAATAATTGAAAACGGGTTTGAAATAAATCCCCAAGTGTCACAAAAGCGACCAAAGAGATCGCTTCAAAAAGGCGATCCTCGCTAAAGCGAGAACCATACAGCTAAAGTAGGGGTCGCTTTAGCGAGGACCCTGTCGCTCTAACGACACCCGCCCTGGGGGCCTGACTCACTTTATCGATGCCCTAGTCACTTTAGTGAGAGTCGATGAGCTGCTTTATCGATGGCACCAGACACAACTGCACCAACTAAGTTTTGGAAGCGCCCAAGTCTCCGACAAGTTGCTCAGGATTCGTTCGAAACTCTATGCGTGCAAACGAGATATGCTACCCCATCAAATTCGATGTTTCAAGCTCAACAATGCAGTCAAAAATTTCATACAAGGTTATTTTGACAAAAAGTGGGTCTCACACCCAAACGTCATTTTAAGCTAAAATTCACAAGGGAGCTCAGAATGAGACCGAAAACTTTGGGAACCGCATGAAATATCGCTCTAGACCAAACACAATTTTTTGGAGCTAACCGTGCAAAAGATATTTCAATCTGAGCACGTTTATCAAGAATGTTGACCAAGGTCAAACTTAGGCCAAAAACTTAAAGGCTAGAACGCCTAATGATTCAAACTCGTGTCGAAAGCTTGGGAATCAAGACGACCATGTTACTAGCCTAAAATGACCATTTTGGATCTGATGGAGGTGTCAGAATTAAATTCTGAGGTATTCTTCTTAAATATTTGGCTAAAATCAACCGTCAAACTATAAGAGCTCCAAAATAAGGAAACAAGCATAAAATCCAAACGAACTACCAGGCGACCGAACTATCAGCCCCAACATGTTGTAAATGACTTGGGGTCGCTACGGGAAAGCTCTAAACGCTGAAAAGATCGAAAAAAGGAGGAAATGACCTGGAGGGTCATTATAGTAAAATAAACATTGTATAGGATAAAGGGAAGAGAATGTCTATTGTTAAAAGTTGAGGAAAAAAATTAATTTTAAAATAAAGTCGAAGAGTGTAAATGATTTTCACCCAAGTTCTTTTATCATATTGGTGCCGAGCTATTTTTTTGTAGGACTTCTCCTTTACTATCGTCATTGCAGTAAAATTTAACCACCAAGTTCAAAATGGATCCGATGAGTTAATTACTCCCTTCATTTTGGACGTTGCGTGCTTTTAAAATAATAATTAATATGATTATTTTATCATAATATCTATAATAATTGATGTATAGTCTTAGATCTTGAGAAATAATTTGGGGAAAACTAATTTGTCCTCACCTTAAATTTTAAAAAAACAATTGTCTTTTCTTAATATATAAAAAGTAAAATAAGTACAAATAAAAATATATTTTAAAAATAATGAACATGTAAAAAGTGAACGAATGAAGTAATTGTATTATGTTCATTAAAGGTAAATTTACACCTTTCTTGCACGATTATATATGCCAATTCCATAGTTAGTTCACGATTTCAGCAATTCTTTTAGGAAAATGCACAAGTCATTCCTAATTTGTTAGTGATTTTTTGCAATTTTTTTAGGGAACAATTAAGTGATTCCCATTATTTATACGTTTAAGATGAGTTACATTGGATCGAAATAATGGAGCGTCAAGCAAATAACATGTGCATTGTGAGGCAAACGTGTACTAGGTCACGTATACTGTTTTGTTACAAATATCGTAATTTTGAGTTGTTTCTTCTAAGAAACCATATTGATTTCTTTAAAAGCTAGCTTTGATTGATGAACTCAAAAATATTCCAGCATGATTTATAACTGATTTGCTAAATCGAACATGACATAATAGATGCATTGAATAAGAATCAAATTATGGCTCATATTATGTTTATTAAAAGCATCTAAATCACTCCCTAGCCTCTAGGGACCATTTAAACGTATCCAACTAAATCATGAAATGCCATATCGACCTATAAGAACTTTCATGTCTCAATTCTGAATCTGTTAACCTCAAATATCAACTTTAGTTAATTCTTAAGTTTTCAAACTTCTAATTTTGAATTTTTCTCTCCAACACATTCGAGTCCCTTGATATCTGTGTCATCCATCTTCATAAGTCATAAAATATATGTTAGTGTGGGCATTTTAATATTTTATTAAATTGCAATTTTAGCAATTGTCCATTGATGACATTTAATGTCATCTTTATTCTATTTTTCATTAGTGCATAAAATGCCTTTCATTATCATCTTTAGTTAGTGCAAGACTAAATCATTCCATTATATATTTTTAACATAATGATCACTAATAAGTGGTGACTAAATCATAATGGTGCACTAAATGATGATAATGATGACATTCCATTACTTTTTCATCTTGGTATGATTTTCTCTCCTATAAATAGAGAGGTCTTCTTTGTTTTGAAAAGTAAGATAAGAGAAGAAAAAATTGAGAGAATTAAGTTTGTCTAAAAAGAGAGTTCTTATTAGTTGAAGGGGGTGTTCTTTGTGTGGATCTTTAAACTTAACTCTTGTCCAGAGTTTGTTGAGTTACATTTTGTGATAAGGCTGTTGTATCCTGGAGGGGACAAGTCAAGAGGACTACTGCTGAACCGGTGAAAAGATTTGCTGCAGTGGGCTTGAATCTTCTTAAAGAGAGCGAGATATCCGCGCCTCAGCCAAGAAGAGAATTTATTTTTTTCATTTTATCTTTCAATTGTAATTTGTAATCTTGTAATTTCACCAACAATTTTAAGGAGATTCAAATGGCTACAATTGAAAAATCTGCGGATATCAAGATAGGAGATCTAAACAAGCCATTTCGGTTCAATGGTAATCATTTCAAGAGGTGGAAGGGTAAAGTACTTTTCTACTTAAGTCTTCTCAATGTTTCATATGTGTTAACTCAGAAAAATCCTAATAAAGTTGACATCCTCTCCATAGATAATGATGAACTTATTTCTCATCAAGAGAAAGTGAAAAAGTACAATAATGATTCCTATAAGTGTCGGTATTATATTCTTAATTGTCTATATGATAATTTTTATGATTATTATGATAGAACTTACTCCAGTGCAAAGAAAATATGGAAAGCATTGCAAAGTAAATATGATACCGAAGAAGCTGAAGCAAAAAAATATGTTGCTAGCCGATTTTTTCGTTTCCAAATGGTGGATGACAAATCAGTGATAGACCAAGCTCAAGATTTTATAATGATCGTTGGAGAGCTCAAGTCCGAAGAAGTCAAAATTGCAGACAACCTTATTGATTGTGGAATAATAGACAAACTTCCACCTTTATGGAAGGAGTTTCAAAAAACTATGCACCACAAACAAAAGAAAACCTCTCTTGAGACTTTAATAATGAAAATCCACATGGAAGAGGAGACAATAGGCAAAGATGCACTTTTACAAAATGAAGAGAGCAACATCACAACGAAGGTAAATTTAGTTACTTCAAAATATGCTACTCCAGAATCTAACAAAAATACCTCTTTGAAGCCTAAGAAAAAAAGTTCAAGAAAAATAATGGTAGACTTCCCAGAAAAAAAATGGTGAAAATAGCCAAGCACAAAATCAACAAGTTTATGATAAAGGACTGTGCTTTGTTTGTGGCAAGAGTGGGCATATTGCTCGATTTTGCAGATACCGAAAATGTGGTCCTATACCTCAGACAAACATTATCGAAGAGCCTTTTGTGGCAATGATTACAAACATAAACATGGTTGAGAATGTTGATGGATGGTGGGCTGATTCTGGTGCAAACTGTCATGTCTGTTATGACAAAGATTGGTTTAAAAAATATACTCCTTTTGGAGAGCCCAAAACCATCATGCTCGGTGATTCTCATACTACTCAAGTGCTTGGAACGGGAGATGTCGAATTGTGTTTTACCTCTGGAAGGATATTAACTTTGAAAAATGTACTTTATACTCCTTCCATGAGAAAAAACTTGATGTCTAGTTTTTTTCTTAATAAAGCAGGCTTTAAACAGATTATTGAATCTAATCAATATGTAATTGTGAAAAAGGGTATTTTTGTGAGAAAGGGGTATGCTTGTGATGGCATGTTTAAACTAAATGTTGAAATAAATAAAGTTTCTACTTCTGTTTACATGCTTTCTTCTACTAATTTTTGGCATGCTCGTTTGTGTCATATTAATGATCGTTATCTTAGAATCATGAGTAATTTATGATTAATTCCAGTGATTAAAAAGAATTTTGAAAAGTGTGAAACTTGTAGTAAAGTCAAAATCACAAAAAGGCCTCATTTTTAAGTTGAAAGAAAAACTGATTTATTAGAATTAATTCACACTGATATTTGTGAACTTAGAGGAATTTTAACTCATGGAGAAAATACATATTTTATCACTTTCATTGATGACTTTTCTAAGTTTACATATGTTTATTTGATAAAAAAAGTGATGCTTTTAAAAATTTTAAATTTTTTCTCCATGAGGTTGAAAATCAGTTTGGAAAGAAAATAAAAAGAATTAGAAGTGATAGAGACTGTGAATCTGAGTCAAATGAGTTTAATTATTTTGTTAGATCATTGAGAATAATTCATGAAACTCCTCCTCCTTATTCTCCTTCATCTAATGGTGTAGCAGAAAGAAAAAATAGAACTTTGGTTGAATTGACTAATGTCATGCTTATTGAGTCAAATGCACCTTTAAATTTTTGGGGTGAAGCTATTTTGATCGCGTGTTATGTGTTAAATCGAGTGCCTCATAAAAAGACTAAACTAACACTTTTTGAGTTGTGGAAAGGTCACAAGCCAAGTTTGGTATATCTAAGAGTTTGGGGTTGTCTAGACTTTGTGAGGCTAATGGATCTCAAGATTACAAAATTGGGTAAGAAAGTTACTACTTGCGTTTTTCTTGATTATGCTTCAAATAGTACAACCTATAGATTTTTTAATTTTGAAGATAATATTGTAATAGAATCAAGTGATACTATTTTTCATGAAAATAAATTTCCTTTTGATTCTAAAAATAGTGAGGGGTCAAAGGATTGAACAAAATATTTTATCACTACCTAGTTCTTCTTCTTTCACTTTAAAAAATAAAGAAATTGATGATTTTGAGTTAAGAAGAAGTAAAAGAGCTAGAGTAGAAAAAGATTTGGGTCCTAATTTTTATGTTTTTAATGTTGGAGATGACCCTTTCACTTTACAAGAAGCTTTATCTTCACATGATTCTATTTTTTGGAAAGAGGTTGTAAATGATGAAATGGAATCACTAATTTCTAATAAAACTTGGAAGGTAGTTGATTTACCACCAGGTTGTAAAATAATTGGTTGTAAATGGGTCTTACGAAAAAAGTTAAAACCATATGGATCAATCGATAAATATAAGGCTAGACTAGTTGCTAAAGGATTTAAGCAACTAGAAAGCCTAGAGTTTTTTGATACTTGTTCTTCGGTTACAAGAATTACATCCATTAGACTTTTAATAGCTATGACTGTAATTTCTGATTTGCGTATTTATCAAATGGATGTAAAAACTATTTTTTTAAATAGAGACCTTAATGAAAAAATTTATATGGAACAACCTGGGGATTTTGTTGAAGCAGGGCAAGAAAGCAAAGTATGTAAACTTACTAAATCCCTATATGGCTTAAAACTAGCACCAAAGCAATGACATGAAAAGTTTGATTCCTGCATGATTGAAAATAATTTTAAAACAAATGAGTGCGATAAGTTCATATATCATAAGTCTTGGAATAATACACATGTTATTATTTGCCTATATGTTGATGATTTATTGATCTTTGACTCGAATATGAATGTTATTGATGATACTAAGAACATTCTTAGAAGCCATTTTGATATGAAAGATCTTGGTGAGGCAAATTTTATTTTTGGAATAAAAATTACTAGAACATGTGATGGAATTTTTCTTGACCAGTCACATTATGTTGAGAAAAATTTGAAAAAATATAGCTTTCTTGATTGCAAGCATGTTTTAACTCCTTTTAATTCAAGTGTACACTTGTTTCCTATTCAAACTGAAAATGATGTGATAAATCAAAAGGAGTATTCTAGCTTAATTGGAAGTTTGAGATATGTGACTGATTGCACTAGGCCTGATATTGCATATGTAGTAGGAGTACTTAGCAGGTTTACAAGCAAGCCAGGTAATGAACTTGTGGTTTGTTCTATAAAAAATATCTTGCTGTACTTGAAGGCTTTTCTGATGCAGATTGAAACACTCTAGCAAGTGATTCCTGTTCTACCACTGATGATATTTTTACATTGGGTGGTGGTGCTATTTGTTGGAAATCAAAAAAAGCAAACTATAATTGCTAACTCTACCATGGAGGCTGAACTAATTGCTTTAGCTTCTGCTAGTGAGGAAGCGAATTAGTTAAGAGATTTATTATTTCAAATATCTTATTTTGAAAAACCAATTCCTTCAATTTTAATTCATTGTGATAGTATTACAACAATTGATAGAGTTCAAAATCGTTATTACAACGATAAATCCAGACCTATAAGGAGGAAACACAATAATGTAAGATCGTATTTGACAAGTAGTACCATTAATGTTGATTATGTCAAATCTTGTGAAAATCTTGCAGATCCTCTTACTAAGGCCTTAACTAGAGAAAAGGTCTGGAGCACATCGAGGGGGATGAGATTGAAGCCTATAAATTCATTAGTCATATATGAGGAAACCCAACCTGGAAACTAGAGATCCTATAACCAGGTTCAATGAGAAAAATGAATCATATGATGACTTGTTGTGAAAAAATGCACTATTTTTTGTTCTCTCCCTATGATGTGAGTGCATTGTTTCCTGTAGTGAATTGTGAAGGTTGAGTTTTTTTAAAGAAACTCTTAATGAAAATCTGTAGCCCGTATGGGTGGAGTGTTAAATTTACAGGAGCACTCTCGACAGATTTCACATAAATCATAAAATATATGTTAGTGTGAGCATTTTAACATTTTATTAAATTACAATTTTAGCAATTGTTCATTGATGACATTTAATGTCATCTTTATTCTATTTTTCATTAGTGCATAAAATGCCTTTCATTATCATATTTAGTTAGTGCAACACTAAATCATTCCATTATATATTTTTAACATAATGATCACTAATAAGTGGTGCACTAAATCATAATGGTGCACTAAATGATGATAATGATGACATTCCATTATTTTTTCATCTTTGTATAATTTTCTCTCCTATAAATAGAGATGTCTTCTTTGTTTCGAAAAGTAAGATAAGAGAAGAAAAAAATTGAGAGAATTAAGTTTGTCTAAAAAGAGAGTTCTTATTAGTTGAAGGGGGGTGTTCTTTGTGTGGAGATTTAAACTCAACTCTTGTCCAAAGTTTGTTGAGTTACATTTTGTGATAAAGCTGTTGTATCCTGGAGGGGACAAGTCAAGAGGACTACTGCTGGACCGGTGAAAAGATTTGCTGCAATGGGCTTGAATCTCCTTAAAAAGAGCGAGATATCCGCGCCTCAGCCAAGAAGAGAATTTTTTTTTTCATTTTATCTTTCAATTGTAATTTGTAATTTGTAATCTTGTAATTTTATCAACAATATATGTTACGATAAAATAATTAGCTAAGTTTCTTAACTATATATATTTTTAATTTTATCTTTAAAAGAAAAAGGGAAAACCATGAAGAAAGACAAAATACAACAAAGCTAGCTTTGATTGATGAACTCAAAAATATTCCAGCATGATTTATAACTGATTTGCTAAATCGAACATGACATAATAGATGCATTGAATAAGAATCAAATTATGGCTCATATTATGTTTATTAAAAGCATCTAAATCACTCCCTAGCCTCTAGGGACCATTTAAACGTATCCAACTAAATCATGAAATGCCATATCGACCTATAAGAACTTTCATGTCTCAATTCTGAATCTGTTAACCTCAAATATCAACTTTAGTTAATTCTTAAGTTTTCAAACTTCTAATTTTGAATTTTTCTCTCCAACACATTCGAGTCCCTTGATATCTGTGTCATCCATCTTCATAAGTCATAAAATATATGTTAGTGTGGGCATTTTAATATTTTATTAAATTGCAATTTTAGCAATTGTCCATTGATGACATTTAATGTCATCTTTATTCTATTTTTCATTAGTGCATAAAATACCTTTCATTATCATCTTTAGTTAGTGCAAGACTAAATCATTCCATTATATATTTTTAACATAATGATCACTAATAAGTGGTGACTAAATCATAATGGTGCACTAAATGATGATAATGATGACATTCCATTACTTTTTCATCTTGGTATGATTTTCTCTCCTATAAATAGAGATGTCTTCTTTGTTTCGAAAAGTAAGATAAGAGAAGAAAAAAATTGAGAGAATTAAGTTTATCTAAAAAGAGAGTTCTTATTAGTTGAAGGGGGGTGTTCTTTGTGTGGAGATTTAAACTCAACTCTTGTCCAAAGTTTGTTGAGTTACATTTTGTGATAAAGCTGTTGTATCCTGGAGGGGACAAGTCAAGAGGACTACTGCTGGACCGGTGAAAAGATTTGCTGCAATGGGCTTGAATCTCCTTAAAAAGAGCGAGATATCCGCGCCTCAGCCAAGAAGAGAATTTTTTTTTTCATTTTATCTTTCAATTGTAATTTGTAATCTTGTAATTTTATCAACAATATATGTTACGATAAAATAATTAGCTAAGTTTCTTAACTATATATATTTTTAATTTTATCTTTAAAAGAAAAAGGGAAAACCATGAAGAAAGACAAAATACAAAAAAAGGACAAGAAGGAAGATATAAAAAAGGAAACTTCCAAAAATAACTAATCCCCATCTACCCCACCCCGCAACCCCCCAAAAAATAAATATTTAACACGTTCTTTCACACACAAATACAGAAAAAGAGTCTTTTTAATCAGATATCTTGGATTCGAGTTCTGAGTATGAAAAAATAATTAGTAGAGAGCACTTCTTTCGGAATAGGGACCTAAGTGAAGCGAATCTGGATTAATCGGACTTTAATGGAGGTACAAAACATCAAATTAGAAACAAAAAAGGAAAACTTACATAAATATAATATATTAAGAAAATATTTATCATTTATAGCAATAATATTTTTTCACTGGACACTTATAATATATTTATAATACAGTTTTAATACATATTAGCGAAAATAATTTATAAAACACATATAATACAAGTTTTATTCAAGTATAACATATTTATCACACACTTTGATACACTTATAATACATTGTGTCAATTTCTTATCAAACAAACATAATATATTTTAAAATACTCATAATAAATTTATACTACATGCATAATTCAATTTTAATACATGACAAATTTATTATAATATTGTTATAGATAGTAATAAATAAAAAGTATCGCTAAAATTAGTAATTATTTATTAGAAACTATTCACCCAAGTAATTTTTCCACAAAAATACACGAAAAGAACCTCATTAACCAGAGCTACTGTTCTGGAATGTTTCTAACCTCCAAATCCGATCTCCACTGTTCAAATCAAACACTAAGATGTTAGTAACACTCAGTAAATATTTCAGCCCGATCCAACAGTTAATGAATCAGTAAATGCAATTAGAAGGTTTCTGGTCGGAGAGGCAAAACTGTTGCGGAAAACACTCTTTTCTTCTCTCTTTTCTCTTATTGAAAGCTCTCTCAAAAACCTCTCTTATGTGCCTAATGTCTCTCACAGACACTACCAATGAGCAATTGCATAATTCTCTCAAATCATCCTATTTATAGAGTGGTATTTTTTCCTAAAGTCAAAACCAACTTCAAATAGGATTATAATTCCAATCCTTTTCAAATAGAATTAGGAACCAAATTAGGAGAATTATTCTAATCCTTTTACAAATAGGATTAAGATATGGACCTTTGGATGGAACATAGGCCATATCCCAACAAACTCCCCCTTTATCCAAGGGGCCAAATGGACTTCAAGTGGAGAAACTCTTAACAAGCTTCACGCCTGCCGCTGTTCTACAAAACTCCTATTTCTTTGCGATCACCACTTTAGTAAGCATATCTGAAGGATTTTCATAAGTGTGTAACTCAAATAATTTCATAAATGTCTAACTCAAATAATTTCTCTTATGTGCCTAATGTCTCTCACAGACACTAACAATGAGCAATTGCATAATTCTCTCAAATCATCCTATTTATAGAGTGGTATTTTTTCCTAAAGTCAAAACCAACTCCAAATAGGATTATAATTCAAATCCTTTTCAAATAGAATTAGGAACCAAATTAGGAGAATTATTCTAATCCTTTTACAAATAGGATTAAGATATGGACCTTTGGCTGGAACATAGGCCATATCCCAACAAACTCCCCCTTTATCCAAGGGGCCAAATGGACTTCAAGTGGAGAAACTCTTGACAGGCTTCACGCCTGCCGCTATTCTACAAAACTCCTATTTCTTTGCGATCACCACTTTAGTAAGCATACCTGAAGGATTTTCATAAGTGTGTAACTCAAATAATTTCTCTTCCACGGCCATTCTAATCCAATGATACTTTCTACTAATATGCTTGGACGTAGAATAAAAGGTGGAGTGCTTGGTGAGATAAATAGCACTCTGATTATCACAGAATAAGATGAACCTTGACTACTCAAAGTCAAGATCTTTCATAAATTCCTTCATCCAAAGTAATTCTTTGGCACCTTCAGTGATAGCAATATATTCGACTTCTGTGGTGGATAGAGCTATGCACTTCTGTAGTCTAGATTGCCAGGAAATAGCTCCCCCTGCAAAAGTGATCAAATAACTAGAAGTGGATTTTGAATTGTCAAGATTGCCTTCCAAATCAGAGTCCATATAGCATACAAGTTCAGGCTTGCCACTACAAAAGTACAACTCCATATTTGAAGTGCCCTTCAAATATCTTAGTATCCATTTCATTGCATTCCAGTGTTTTTTTTCAGGATTAGAAAGAAATCTACTAACAGTACCAGCAATATGTACAATATTTGTTCTAGTGTAAATCATAGCATAAATCAAACTATCAACTGCAGAAGAGTATGGAATACATGACATCTCCCTATTCTCTTCATTAGTAGATGGACTCTGAATCGTACTCAACTTAAAGTATTTAGCAAGAGGAGTACTAACCACTTTTTCTTTGGTCATATTGAATCTCTTGAGTACCTTCTCAATGTACTGCTTTTGGGATAATGATAACTCTTTCTTCTTTCTGTCTCGATGAATTTGTATGCCTAAAATTTCTTTGTTGGCCTCAAGTCCTTCATTACAAATGATTTGATCAACTCCTTCTTAAGGAATACAATTCTAGATTTATTTCTGCCAATAATCAGCATATCATCCACATAAAGTAGTAAGATAATAAAATCATCATCTGAGAACTTCTGAAAGAATATACAATAATCTGAAGAAGTTTTCTTGTACCCTTGATTTTTTATGACAGATTCAAACTTTAAGTACTACTTCCTTGGTGCTTGTTTCAATTCGTACAAGCTCTTTCTCAATTTGCAGACATAGTTTTCATTTAATTTAACCACGAAATCTTCAGGCTGCTCCATGTAAATTTCTTCTTCTAAATCACCAGGAAGAAAATAAGTCTTGATATCCATCTGCTCAACCTCTAAATCTAGACTAGCAGCTAAACCTAGAACCATGCGAGTAGAAGACATTTTCACAACGGGAGAGAAAATTTCATCAAAGTCAACTCCCTTTCTCTGGCCCAAACCTTAACAACTAACCACGCTTTATATCTGGGTATAGATGTATGTTGCTCTTTCTTTACTCTAAAGATCCATTTATTTGTCAAAGCTTTCTTACCTTTCGGTAACTCCACTAACTCATATATGCCATTCTCATGAAGTGACTTTATCTCATATTTCATGGCTTCTATCCACTTATCTCTATGAGTATCTAGCATGACTTCATCATAATCTTCAAGTTCTCCCATGTCAGTCAAAAGTATATACTCATTAGGAGAATAACGTGCTGACTTTAGCTTCTCCCTAGTAGATCTTTTGCAAGAGATTTCTGGAGTATCTAGAGTAGTCATTTGAATATGAGTTGGTGGATGATCAACCATAACATCATTACTAGGAGAATATTAAAGTTCTACACTCTTGATGATCATTCTGATCTTGATCCCCATCGACATTTGTATCTTAGATTCCTTCATGTTCAAAAGATATGTCAGTACTAGGAACTGGATCAATATAAATGAAGCTCTAATCAATCTGAGAATCTATTTTCTTAGTCTTGTTAATATCTTCAATTGTTTGGTCTTCAAAGAACACAGTTGTCACGACCCAACTCTATAGGCCGTGACAGGTGCCCGAACTGGACACTCGTATGTACCCTTGCTAACTATAAGGAAACCTGTCTCCAATTTGAGTCATAGCGTGCTAACAGGCAAGACAATATATATAAGCCGACAAGGCTATCATAACATATAGGCACAACTGTTCACTCATACATATACAACCCACATACATGTCTACAGACCTCTAAGAGTAAAAATAATCATAAACATAAAGCGGAACAGGTCCTGCCGTACCCCTGAATAAACAACTATATACATTATATGATCACCACCAAAAGTTAGGCTCTGAAATAGTGGAGCACTTCCGACATAGCTAAGTGAGAGTCCTAAGCTGGCGGATCGCCAAAGTAAGTACCTATACCTGCTGGCATGAAATGCATCCCCCCCAAGAAAGGGAGGTCAGTATAATATATGTATATAGTATGTAAAATATAACACATCATAGCTGAGACCATAACTAAAACAAGGATGCAGGAGACAAGTGTAACAATTAACAAATTAATGTACCTGCACCTTAGGACACGTAGTCATATACATCATCATACACTGTGCCCGGCTCGCTAAGGAACCAGGTATCATAACTATTTCATCATATTACCATATCACCATATCATCATCCCTTCTCATCATGTATATTATTTCATCAGGTCATCGTATACGGCATCATATCATCGTATATGACATAATCTTATCGTATATATTATCATAGTACATTCGGTCCACTTTGGGGCTCAGGGTCACAAGTGTATCCCTATATTTTTATATGCATGCCTACGTAAGTATCCAGCCTTTTAGTGAGGGACTCGGTGAAAGAGTAGTGTACATAACATACCGCACTCGGCCCCTTTATGCGACTCAGTGCCATTATCACATAGTAAAATATACCAAGGAATGTTTGGCCCGATCCATAATTTTAAACAATGCCGAGGAATGTACAGCTCGATCCATATTTTCATCACATACGGCATCATCATATGCTTAAACTTCATCGTATACGACATTTCATCATCGTATACTTCATATATACATATATATAGCTGGCTCGAGACTCGATGAAGGAGTAATAAGGTTGTGCACGATAATGTTCTTGGCCCATCGTGGGACTTAGTGAAAAAAGGGTTATCGTATGCACAAGTAGAGTAGTAAGAAACTATATGCAACTACGTCATCTCCTGAGACTCAATGAAACAGTCAAGTGAACCACACTTGAAGACCATGAAAGTAATTCTCTGAGGTACCCTTTAGATGTTATTAGGGATTTTATCAATTAGGGCCTCAGGAACCACATGTGTGTACCAAGATAATGCCACATAGTTAAAGCAATCAGATACACAATTTATGCAATCAGACACATAGCTTATGCAATCATAGATACATCTTATGCAATCAGATACATTTATCCTCTCAGAGCCTTTCAGAATAGGAGCTTATATCTCCACTTACTATTCAATATATAAATGGCTCAGGAGTAGTAATCTATCTACTTTAGGACCTTTAGTATTCAGAAGTGACTATGAGTCACGGATTACATCTGAAACCTATAAATGGAATTACCTCTAAACTCATACCATACATCATTTTCCTCACTTTAAGCCCCTTTCAAAGAGAGAAATAGGCAAGACTTATATGTACTACTTATCATCCTACAGAAGACTTGAAAGGCGATGACTCCACTTATTGTAGGGGTTCTAATATCTAAAAGTGAAGGAAGGTCTTGACTCATACTCATAGCTCTATGAATGGAATGACTCTTAAGTTTTGCATACAAATAACGTAAGGCTAAGACATGCCAAAAGAAAAGAAAGAGTAAGCTTCACATACCTTTTATGGATTAACTGTAATCCAGCTCACCTCGTTACCTCCTTGACCTATTAACATGAGAGTAATACTGAGGTTAATAACCTTTCGCTTTCCAATTTCCATCTCTACAACCAAGTACCCATAGGAATCATTTCCTTATCCAATCTCCTCGACTAGTTTGTTACTAGTTCCGAAGTTATCGAAAATCGAGAAACATCTCCCTTATAACTTCAACATCTCCGAGATTTCAACTCGGCCACAATGTCAACAACCATACCAAAAACAACAACCATTAGCATATATACAATTAACCTACCTCAATATTCCACAATACAACTCCCAACAACTAGCTCAAAACTACGATACCAAAATAGAGTTTTTAACCTTTACTTCGTAAAATCTTTAACCATACTAAATGGGGGGTCATGTGGATGAAACAAGAAGCACCCACACCCCTTTTAGAACCCTTTACATCCCTGCAACATACCACCACACTAGCTACAACCGTAACTCACAATCATAACACCCTACGCGACTTTGATTTAGCTATGACGACTTCAATTTAGTTTGTTTCTAACGTTAAGCATTCTTAGCGCACCTAAAACTTCAAAAGAGAAACCCTTACCTTGCCCAAAAATCATCGAAACTTGCCTCGGAAGTTCCCTTAGCGCACCTAAAACTTCGTGGCTGTTTGATAACATTTTGAGCTTCTCCAAATCATAGATTTTCATTACTAACACCTTCATAACATCGTGGTGCACTGTAGATAATTAATTTATGGAACAAAATCGGAGACTTACCTTTTTTTCTCTTTGGCCGAACCTACTCTCTCTCTAGTTCTAGATTTCTATTCTCTTCTTTTTTTCTCTAGAAGCCTCTTGAACTTGGCAGGTAATGACTTGTTGATAAGGTTGATCATAAAATATCTATATATATGCCACTTTAGGGGATGACACGAGTTAACCCCTAAGTGGTGACATGTGTTAAGTCCTCATTGGGCCAACACACCACCCCCTCCAACCTTAGGCTACCATGTGGTATGTGGGGCCCACCACTCTTGCTCTAGCTGCTGCCATATAGCACTCCCTCATGCTTCTATGTGGCACTCTCTTTTCCCCCTCGTGGGTTTGTAATCTCATCTTACTTTACGAACCTATGAAATCCTTGCTACGTAAGCTTGGTATGTACTCAAGTAGCTTAAGTATGTAAGATTTCCAAGTTGGTAGCTTACGCAATTAAGTCGAGTCCTACGACTCATTATTTAGTCTCCAATTTCTTTCGGATTCCTACAATGCTATTTCCAATCTTCCCAATAATGAGGTGTCACATTCTTCTTTCCTTAGAGTTGTTTGATAGCATTATGGACTACCCGGCTCCCATGGTATCTTCTAAGAAGCTTCAGAAGCTTTAAGAAACTTAAGAATCCTTCCAAAAACTTAAGAACCTTTCAGATTAATTAAGAAGCTTAAGAACCTTCCAAGGTACAAAAGTATGGGGTGTAACAACAGCATCATGACTTCTGATAAGCTTTTTATCAATCAGATCATAAAAGCGATATCCAAACTCATCTTGACTATAATCAATGAAGATGCACTACTTAATTTTAACGTCCACTTTTCATCTCTCATCTTTTGGAACATGCACACAAGCTTTACACCCAAAGACTTTCAAGTGATCATAGGAGACATCCTTTGCAAACCAAACTCTGTTTTGAACATCACCATCTAAAGCAACAATGGGAGACAAATTGATAACATAAGCAACAGTGTTAAGCGCTTCCTCCCAAAAGGAATTTGGAAGTTTAGCCTCTGAAACCATACATCTAACTCTCTCAACAAGAGTTCTATTCATCCTTTTTGCCAAACCATTCAATTGAGGCATCTTAGGAGGAGTTTCTGATGACGAATTCCTTGCGCTTTGCAGTAGTTATCAAAGGGACCAATATACTCACCATCATTGTTAGTGAGAATACATTTTAATTTCTTTCCAGTTTTTTTTTTTTTTTTTTTTTTTTTTTTTTTTTTTTTATGGGAACAGACCTTACACGAGGCTCCCACCTCTCGTGCGCGGCCAGGGGTTGAGCCGCTCACCCCCAAGCTGTATTATACATAAATTTCTTTCCAGTTTGTCTCTCAGATAATGCTTGAAACTCCTTAAATACATCAAGTACTTGATCTTTGGAATTTAAAGGATATACCCACAACTTGCGAGAGTGATCATCGATGAAAGTTGCAAAGTAAAGTGCACCACTTTTTTATTTTACTTTAAAAGGACCACACAAGTAAGAGTGTACTAGCTCCAGTAGTTCAGACTTTCTTGATGGAGGATGACTTTGAAAAGAAACTCTTTTCTGTTTTCCAGTTAAGCAATAAACACATCTTTTCACCTTCGCTTGTTTCACACCAGCAAGCAAATTCTTTTTATCCAAACATGTGATTCTCCTCTCGCTCATATGACTGAGTCTTTTGTGCCATAATTCTGATAAAGTCTCACTTTCTATTAAATTTATAGAGTCCCCAAAAATTGATCCTTGTGTCACGTATAAATTTAAATGCTTTCTTCTGCGAGCTATAATCAATAAGCCTTTGGTGAGCTTCCATTGGCCATTGAATAAGTCATTATTATAGCCATCATCATCTAGTTATCCCTCATCTTTTCCCCTCTACCCAAACCTAAGATATTAAGTTGCCCTTGCTCAATTACTTGAAATCTTTACATCTCAACTTTTCTTGTCATATGCTTGCAAAATTATGAAATATGTTTTAAACGATATTTTAAATTACACTGTTGTATTAATGATAGGTTGTTTGTTAACACTCTACTCTACTCAAGCTAAGTCTTTTCTCATTTGAGGACGAATGTTCCCAAGGGGGAGATAATGTAACATCCCCTAAAAATGTTGTATACGATGTTTCAATTTTTGCCTAAACATGATACATCCTCTGTATTTTGGGCATAACTTTTCATAGGAATATCCAAATTGAGTGATTAAAATTTCTGAGTAACCATACGATCATTACCTACAACTTTTATGAAGACCATATTTTAAGATTCGGAGGTTAAGTAGGTCAAATAAATTAATTTTTGTAAGGTAGAATGCTGTGACGGAAATGAGTGTTTATAGAAGAAAAATCATATCTCACTGTAGGTTTATCCAAATTGGTTGATTCTTGAACGATATAAAACTAAACTTCCATATCTACAATTCTTATAAAGACACCAAATCCTAATAAGGAATTTATATTATTTAAACGCAGCTCCCAAAAAGAGTATTCTGTCAAAGATAACTCATTTCACCTACCATAGAAAGATCTAGATACATTTGACATCACTCATTACATAAATTGTCCTCCATTTAACATCATCCATGACATCAATATATTCCACTAAATTTTCAGATTTTTCTTTATAATTATTTTATTTATTGTTAGGTCTCTCTTTCCCACCTATAAATACCCACCTTATTTCCTCATTTTATTCATCAAGTTTTCTCAAGCAAATCTTCTCTCTATACACTTCTTTACACATTCTCAAATATAGTTTTAGTTCTTAGTAGTGAAGAAATACTATTCCGGTGATTCATATACTTTGGGTAATACACAAAACGTTCTGGCAAGGAGAGAAGCTAGGACTCAAGAGTGTTCATTAAGTCTTTCGGTACCAACTAAAGCTTCGGTCTCCAGGTATGTAAGGCTTCAATGAGAGTATTCCTTCCACTCTCATGTCTAAATTATTTTAATTATATGATAAATTATATTTATTTATTTTAAGTTCTACTATAAGTTATGTGGGTGTTTATCCATGGGTTCTTTCACCCATGTAGTCCAAAAACTCTTTCAATTAAGTCTTTTGTTTTCAAGTAATATTTTCTTATGGTAATTCTTATTTTTACTTAATAGTATGAATCATGGTTAAACTAATGATTATTGGTCTATTTTGATGCAACATAATTTTATATGTATGAATTGATGGTTTACAAATAATTCCTCTATTTATCTATTTAAAGGTTCTTGAAATTCATGGTGGGTTGTTTAAAAACATGATTTTTAATTAATGGATTTCAAAGTATTTATGTATATTTATTTACATACATATTTGCAAGTTGAAGTGATTTGAACCCACCTAGTTTTACTATGTTTTTAATAAAGTTTGACTTGAAAGCTTTGACTCCAAATAAATATTTATGAAAGCAATATCTATGATAAAAAAAGGGAGTCTTATGAAATGAAAGAATGATGAAATGATATGAATCATGGATTCTTTATGCAATAAGGACAATTCTTGCATATTTGAATTATCAAATGTTCTAATGAGCTATTCTACCGAATATGATGTTTGAATTCTCAAGTAATATGCTATGAATATTTTGAAGTATTAAACTATTATGTGGGATTGACTTAGCACCGAATGAGGCATTGAGGTGAGATTCGGTAAGGGAATCCTAGTAGCAACCCCTTGTCTCATTAACTATGTGCCAACATAGGAGCCCTTTTAGGCTTAGGCTAATGGATCCATAAATAGCCCTTAAAGTTAAAGTTAAGGAAATGAATGAAGTTGACGGAGTTCTACCCGGCAAGTAGTCTCCCCGGCCAACGTAGGGGGTTATGTTGGATTCCATGTAATAGCTCGCATGGTCTTAAATGTCGGTTATGGTTAATTTCCCACAAAATGAATGTTTTAAAGGATATATATATATGATTTATTATGCATACATTAAATTATGTTCCATATTACATAAACTTTTAATGTTTCCTCAATGTTCATGCATCCTTACATACTTAGTACATTCAAGTACTAACGCATACTCTTTTGCCTACATGATATCACCATGTAGGGATCAATGCTCCTCCTCGTTCTCCTCCACATGGCTAGTTGATATTCCATTGAAGACTACTTTTGGTGAGTTCCCATATTCCGGGAACAATACTCCTTTATCTTTCTAGCTTATGATATGTTAAGATATTTTACTATGACATTTCTTCTATTATGATTGAGGGTGAGCTAGGGACTTGTCTTAGCCCCGTTAAATCTAATAGTTAGAGGTATTGTTGGACATATGAAATTTGAAGATTTACTATTATGATTTCCGATTGTTTATTTATCATCATTACCTATGAAAGACTAAAAGAATGCTAAGAGGCTTGATTAAGGTACTTTCGGGTTCCTCATTCACCATGTCACGTCTAGGCCCTAGGCTTGGGTCGTGACAAACTTGGTATGAGAGCCTGAGGTTTTGAATAATACTTGGAAGTCCAACATACCGCGTCGAATAGGTTCTTGTTCATGGTTGTGAAGTGCGCCACAATTATGAATAAGAGACTATGAGGCATTTAGGAAAAGTTTCATTTCTTTCAAATTCATGTCGTTCCTTAGAGCGTCCTAAGATTTCCTTTAACTAACGACCCATTTTGTGTTCTCTATATAATGACTCGTGGAAGACCACCTCGAAGAGCAATGGTTGACGATGAGGACCAAACTCCTCCGATTCCTAATGCCCAACATCATGAGGACAGGGTAACCCATGCTGAGTTTCACAGTGTTATTACTTTGTTAGCCCAAGTCGTAGATAACCAAGGGAATATAGGTGTTCCTCCTCCCCAAATGCAAAATCCAGCCTCTAGGATTTGGGATTTCCAAAGGATGAATCCACCCGAGTTTGATGGTTCTAAACTAGATGAGGACCCTATGGAGTTCATTAATGAGGTGTATCGGATTGTGGCTATCATGGGTGTGCCACCAAATGAGAAGGCCGAGCTAGTAGCCTATCAACTCAAAGGTGTGGCTCGAGTGTGGTATGAACAATGGGTTGTTGAGAGGGATGAAGAAATAGGGCCGATAGGATGGGAAGAGTTCAAATGTGCCTTCCTAGACCACTTCTTCCCATTGGAACTAAGGGAGGCCAAAATCCAAGAGTTCATCAACTTCCTTCAAGGGAGTATGAGCGTGAGAGAGTATGCTCTCAAATTCACTAAGTTGTCCAACTATGCTCCCTTTATGGTCTCCAACCAAGAGCTAGGATGAGCAAGTTTATTTCTGGTATGTCAAGCTTGGTGTCCAAGGAGTGCAAAACGGCCATGTTGGTCAAGGAGATGGATATCTCTCGGTTAATGACTTACGCAGAACAAATTGAAGAAGAGAAGCTTAGAGAGAGATCAAGGGGGTTCAAAAAGGCTAGAGTGGATGGTGGAGGGTTTAACCCTCAAAGGTCCGATTATGGTAACAATGGAAAAGGCCAAGGTGGGCAACGATTTATGGGACAAGATTCCACCAATACTCCTCCTCCAAGGTTCAACAAGGACAAGAGTGGTAAACCAATGATTCCAAGAGAGAATGTTGCTACTCAAACTTTCCCTACTTGCAAGAAGTGTGGAAGGACTCACAAAGGGGAATGCTTAGCTGGCTCCAATGCATGCTTTAAGTGTGGCAAGCTGGGCCACCATGCTAAGGATTGTAGAGATGGTGGTAGTAGGACTCAAGGCCAAATTGCTCATGGTCAACAAGTCCAAGGAGGTGTCCAACGCACCAACCGCTTTTACGCCTTGCATGGGAGACAAGAGGTTGAGGATGCACCCAATGTCATTACCGGTATGTTAAAGGTCTTTTCTTTTGATGTGTATGCACTATTAGATCCGGGTGCAAATTTATCTTTTGTTACTCCATTCCTTGCTAATAGATTTGATGTTTTACCTGAAATATTATTAGAGCCCTATTTGGTGTCTACCCCCGTTGGTGAGTCAGTTATTGCTAGAAAGGTCTATAGAGGTTGCCTTGTGTCTATCTTGCATAAAGTTATTCCTTGTGATCTCATTGAGCTTGATATGATAGATTTCGATGTAATTCTTGGGATGGATTGGTTACATGCATCTTATGCTTCCATAGATTGTAGGAATCGTCGAGTCAAATTCCAATTTCCAAATGAGCCTGTTATTGAATGGCAGGGTCATGATTCGGTAGTGAAGGGTCAGTTTATTTCTTATCTTAAGGCCCGCAAAATGATTTCTAAGGGATGTATTTACCACATTGTGAGGGTTAGGGATGTCAACTCCAAAAGTCCTTCACTTGAGTCAGTTCCTATAGTTAATGAATTCCCCGATGTCTTTCCCGATGACCTTCCTAGTGTCCCTCCCGAAAGGGAAGTTGATTTTGGTATCGATCTCCTCCCTGATACCCAACCTATCTCTATTCCTCCTTACCGTATGGCCCCAGCAGAATTGAAAGAGCTGAAGGAATAATTAAAGGACTTGTTAGAGAAAGGGTTCATAAGACCAAGTATTTTGCTATGGGGTGTTCCCGTTCTATTTGTAAGAAAGAAGGATGGGTCACTTTGAATGTGCATAGACTACCGGCAATTAAATAAGATGACCATTAAGAACAAGTACCCACTCCCTAGAATAGATGACTTGTTTGATCAATTACAAGGGGCAAGTCACTTCTCCAAGATCGATATTCGGTCCGGCTACTACCAACTATGGGTAAGGGAGTGTGACATTCCCAAAACAGCCTTCCGAACAAGGTATGGTCATTATGAGTTTGTGGTAATGAGTTTTGCGTTGACGAATGCACCGGCGGTGTTTATGGACTTGATGAATAGGGTGTTCAAACCTTACCTTGATACCTTTGTAGTAGTCTTCATTGATGATATTTTAATTTACTCTCGGGGTGAGGAAGAACATAAAAATCACTTGAGAGTTGTGCTTCAAACATTGAGGGATAAACAATTATTTGCAAAATTTAGTAAGTGTGAATTTTGGTTAAAGGAGGTAGCATTTCTTGGTCACGTAGTGTCCGGTGATGGAATCAAGGTTGATCCTAAGAAAATAGAGGCAGTCAAAAATTGGCCTAGACCATTATCTCCTTCAGACATTAGGAGCTTCTTAAGTCTAGCCGGGTACTATAGAAGGTTCGTCAAAGGCTTTTCTTCCATTTCATCTCCTATGACAAAATTGACCTAAAAGAAATCCAAATTCATATGGACAGATGAGTGTGAGAAGAGTTTCCAGACCTTAAATGATCGACTTATCTCTGCTCCTATTTTGACTCTCCCAGAAGGATTAGAAGGGTTTGTAGTTTATTGTGATGCTTCAAAGATTGGTTTAGGTTATGTCTTAATGCAAAAAGGCAAGGTAATAGCCTATGCTTCTAGACAATTAAAGGTGCATGAGCGCAACTACCCTACCCATGACCTTGAATTGGCGGCCGTTGTTTTTGCTCTGAAGATTTGGAGGCATTACCTCTATGGGGTGCATGTGGATGTGTATACTGATCATAAGAGTCTTCAATATGTGTTCACCCAAAAGGACGTTAATCTAAGGCAAAGGAGGTGGCTAGAACTCCTTAAGGACTATGACATGAGTGTACTATCATCCGGGTAAAGCTAATGTGGTTGCTGATGCACTTAGTAGAGTGTCTATGGGGAGTGTAGCCCATGTGGATGAAAGTAAGAGGGAGTTGGTGAAAGATGTTCACCGATTGGCTAGATTATGAGTGAAGTTGTGTGGTACTAATGATGGGGGTATGGTTGTTCAAAATAGGTCTGAATCCTCTTTGGTGGTGAATGTTAAATCCAAGCAAGATCTTGACCCAAAGTTTATCGAGTTAAAGAAGTTGGTAAAGGAAAAGAAGATAGAGGTCTTTTCCCAAGGGGAAGATGGGGTACTATACTATCAAGGTCGAATATGTGTTCCAAATGTTGATGGCCTAAGGAGTTTGATCATGATGGAGGCTCATAATTCTACATACTCCATTCATCCCGGTTCAACGAAAATGTACCGAGACTTAAGGGAGTTGTATTAGTGGGGTGGCATGAAGAAGGACATAGCAAGGTTTGTGTCCGAATGTACGAATTGCCAACAAGTGAAGGCCGAACATCAAAGGCCGGGTGGCCTAGCCCAAGACATTGAAATCCCAAATTGGAAGTGGGAAGATGTGAATATGGATTTTGTAGTGTGTTTGCCTCATACCCGGAAGCGTCATGACTCGATTTGGGTAATTGTTGATAGAATGACTAAGTCATCTCACTTTCTACCGGTTAAAACTTCCTATAGTGCCGAAAACTATGCCAAGTTGTATATTCTGGAGTTGGTGAGGTTACATGGTGTGCCATTATCCATTATTTCGGATCGTGGTACCCAATTCACTTCTCACTTCTGGAGATCATTTCAAAAAGGCCTCGGTACTAAGGTAAAGTTGAGCACAACATTCCATCCTCAAACGGATGGGCAAGCCGAAAGGACGATTCAAACACTAGAGGATATGTTAAGGGCGTGTGTGTTGGAGTTTAAAGTGAATTGGGATGATCATCTACCTCTCATCGAGTTTGCCTATAATAATAGTTACCACTCAAGTATTGAGATAGCATCGTTTGAGGCTTTGTATGGGAGACGATGTAGATCACCGGTTGGTTGGTTCGAAGTAGGTGAGATGACCTTGTTGGGCCCCGATTTGGTACTTGATGCTTTAGAGAAGGTGAAGATCATTAGAGAAAGGTTGAAGACGGCTCAAAGTCGTCAAAAGTCCTATTCTGACACTAGAAGAAGGGATCTTGAGTTTAATGTGGATGATTGGGTGTATCTGAAGGTTTCACCCATGAAAGGTGTGGTTCGATTTGGCAAGAAAGGGAAATTGAGCCCTAGATATGTAGGACCTTATATAATCGTGAGACGTGTTGGTAATGTTGCATATGAGTTGGAATTACCATTGGAAATGGCCATGGTTCATCCGGTGTTTCACGTATCTATGTTGAAAAAATGTGTGGGTGATCCTAGTTCCATTGTACCTATGTGAGTAGTGAATATTGAAGAAAACTTGACCTATGAAGAAGTTCCTGTGGAAATTTTGGACCGGCAAGTTAAGAGATTGAGGAACAAAGAAGTTGCATCTGTTAAAGTCCTTTGAAGGAATCAACAAATAGAAAGTGCAACATGGGAAGCGGAAGCGGATATGATTAAGAGATACCCTCATCTTTTCCCCTCTACCCAAACCTAAGGTATTAAGTTGCCCTTGCTCAATTACTTGAAATCTTTACATCTCAACTTTTCTTGTCATATGCTTGCAAAATTATGAAATATGTTTTAAACGGTATTTTAAATTATACTGTTGTATTAATGATAGGTTGTTTGTTAACACTCTACTCTACTCAAGCTAAGTCTTTTCTCATTTGAGGACGAATGTTCCCAAGGGGGAGATAATGTAACATCCCCTAAAAACGTTGTATACGATGTTTCAATTTTTGCCTAAACATGATATATCCTCTGTATTTTGGGCATAAAGTTTCATAGGAATATCCAAATTGAGTGATTAAAATTTCTGAGTAACCACACGATCATTACCTACAACTTTTATGAAGACCATATTTAAAGATTCGGAGGTTAAGTAGATCAAATAAATTAATTTGTGTAAGGTAGAATGTTGTGACGGAAATGAGTGTTTATAGAAGAAAAATCATATCTCACTGTAGCTTTATCCAAATTGGTTGATTCTTGAACGATATGAAACTAAACTTCCATATCTACAATTCTTATGAAGACACCAAATCCTAATAAGGAATTTATCTTATTTAAACGCAGCTCCCAAAAAGAGTATTCTGTCAAAGATAACTCATTTCACCTACCATAGAAAGATCTAGATACATTTGACATCATTCATGACATAAATTGTCCTCCATTTAACATCATCCATGACATCAATATATTCCACTAAATTTTCAGATTTTTCTTTATAATTATTTTATTTATTGTTAGGTCTCTCTTTCCCACCTATAAATACCCACCTTATTTCCTCATTTTATTCATCAAGTTTTCTCAAGCAAACCTTCTCTCTATACACTTCTTTACACATTCTCAAATATAGTTTTAGTTCTTAGTATTGAAGAAATACTATTCCGGTGATTCATATACTTCGGGTAGTACACAAAACGTTCTGGCAAGGAGAGAAGCTAGGACTCAAGAGTGTTCATTAAGTCTTTCGGTACCAACTAAAGCTTCGGTCTCCAGGTATGTAAGGCTTCAATGAGAGTATTCCTTCCACTCTCATGTCTAAATTATTTTGATTATATGATAAATTATATTTATTTATTTTAAGTTCTACTATAAGTTATGTGGGTGTTTATCCATGGGTTCTTTCACCCATGTAGTCCAAAAACTCTTTCAATTAAGTCTTTTGTTTTCAAGTAATATTTTCTTATGGTAATTCTTATTTTTACTTAATAGTATAAATCATGGTTAAACTAATGATTATTGGTCTATTTTGATGCAACATAATTTTATATGTATGAATTGATGGTTTACAAGTAATTCCTCTATTTATCTATTTAAAGGTTCTTGAAATTCATGATGGGTTGTTTAAAAGCATGATTTTTAATTAATGGATTTCAAAGTATTTATGTATATTTATTTACATACATATTTGCAAGTTGAAGTGATTTGAACCCACCTAGTTTTACTATGTTTTTAATAAAGTTTGACTTGAAAGCTTTGACTCCAAATAAATATTTATGAAAGCAATATCTATGATCAAAAAGGGAGTCTTATGAAATAAAAGAATGATGAAATGATATGAATCATGGATTCTTTATGCAATAAGGACAATTCTTGCATATTTGAATTATCAAATATTCTAATGAGCTATTCTACCGAATATGATGTTTGAATTCTCAAGTTATATGCTATGAATATTTTGAAGTATTAAACTATTATGTGGGATTGACTTAGCACCGAATGAGGCATTGAGGTGGGATTCGGTAAGGGAATCCTAGTAGCAACCCCTTGTCTCATTAACTATGTGCCAACATAGGATCCCTTGTAGGCTTAGGCTAATGGATCCATAAATAGCCCTTAAAGTTAAAGTCAAGGAAATGAATGAAGTTGACGGAGTTCTACCCGACAAGTAGTCTCCCCGGCCAACGTAGGGGGTTATGTTGGATTCCATGTAATAGCTCGCATGGTCTTAAATGTCGGTTATGGTTAATTTTCCACAAAATGAATGTTTTAAAGGATATATATATATGATTTATTATGCATACATTAAATTATGTTCCATATTACATAAACTTTTAATGTTTCTTCAATGTTCATGCATCCTTACATACTTAGTACATTCAAAGTACTAACGCATACTTTTTTGCCTACATGATATCACCATGTAGGGATCAATGCTCCTCCTCGTTCTCCTCCACGTGGATAGTTGATATTCCATTGAAGACTACTTTTGGTGAGTTCCCATGTTCCGGGAACAATACTTCTTTATCTTTCTAGCTTATGATATGTTAAGATATTTTACTATGGCATTTCTTCTATTATGATTGAGGGTGAGCTAGGGACTTGTCTTAGCCCCGTTAAATCTAATAGTTAGAGGTATTGTTGGACATATGAAATTTGAAGATTTACTATTATGATTTCCGATTGCTTATTTATCATCATTATCTATGAAAGGCTAAAAGAATGCTAAGAGGCTTGATTGAAGTACTTTCGGGTTCCTCATTCGCCATGTCACGTCTAGGCCCTAGGCTTGGGTCGTGACAGAAGTTTTGAAGAAAAGAAGAGGATATTTTTTATTTTAAAAAATGCAGCAAAAAACAGCAAAATAATTTTTATTTTTATAAAAAATCAACACTTCAAAGGAAAAATGAAAAAGAAAATGAAAGAAAACAAAAAAGGCTTAATGGCATTCGGCCGAGTTGAACACTGAACACAAGAAAAGAAAAGAAAGGAAAGAAGGCCTAATGGCCTTAGGCCGAATTGGACCTTATAGTGTTCAACTCATGACCTTTTTTTGGCTATTTTTGTGTAAATGAAAATATGACTATATTTTTTATAAATTAATAATTTTTGGCACATATATGAAATTAGCCCTTAAAAAATATTTTTTAAGCACTTAGTTTTTATGTATTAGTAATGCACACCTCAATATACAATAGAGTGTATACTAATACACTGTTCAATATTATTTGTATATACTTTACCAAACGACCTTAAATGCTGTTAGATTCCACCAACCCATGAAATTAGGAGAGATTAATGGAAAGACGGGTGGCTAAGCAATTGGTGGTTTGATGTAATGTAAAGTTAATTTTTTATTTGAAGCAATTGTTGAGTTTAATTATGTTATTTTGATACAATGTAATTGTATTTGTGATCATTTGATAAATCTTATGTCATTTGGTGATTTGATGGAATGTAAAGATAGAGGTTCGAAGCAATGTAGCGAGTTCTCTGGTAACTTACTGAAATTTCGTTAATTTATGAGATAATTACTTAGATATACACTAGTTTATAGTATTATGAATCTTACCAGATATTGGACTTCAGAGATATGTATCTGACGTATCCGAATGTACGTATCTCGGATACTTGGGGTCAAAATTAGCTGTAATTTATTCTAAATACACTGTATTTTAGTGAATTCACACGTATCTGACTCTCTCACTCGCCTCTTTCCTAACTCGCTTGCCACTCTCTTCTCTCGCTCGCCTCTCTCTTAACTCGCTCACCACTCTCCTTTCTCGCTCGCCTCTCTCCCTGTATCTGGTATCCCAAATACACATATTTTGTATCCCAGATATATGTATTTAGTGTGATTCACATGTATCTGGGATACATAGAGTATCTCGCTCGCCTTTCTCCCTAGTTTGGTATATATGGTAGAAAAAATACATATATAATTGGATCTCAAAACAAAAATGTCTTTCAAACCTGCATAACTATAGTTGAATTGCTAATAATTTGCACATGTATAGATGTTGAAAATACATCCCAATTTTCATTAATTCATGTACTCAATTTCAAAGTGAAGCTAATATATCAGGCAAATTTATATTAAAGGCCACATGGTCCGTAGATTCAAAAACTAAATATTTGAAAGGCGACATCGTATAAATTCATGTACCTAACTTCTAACAAAGGCATTTAAAGGTAATTTTACAACATTTGGTGAAACATTAGTATTACATTTAGATACCGTTTTTTTTTCAATTTGCTGGAATTGAAGTCTCCAAAAATCATAACTATACTCTTATTGTTACGATCCTGGCTCATCGTGAATAACATCCATACAAATTTTTCAGTGGAAGAACTAATACTACACTCAACTAAAGTATACTATCAACCAAATACGCATTTACATATTTAGAAACATTTTAAATAATTAGTTTAAAAGCCGAGTTCACATAAACTCAAATAAAGTTATCAAACATGCAAAAATTACCTTCCTAGAAACTTGAAAGTCATTGTACCAAAACTCTATCTAAGGGTTTAGAATAAGGGGATGCAATCCTGAAAACAATAAATATAAAACAATAGTCTAAATGATCTGAGTCCAGAGGAAAGGACTAAGAATTAGGATGAATCCATGGCGGCACGAAGTAATTGGCTTATCTTTGAATCTGAACGATCATTGATTTCCTAAGTCCTAATTGAGTTCTCTCAACAGCCGCCTCAAAAAAAGAAAGTGCAATCTCAGTACACAATCACAATATACTAGTAGGATCACGTGGCCATTTTCAGTAAATGAAATATGAACAAGCAACTACAACATAGTAAGACAACAATAGACAATCACATCACAATTATGTCATTGTCACGCCCCGGGAGGGTACCCTAGACGTAACCGGCACCCGAAAGCCATTTCTGACCTCCGAGCGAACCACCTGGTTTAGTCACACATTCATTCAATCATATTCTCTTAGCGGAAACTCAATTAATGAAATACTATTCACAATATGGGGGCCGAAGGACAAACATTTATCAACCCAACAAACAATTATAATAAGACTCCTCAAAATAACAGTTCAACCTCCCCACACTCCAGTCTATGAAGCCTCTATCAAAGTCTAAGAGGTGTCAATGACAAGTCCATGGCTACCAACAATCAAAATAAAGGAAATGACAATAAAACTGTACAAAAAGGCTCAATATCCTCCGGAAACTAGGAAAACTCACCAACTAGCTAAGAGTGTATGTGGATCTTCAGCGGAGCGTCGGTTGATGATCTCTAGTACCTGTCTCTGCATCATGAAATAATGCGGGCCAAATGGCGTCAGTACATGGAATGTACGAGTATGTAAAATGGCCAAATACAACAAACATCAAGGAAGAATAAATCAACTCAGAATCTCAACTCAATCAAATGTCCTAAGTCTAAACAAGAATATGATTTAGACGGGACCAATCACATATAATTCAACTCAATCTGACTCAGAGTACTATCAAGACCTAATTGGGAGTTTCTCTTACCCGGCAACCATCACTTATGAGCCAGTGAAAGTACAATAAACCGACGTTGTTGCCGCGTTCGTTCATACTTTGCCAGGGTATGAATGAATCAATCAATCATGGATCCAATCCAATCAGGTCCTATAATGTCAGGACAAATCTCTCGGGGAAGCATTCGACTTTAACGGTTCCATCCCCCCTACGTTTGGCGACGCAGTTATTGGGTTCGAGTATGGACTATACTCTTGCCCAATTCGGTGCTCGATACTCCTCCCAAGACTCAATGCTCATAAAACTCCATCCAATCAACTCAATCAAATCATATCGACAAGTCTCATTACAACCTTGTCAACTCATCAACTCTATCACAATCAAATCTCTTCCAATCATACTATCCGATCAATCTCAATCATATCTTCAAAAGAAATTTAAATGCACATATAAAGCAATATCTAGATATAATCAATAATTCCCTCCATTCATTTGAGAAATATTTGAGACTCATCACAATTTCAAGACTTTAAATTGACATTTTATAATAAGCAACATTTTTAAGAAAATAACATCCTTTATCAAAATCTAAATAATTAAAAAGGTTAATAAAACATATTTAACACCTCATCTTTATCAACTCATACTCACATAAAGGCCCATTTTAGGGACTTCTTAGCTCAACAACATCAATACATATAGAATCAAATAAATAGGGGACAAAACTCATTTAAACTTAAACTAAACCAAGAAACTCCATTTTCATGATACATATATAATTTGGGCTTTTAGAGAGAGAGTGAGGGATTGAAAATGATCCCAAAATGGTCTATGGTGATACATATATAATTTGGGACAATTCCCAAATTGCCCCTTCTTAGAAGTTCTGAAAAATAGGCAAAAATGCACTTGGCGCGATAATGGCGCGTCGCGCCATTGCAGTGCTAGGCCAATTACGCCTAAAACCTGCACATCTCGTAGTGGCGCGCCGCGCCAAGGACCAAACTACTGAGGCACATTCTTGGCGTGATAGTGGCGCATCACGCCCTTACGGCGCCAAGGCCAATATTTTCTAGGTTCTGGAAATTGGCTTGAAAAACCCTGCACACCTTATAGTGTGCGCGCCACGCCAGTGCCCAAACTACTGAGGCATGTTTCTGGCGCGATAGTGGCGCGTCGCGCCACTGCGGCACCAAGCCCAGTTTTCCAGCAATTGCAACCCAGGCCTAAAAATCTCTACTGTGCTAGTTTATCTTAGGATCGTCATATCTTTCGACTCCGAACCCCAAAAATTACATCCTTGGTGGTGTTGGAAAAAAGACTCGACGAACTTTAATTTGATGGGTCGTGGGCCACCCAGATTGTCGTCTTTCAAAAGATAGGGTTGTTAGAAGTCAACCCCTCATGCGAACTCCTCCTCAAACTTAGCCACGACGAATCCTCTTGGATCTGATTTGGTCCTAGGGGTCCTTCATGACCCCACATCAACTCTAACGCTGTTAAATTTCTCAACGACTCGTCTCACTCACGCGAACGCTCCACAATACTCGAGTTCAACCCTACCCGAACACAAGAAGGGTCCGAATCTTAGTGAAAATTTTGAGAGGTGTTATAGTCATCTCTTGAATTATTATACAGGTAAACATACTCAATCACAATGCAACAGTCAACAATGGTCCTCTCATAAAATTCATACCCAACAGTAAACATACTCAATCACATCACAATCACAACCACAATGAATAGACACACACACTTATACAATTAAGTAATACATTCATTGCATGTAATTTGATCACAAGACATCATTTCAATTTATATTCATTCATTTTTCCTAATCTTATATCGTGCATGCAATACTCGTGAAATAGTTAACAGGCACATATAACATAAAAGAAAAAAACACAACCATCACCTATCTCGATACGAGCATTGGCAACTCTAAAGAGCTGGAGCTTTCCCTTTTTCCAATGCTTTGGCTTGTTATTGGTATAAAACAAATAAATAATATACGTAATCAATGAATAATGACCTACATTATCCGGATTATATCAAAATTCTAACCCTTTGCCAATTCATGATCATCTCCCCCAATTAGGGCTTTTCTCACCATTAATTTCAGGCCAAAACCTTTCCTAAGATAATTCTCATAGATTCTAAGATCTAAGAATCGAATTACAAGTTAGAGGAATGAATAACCTACCTTTATCGAAGAAATTGGTGGAAAACTTGAAAGAAATAGCCCTAGGTCATCTCTAGCTTCCCAAGAACAAAATTGCACAAATAAAAACGATTTTGAGAATTTTTTAAACTTAAGACCCGTGAATGGCCCGCTATAGCGGTCCTTGCCATGGTGGGATTCAGCCCGATATGTCATCTTGCATGGAGACAGAAACTTGGAATTTGTATCCCAAGCCCTCCATTTCTCAATACAACCTCAAACTTTGATGTTCTAAAATAACTTTCACGCCAAATTCGATTCGAAAGTTCTACTCACCCAAATTCATTTCTGTAAGGCCCTATGAATTTCTTAATTTCTTACTCAAACAATCAAAACTCAAAAACCAACCCCATTTCATTATCGAATTTCCCTAAACCACTCAGATTCCATATCGTTACACCCACAACAATAAAAGAGATATTTATCCTTAAATATTATTAGCTTTAAAAATATGCATTTAACCAACATAAAAAATTAAGTAATTAATTTATGTTGATTGGTCAAATCAATCATGACATTAAAAATAGCTGCAACAAGATAATTGAATACGTAAGAATAAAAACTTTGAAACTAGAATTGTAGGGGTCACTCAAATGCACACAGTATTCTTTGGTAAAAGACGAAGAATAGTTCGCTTTGTGCCAACTGAGTGGCTGCATCAATTGTGCCTAACCGTTTTGTTACCATTTTATATTAAAACAAGTTGGTGCTTTTACTTTCTGTTTCGATATGGGAGGTGCTCACTATTTTTCTTCAAATTTTAAAGGCATCAAAGTATATACCTATGCTTCTTCACTATCAAAGAATATGGTGCATCGGATAAGGCTGCTTCTTTCTTAATTCGAGGTTTTAATTTTGAGTTTTGGATATAGTAAATCCTAGATAAAGAGCATTTCCCCTAAATGGAACTTACGTAGCACAAATTCGAATTTGAATTAATCAGACTCAAATATTGTGGATAATGAACATCTTATGAGAAAATTTAAAAAAGAAGAAGAAAAAAAGAGAAGCTTTGCTTCTTCATATGGGGAAAAGAAATAGAAGAAAGATTTTGTAGAAGAGATGTTTTTTTGCAAGATATATTTGATAAGAAGTATTAAATTCTGAAAGTATTTTAATATATTTGCATGTGGAACATCTTGTCTTAATTCTGCTTATATTATATACAAGAGGAGTAAGCAAGACGAGGAACTATAATAAAAATTCTGGGTTTCTTTGGAAGGGATATGGCAAACGAATATGAGGAACTATTGAATTCATTTAACTTTGAGATAATGATCAAAAACACACTTGAAATTGCGAGTTTCATACAAGTACTATCCGGTGTTTGAATTTTCTATCTGAACTATGATCAATAATTATCAAAACACACCTCGAAACTGACTTAGACCAAATATTGGAATACCATCGTGCCACAAGCTACAGGACAACTTAGTTTGTCCATTAAATTTCGTCCACATGACAAGTGACTTATTAATTTTTTGAGGTGTGTTTTGACAAATAATTGATGATAGTTTAGATAGAAAACGCAAACACCAACAGATAGTTCAAAACTCGCAAAAATGGTGTTTTTGTGTGTACGAAAAAAGTTGGCACCATTTTTAAACAAAAAAAGAGCATGTACACCATGCGCCACCAGATACTAATTGAAGTGTTTTTTTGATAAAAGAGTTGGTGATATAATTCAGATAAAAATACAAACACCTAACACTTTAAATGTATTTTTAATTATTATCTCTTTTGACTTTATAACTTACTATCTTAGATTATTAAAACAAAATTACCAAAGTAATTTGAGGACATCTATGAATATCATCATCACTAATAAAACATGACATTAAAAAGTTGAAAGTAGAATTGTAGGGGTAACTCAATAATAGAGTAACCCCTCCAAAAATAGGCGTATGCCACTATTTGCAATGCGCACACAATATTCTTTAGTAAAAGGCGAAAGAATAATTCGCTTTGTGCTCACTTCATGACTGCGTGAGTTTACTCGTAGCTGGGCGACGCCATTTTATACTCAACAAGTAATTTGGACTTTAATGGTTTTTGTTTCGATATGGGACTCCATTCGTTCCTTTTTCCTCAACTTTTCTAATGCAATAAAAAAATATAGCTCTCCTTCAATTTTCTTAATGCATTTAAGATGTGGTTCCTTTCTTGGTGATCATTAAAATATATTTTGCACCAAATCAATATCGACAATATTCAATAATTTTTGAAGAGTTCATTTAACTTTGTAATTGCTTGCTATCCTCCTTTGTTAGTTTTTGCTTTGTGAGTAGGAGTTTGGTTTTGATCGATATGCAAAATTTGTTATTCATACAAACGAGGAGAATTTATTACTTAAACATAGAATATTTAGAGTATAAATTTAGTGGTGTAACATAAGGTGGCGTGGAAGTGAAGTTTCATATTCATGTTATTCAAAAGAAAGGAAGTTTCAAGTATCTTGGTCTATTATCCAAGGTGATTGAAAAATTGACGAGGATGTCATTAATCGTATAGGAGTAGGATGGATATAATGGAAGTTTGCATCCAGAATCTCGTATGACAAAAAGGTACCACCAAAACTTAAAGATAAGTTCTACACAAGGTGGTTAGACCGGTTATGTTTATAGAGTGGAGTGTTGGTCAGTCACGAACTCTCACATATAGAAGATGAAGGTTGCAGAAATGAGGATGATGAGATGGATGTGCGTGCATACTAAAAGAGATATAATTAGAAATGAAGATATTTAGAACAAGGTGAGAGTGACCTCAGTAGAGGACAAGGTGTAAATGGTGTTGGTGGAGGACAAGATAGGGGTGGTGAGATTGAGATGGTTCAGGCATATGAAGAGTTGATGCACGAATGATCTAGTATGGATGTGTGATCGGTTGGCTATGGATTATTTTGAAAAAGTATTGGAGAGAGGTAATTAGAAAGAAAATGATGTACCTTCTACTTATCGAGAACATGACCTTCCATAAACTCTTGAACGAAGAATGTAGAGGACAAAGACATTGTGATAAGGGATTAATTAGAGAAATCCAAAAGGCATTGCGATTAGAGATTTTGTAGACGTGTAAAGGTTGAGGAGGTTAAGAGTGTTGTTCATAGGATGTGTAATGATAGAGCGACTGGTCCAGATGAGATCTCGATGGATTTTTGAAAGAGCACAGGCGGGATAGGTATGAATTTGTTGACTGAGTTGGTTAGTGTTGTTTTCAAGACGGCAAAGGGATAGGTATGAATTTGCTGACTAAGTTGTTTTATGATGTTTTCTAGACGACAAAGATGCCTGAAGCATGAAGATGAAGTACCGTGATTTTGTTGTACAAGAACAAGGGTGATATTCAGAATTACAACAACTATAAGGGTATTAAGTTTCTAAGTCATATAATGAAGGTTTAGGAGAAGGTGGTAAAGGTGAAGGTGATAAAGGGTGTGACTACATCTAAGAACCAGTTCAAATTTATGTCAGGACGCTCGATTATAGAAATTATTCATCTCGTAAGAAGATTGGTGGAGTAGTATAGAGAAACAAAGAAAGATTTACATATGATGATCATTGACCTAGAAAAAACTTACGACAAAGTCCCTATGAACATTCTTGGGGGCTAGAGATGTATTTGTGGCGTACTATAGGTCAACTAAGTACATGTATAATAGAGCCAAAATCTGAGTACGGATAGTGTAAGGAGAGTCAAAGCACTTTCCTATGTTGAAAGGGTTGCACCAGGGTTTGATCCTTAGCCCATTTTTATTTGCCTTGGTGATAGATGTATTGACACGATATATTCAAGGTGAAATGACATGGTGTATGTTACTTACAGATAATGTAGTTTTGATTGATGAGACTTGAAACAGAGTTAACACTAAGTTTAGAGGTTTGTACACTGACTCTAGAGTCTAAAGGGTTCAGGTTAAGTAGGATCGAGACTGAATACTTGGAGTCCAAGTGTAGTGATTTGACAAATGAGACTGATGTGAAAATGAAATATAGGTTCACGTCTAGAGTCTTATACGATAAGAATGTACCAAATAGACTCAAATATAAGTTCTACAAATTGGTAGTTAAACCAACTATGTTGTAAGGGGAAGAGTGTTATCCAGTTAAGAATTCTCATATTCTATTGATAATAGTGGTGTAAATGAGTATGTCGCAATAGATTAACACACACAAAAAAAATTGCCTAATTATGCTTGAGTGTCCCCTAAATACTATAAATATATTGTGGATCGTGCCTAGGCTACTTGTACTTCTTCCACAGGTACTTAGAAAGTGCCCGTAAAGGTTTCAAAAAAATCTATTAAAAGGCATACCACCAAAATATTCATGGGCTAACACACACGAAAAATTGGACAATAACCTAATTCCGCTTGAGTAGCCCCTAAATACTTCAAATATGCTGTGGATCGTACCGATGCTACACGTACTTCTCTCCCAGGTACTTATGGAGGAATCCATAAAGGTTTTGTAAAAAAATTGACCGAAAGTCATACAACCAAAATATTCAACGGCTAACACACACGAAAAATAAGAAAATTGTTTAATTTCGCTTGACTGTCTCCTAAATATTAAAAATATATCATGGATCGTGCCAAAGCTACACGTAATTCTCTCCCAGGTTACTTGCAAAGAATTTTGTAGAGGTTTCAAAAAAAATTGATCAAAAGTCATACTACAAAAAATTCATCGGCTAACACACGAAAAATAAGAAAATCATCTAATTTTGCTTGAGTTGACACTAAATGCTAAAAATATACCGTGGATCGTTTTGAGGCTACACATACTACTCTCCTGGAGGGTCCAATAAAGTTTTCAAAAATAAATTAACCAAAAGTCATACCACCAAAATATTCGTTGGCTAACACACACAAAAAATGAAAAAATCACCTAATTCAGCTTGAGTGACCCATAAATGTGACAAATATGTCGTCGATCGTATCAAGGCTACACATACTTATCATCCGGGCATTTACAGAAGGTCCCATAATTATTTAAAAAAAATTGATCAAAATCTATATCACTAAAATATTAATGGGCTAACATACGAAAAATGTGAAAATTGCCTAATTTCGCTTGAATGTGCTTTAAATGCTATAAATAAATCATTGATCATGCCGAGGCTATATGTACTTCTCCCTCGATTACTTAGAGAGGATCCCGTAAAAATTTTGAAAAAAATAATCAAAAGTCAAACCACCAAAATATTTATGGGCCAACACACAAAAAAATAATTAGAAAATCACCCAATTCCGCTTGAGTTACCCCTAAATGCTATAAATATATTGTGGATCGTGCCAACGTTACAACTACTATTCTCTTATATTCTTATGAGGGGTCCCAAAAAGGTTTTGAAAAAAATTTGACCAGAAGTCATACTACCAAAATATTCATGGCTAACACTAAAATAAACAAATCACATAATTTTGCTTGACTGACCCCTAAATGCTATAAATATGTCGTGGATTGTGTCAATACTACACGCATAACTCTCTTGGGTACTTACGGATAGTCCCATAAATGTTTTAAAAAATAATAGATAAAAAGTCATACCAGAAAATATTCATGGCTAACACACACAAAAAAAGAGAAAATCATCCAATTCCACTTGAGTGATCCCCCTAAATGATATAAAAATATCATTTATTTTGTCAAGTCTAGATGTACTACTCTGCCGGATACTTACGGAGGATTCCGTAAAGGTTTAATAAAAAATTTGATTGAAAGTCGTACGACCAAAATATTCATGGCTAACACACATACAAAATGAGAAAATCACTTAGTTCCGCTTGAGTGACTCTTAAATGCTATAAATACATCGTGGATTGTGCCAAAGCTACAATAAGGGACTCACTCACATAATCAATACCCACATCAAAATAAGTCGACACATAAGAATAGGTAGACCCTGGGTCAAATAATACTGAAGCAGAACGATGGCAAACTGGAACAATACCTGTAATAACTGCATCAGAGGCTTCTGCCTCATATCTACCCGATATAGCATAGCATAACTGACGGTCACCCTTAGCCTGCGAACCACCACGAGCACCACCTCGTACTCTACCCCTAGCACCATAGGTGCCACCTCTAGTATTCTGCGAAGAACCTCGAACAGTTGGAGCATCTATAGAACGAACAACTGGTGCCCCAGGCCATCCATTAGAAGGAGCACGTTTGGGGCAATCTTGGGCCTTATGCCCAAACTCATCACACACATAACAACCTCGAGGACCTGAACTCCGTGGGGAATAACTAGAAGTGTTAAAACGACCTCCGGAGCTCGAAGAACCCTGAATAGCTGCCTGGACTGGTCTGCCCTGATAACCATGGGTTCCTGAACCCGAATATTCTCTACCCTAGGAGGAATGATTGCTAAATTGACCCTGCCGACGGAACCTCTTGAACCCGCTCTATCTAGCACGTCGGATACTCTCTATCATCCTGGCATGATCAATAATACTCTGAAACGTACCCCCAGACAGTACAAAAGAGGTTGTAGCCTCCTGGAGATAACCGGCGAATCCCTTCACTAGTTTGCGAATCCGCTCGAACTCGGTGGGAATACTCGACATAGCATAACGAGATAACTCATGGAAGCGAGTCTCGTACTCAAATACAGATAGGGAGCCCTGCTCCAGTCTGTCAAACTCATCCCTACGCTGATCACGAAGGCTATATGGCACAATTCTCTCAAGGAACACCTCAGTAAACTGTTCCCAACTCATCATAGGAGAACCAATAGGTCTACGAGCAAGAACTGACCTCCACCATTCTTTGACCACTCCCGCAAATTGATATGAAGTGTAAGCAACTCCATGTGCCTCTAAAATGCCTAGGTTGAACAACCTATCTTGACACTCAGTCAAAAAGTCATAGGCTTTTTCTCCGGCTTTACCATCAAACCTTGGAGGTGCCAATCGAACGAACCTCTCGAAACTCTTCTGCTCAGCTACCGACATGGCAGCATTAGCAGAAACTGGCAGAGCTGCAAATCTCGGAGGTGCAATAGAAGGCATTGAAGATGAACCAGGAGTCTGAAATCCTACACTAGGCCCCTGAACTGGCGGTGTAGCACCAACTGTGATAGGAGAACCTATAGTACCTGAAATAATACCAGAGGTAGGAGCACCATCCAGTCTAGCCAATAATCGAACAAATAGCTCCTGAAACATCGGAGTACTATCGGGAACCACAGAAGGCTGGGATGGCCTCTGCTCCTCAGTCTTCTGCTCTAAGTCATCCTCATGCTCATACATGGGCGCAGGTGATAGCTCTCTAGCTCGTCCACGAGCAGGTGCCGCTCCCCTTGCTCGGCCTCGTCCCCTGACTCCACCACGTCCTCTACCTCTCCCGCGTAGTGGGGCTCGAGCAGCAGGTGCATCCTCACCCTCAGTAATTGTGGCTCTAGTCCTCACCATCTACGCAGAAATATGTCGTTATAAATATGTCGTTAATCATGCCTAGACTAACATACTATTCCCCGGGATATTTACAAAGGGTCCCATAAAGTTTTTGAAAAAAATTGACCGCAATTCATACCACCAAAATATTAATGGGCTAACACAAATGAAAAATGAAAAATTAAAAAATCACCTAATTCCACTTAATTGACCCCTAAATGCGGAAAATATGCAATGGATTGAGCCGAGACTACACGTACTTCTCCCCTAGTATTTATAGAAATTCCCATAAAGATCTCGGAAAAAAATTGACTTGAAGCCACACCACCAAAATATAAATGGGTTAACACTTACGAAAAATGAGAACAATGCCTAATTACACATGAGTGGCCCCTTAATGCTATAGATATGTCGTGGATCGTGTTGTGTCTATACTTACTCCTCTAGGTTCTTACGGTGGATTCCATAAAGGTTTCGATAAAAAATTAATCGGAAGCAATACCATAAAAATATTAATGAGCTAACACATGAAAAATAATACAATTGTCTAATTCCGAAAGAGTGGCGCATAGATGCTATAAATATGGTGTGGATCATGTCGAGGCTACAAGTACTGCTCCTCCTGGAATTTACAGAGGGTACCATAAAGATACTATAAAAGAATTGATCGGAAGACATACCACCAAAAGAATAATAGACTAACACAAACGAAAAATGAGAAAATCATCTAATTCAGTTTGAGTAGCCCCTAAATGCTACAAATATATCATGGATCATGCTGAGGCTACATGTAATGCACCCTCCCCCCGGGTATACTTATGGAGGGTACCATAAAGGGTTCCAAAAAAATTAACCCGAAGTCATACCACTAAAATATTAATTGGCTAACACACACAATAATGAGAAAATTGTCTAAAGCCGCTTGAATGACACCTAAATGCTATGAATATATCGTGGATCATGCCAAGACAATACTTATTTGTCACGACCCAAAAACTGAGGTCATGATGGCACACATCTCAAAACCCAATCTGATGTGTAACCCTAAAAATAAAATTCATACAAGACTCCCAAAGGGGAAAGTGATTCCACGATTTAAATAAAAAGAAAAAAAACAATGAAGAAATTATCCCAAAACCTGGTGTCATAAGTATAAAGAGCATCTAATACAAGGTTCGAATCTGAAGATACAACATAAGTCTCTGAATGATACAAAAGACTGAAAAATAAAGATAGACTAGTGACGATCCGAATTCTGGGACCTCACCACTAATCTGAGAATTACACAATCCGCTAGAATATTAACTGCCATGTGGGGTACCCTGACTAGTATCTGCATCAAAAAGGGACACAGAAGTAGGGGTGAGTACAATTCACATGTACTCAGTAGGTTTTAGCTGACTGAGTATAAGGAATTAATCAAACCTATGAAATAAACTAAGGAACGCTTCCACCTGCATATAGAAAAGTCCCACTTCGGCATCGGTGCCGCCAGTTTATATATATAGTGGCACGAATAAAGTATAATAACAACTCATAATCACAATTAATCAAATAATTCAAGCAGCACAAATGTCAATGCAATGCAATGCAATATGATGATGCAATGATGTGGTGGTACGGTGGAATCAAGACTGTCGCACAGCCTGTCGTATACACCTGCCGAGCTGTGCTACCAAGCAGGACCCATGGGGGTCTCGCAGACCATATACCTCAATCACAATATCTCATTATCCTTGCCACCTCCTCGTGGTCAAGGGATCATAATGCATCCACTACCCTGCCAGAAAACTGCCTCGGTCAGGGACTCAAGATACAAAGGTTTAAAGGTGTTTCATTTTCTTTCTCAAATAGAATTTCCATATTTCTCAACTTCCCATGTTTCATGATGTGATGAATGAGGATGAATGCATCAAAACACATATGCATGGAAGTAATAATCAACTCACATGTGGTATAATGTTCAAAGTTCTCAAAACTTAACCTACACATGATGTTCACCCTCAATAAATAGTAACGGGAAGAACACACTTTCATTTAAATATTCACCCCTTTCTCAACAATATTTCAATACTCAAGTATGCTCAAAACCCCCAACTCAATCTCTCAGGCGGCATCACAAGTCAAATAATATACTCAAGCCTCTCTCTTAGGCAAATCATAATTCACATGCTCTCAAAGCAAATAAGATAACAAATAAGGCCCCCACACGGGCTATGTATACAAATAAACCCCATCACGGCAACACATTAATAAATAAGCCTCCACACGGACATCATAATATATATAACATTCTCCACTCATACTACAACCCCATCCCAAAGTCTATAACATATGAATGACTAATTACCCCATCTCAATCTCAAAGAAAGATAGTCAAACCTACCTCAATTGCCGAAACCGCACTCAAATACCTCCATCGGACAAGCAAATCTCGAATTCAGCGCCCGGAATGACAACCCACTATCAACAATGAAACATACACGTCACAAGGAGTCCAATGACACCCATATTGATAGGTTTCGGAACCGGGGGTAAAATGGTCCAAAAATTAACTATTTTCGAAAAGGGACAAATCTGTAAATTTATTGAACAATCCCATTCTATTGGTAATAAGGAACTCATGGTTGAAAACCCCATAAAAATAGAGCTCAAAACGAGTTGGAAATCACAATTTTCCTTAAATTCGGATTAGGGAAGAAACAAGGATTTTTGGGGTTTGAAACTAAAATTTAAGAGTTAAAATCGTCAAAAACTTAATGAAAAAGGAAGGTTTTAGGTCAAAAATCACTTACCCAACACTTTGCCTCGAAAATCTCTTCTCAAATCACCTCAAGGAGTTCAAGAACTCAAACAAATGTTGAAAAAATATTGAAATGGGAAGAAAGGGGCATTTTCTGCCCAAAAAGTTATTGTTCACGCGTGTTACTGTTCACGCATGTTTTGTACAAATTTACAAAAATCACCCTCAAGGTCATTACAATATCCACCACTAAAAAGGATGTTCGTCCTCGAACATAAGATAAAATAAAGTACCTGGGGTCTCAAAAAGCTGAGGGTATCGAGCCTGCATATCAGACTCTAACTCCCAAGTCGCCTCCTCAGCAGGCCGATGCTGCCACTGCACCTTGACCGAAGCGACCTCCTTGGTCCTGAGTCTACGAAGCCGCCTATCTAGAATAACTGTCGGCTCCTCCTCATAAGTCAAATCCGGACTCAACTCTACCGCATCGTAAGAAATCACATGAGACTCATCCGGTATGTACTTGCGAAGAATGGAAACATGAAACACCGGATGGACAGCTGACAATTTAGGGGGTAAGGCCAACTTATACGCCACTCCACCTACTCTCCTCAGGATTTCAAACGGGCCAACAAACCTTGGGCTAAGCTTGCCCTTCTTTCCGAACCTCATCACACCCTTCATGGGCGATATTTTAAGCCACACGCAATCACCCACCATGAACTCTAAGGGACGAACCCTCCTATCAGCATAACTCTTCTGACGACTCTGAGCTGTCAATAGTCGACCCTGAATCAAACGTACCCGCTCCACAGCATCCCTAAGTAAGTCAGTATCCAATGCATCAACCGCAACAGAATCAAACCATCCAATGGGTGATCGACACCTACGACCATACAATGCCTCAAATGGTGCCATTTGAATGCTGGAGTGATAACTGTTATTATAGGCAAACTCTGCTAAGGGCAAGTGTTGGTCCCATCGGGCACCAAAATCAATCACACAGGCCCTAAGCATATCCTCCAATACCTGAATAGTCCGTTCAGACTGACCATCGGTTTGGGGATGAAATGCTGAACTCATCTCTAGTCGCGTACCCAAACCACGCTGTAATGCCTTCCAAAAGTGAGAGGTGAACACTGAACCCCGATCCGATACAATAGAGATAGGCACCCCATGCAGCCTAACAATCTCACGAAGATAGATCCTAGCTAACTGATCCGCATTGTAGCTAGTCTTCACCGGAAGGAAATGGGTTGATTTGGTCAATCGATCCACAATCACCCAGACAGAGTCATACTTACCCAATGCCATGGGTAATCCAGACACGAAGTCCATAGTGATACGCTCCCATTTCCACTCAGGAATGGGCATCCTTTGCATAGGACCACCCGGTTTCTGATGCTCATACTTCACTTGTTGGCAATTTAGACACTTAGCCACAAAATCAATAATGTCTCTCTTCATGCCACACCACCAATAGTGTTGTTTCAAGTCATGAAACATCTTTGCCACTCCCGGGTGAATCGAATACTTGGAACAATGAGCCTCCTCTAATATCATACGTACCCATTCACTAACCTTGGGCACACAAATGCGACCATTAATCCTCAAAACTTCTTCCTGATCAAGAGAGGCTGATTTTGCTTCACCACTCAACACTTTGTCTCGAATGGCCCTCAACTTTTCATCTTCAAATTGGTGTGTACGAATCTGGTCCATCAAAGTAGACCTAGCCTCCACAAATGCCAAAATATCATGATGTGTAGAAATATCCAGTCGGACCAACTGTCTAGCCAATGACTGAACCTCCAACGCCAAAGGCCTCTCCACAGCCTTAAGAAAGGCCAAACTACCCATGCTAGATGCTTTGCGACTCAGGGCATCCGCTACCACATTAGCTTTCCCCGGATGATAAAGTATGGTAATGTCATAGTCTTTCAATAACTCTAACCACCTACGCTGCCGCATGTTCAAATTCGGCTGAGAAAAGATATACTTAAGGCTACGTTGGTCAGTATAGACCTCGCAATGCACTCCATAGAGATAATGCCTCCACAACTTCAGAACAAACACCACTGCTGCTAACTCTAAGTCGTGGGTAGGATAGTTCTTCTCATGTACCTTCAACTGACGAGAAGCATAAGCTATAACTCTACCTTTTTGCATCAATACACCACCCATGCCGACTCCCGAAGTATCACAAAACACAATAAATGCCACGCCCTCCTCGGGTAAGGCTAGAATAGGTGCTGAAGTCAATAATTCCTTGAGCTTTTGAAAGCTCGCCTCACACTCATCATTCCACTGAAATGCCACGGTCTTTTGAGTTAGCCTAGTCAATGGGGCTGTAATAGAAGAGAATCCTTGAACAAACCGACGATAGTAGCCTGCCAACCTAATAAAACTCCGAATCTCGGTAACCGAAGTAGGCCTAACCCAATCACGAACCGCTGCAACTTTGGCTGGATCAACCATAATACCATCCTTGGTCACTATATGACCCAAGAATGTCACGGACTCAAGCCAAAACTCACATTTGGAGAATTTTGCATACAACTTCTCCTCTCTCTCAATCTCTGAAGGACTGTCCTCAGGTGCCTAACATGATCCGCCTCATTCTTGGAATAAACCAAGATGTCATCAATAAACACGATCGCAAACGAGTCCAAATAAGGTCGAAATACCCGGTTCATCAACTCCATAAAAGCAGCTGGGGCATTAGTCAACCCAAAGGACATAACCACAAACTCATAATGCCCATAACGAGTCCTGAATGCAGTCTTCGGGATGTCAGATTCTCGAACTCTCAACTGATGGTAACCCGACCTCAAATCAATCTTTGAGAACACCGATGAGCCTTGAAGCTGGTCAAATAAATCATCAATGCGAGGGAGAGGATACTTGTTCTTGATAGTGACTTTGTTCAACTGTCGATAGTCAATACATATCCTCATAGTACCATCTTTCTTCTTCACAAATAAAACCGGTACACCCCACGGTGATACACTAGGTCTAATAAACCCTTTCTTTAATAAATCTTCCAATTGTTCTTTCAACTCTTTCAATTCTGCCGGAGCCATCCGATAAGGAGAAATAGAGATGGGTTTAGTGTCATGCTCCAAATCAATCACAAAATCGATATCACGATCAGGAGGAACTCCCGGCAAGTCTGTAGGAAATACATCCATAAACTCTCTCACCACCCTCGTAGTCTCTATATGAGATGACTCCGTGGTGAGATCACGTACATGAGCCAAATAAGACAAACAACCCTTATCCATCAAGCGACGAGCACGAATATAAGATATCACCCCCTTAGGATATGAACTCGGATTACCCTTCCATACTAAGCTAGGTAAACCGGGATAAGCTAAGGTCCGGTCTTTGCATAACAATCTAATATAGCATGATAAGGAGATAACCAGTCCATACCCAATATCACATCAAAATCAAGCATGTCTAATAAAATCAAGTCTGCACGGGTCTCTCTACCCGAAAATATCACCAAACATCCCTTGTATACCCGATCCACTACTAAAGATTCACCTATTGGGGTAGAAATAGTAATAGGCACAATAAGGGACTCACTCACATAATCAATACCCACATCAAAATAAGTCGACACATAAGAATAGGTAGACCCTGGGTCAAATAATACTGAAGCAGAACGATGGCAAACTGGAACAATACCTGTAATAACTGCATCAGAGGCTTCTGCCTCATATCTACCCGATATAGCATAGCATAACTGACGGTCACCCTTAGCCTGCGAACCACCACGAGCACCACCTCGTACTCTACCCCTAGCACCATAGGTGCCACCTCTAGTATTCTGCGAAGAACCTCGAATAGTTGGAGCATCTATAGAACGAACAACTGGTGCCCCAGGCCATCCATTAGAAGGAGCACGTTTGGGGCAATCTTGGGCCTTATGCCCAAACTCATCACACACATAACAACCTCGAGGACCTGAACTCCGTGGGGAATAACTAGAAGTGTTAAAACGACCTCCGGAGCTCGAAGAACCCTGAATAGCTGCCTGGACTGGTCTGCCCTGATAACCATGGGTTCCTGAACCCGAATATTCTCTACCCTAGGAGGAATGATTGCTAAATTGACCCTGCCGATGGAACCTCTTGGCCCCGCTCTGTCTAGCACGTCGGATACTCTCTATCATCCTGGCATGATCAATAATACTCTGAAACGTACCCCCAGACAGTACAAAAGAGGTTGTAGCCTCCTGGAGATAACCGGCGAATCCCTTCACTAGTTTGCGAATCCGCTCGAACTCGGTGGGAATACTCGACATAGCATAACGAGATAACTCATGGAAGCGAGTCTCGTACTCAAATACAGATAGGGAGCCCTGCTCCAGTCTGTCAAACTCATCCCTACGCTGATCACGAAGGCTATATGGCACAATTCTCTCAAGGAACACCTCAGTAAACTGTTCCCAACTCATCATAGGAGAACCAATAGGTCTACGAGCAAGAACTGACCTCCACCATTCTTTGGCCACTCCCGCAAATTGATATGAAGTGTAAGCAACTCCATGTGCCTCTAAAATGCCTAGGTTGAACAACCTATCTTGACACTCAGTCAAAAAGTCATAGGCTTTTTCTCCGGCTTTACCATCAAACCTTGGAGGTGCCAATCGAACGAACCTCTCGAAACTCTTCTGCTCAGCTACCGACATGGCAGCATTAGCAGAAACTGGCGGAGCTGCAAATCTCGGAGGTGCAATAGAAGGCATTGAAGATGAACCAGGAGTCTGAAATCCTACACTAGGCCCCTGAACTGGCGGTGTAGCACCAACTGTGATAGGAGAACCTATAGTACCTGAAATAATACCAGAGGTAGGAGCACCATCCAGTCTAGCCAATAATCGAACAAATAGCTCCTGAAACATCGGAGTACTATCGGGAACCACAGGAGGCTGGGATGGCCTCTGCTCCTCAGTCTTCTGCTCTAAGTCATCCTCATGCTCATACATGGGCTCAGGTGATAGCTCTCTAGCTCGTCCACGAGTAGGTGCCGCTCCCCTTGCTCGGCCTCGTCCCCTGACTCCACCACGTCCTCTACCTCGCCCGCGTAGTGGGGCTCGAGCAGCAGGTGCATCCTCACCCTCAGTAATTGTGGCTCTAGTCCTCACCATCTGCGCAGAAATATGTCGTTATAAATATGTCGTTAATCATGCCTAGACTAACATACTATTCCCCGGGATATTTACAAAGCGTCCCATAAAGTTTTTGAAAAAAATTGACCGCAATTCATACCACCAAAATATTAATGGGCTAACACAAATGAAAAATGAAAAATTAAAAAATCACCTAATTCCACTTAATTGACCCCTAAATGCGGAAAATATGCAATGGATTGAGCCGAGACTACACGTACTTCTCCCCTAGTATTTATAGAAATTCCCATAAAGATCTCGGAAAAAAATTGACTTGAAGCCACACCACCAAAATATAAATGGGTTAACACTTACGAAAAATGAGAACAATGCCTAATTACACATGAGTGGCCCCTTAATGCTATAGATATGTCGTGGATCGTGTTGTGTCTATACTTACTCCTCTAGGTTCTTACGGTGGATTCCATAAAGGTTTCGATAAAAAATTAATCGAAAGCAATACCATAAAAATATTAATGAGCTAACACATGAAAAATAATACAATTGTCTAATTCCGAAAGAGTGGCGCATAGATGCTATAAATATGGTGTGGATCATGTCGAGGCTACAAGTACTGCTCCTCCTGGAATTTACAGAGGGTACCATAAAGATACTATAAAAGAATTGATCGGAAGACATACCACCAAAAGAATAATAGACTAACACAAACGAAAAATGAGAAAATCATCTAATTCAGTTTGAGTAGCCCCTAAATGCTACAAATATACCATGGATCATGCTGAGGCTACATGTAATGCACCCTCCCCCCGGGTATACTTATGGAGGGTACCATAAAGGGTTCCAAAAAAATTAACCCGAAGTCATACCACTAAAATATTAATTGGCTATTACACACAATAATGAGAAAATTGTCTAAAGCCGCTTGAATGACACCTAAATGCTATGAATATATCGTGGATCATGCCAAGACAATACTTATTTGTCACGACCCAAAAACTGAGGTCATGATGGCACACATCTCAAAACCCAATCTGATGTGTAACCCTAAAAATAAAATTCATACAAGACTCCCAAAGGGGAAAGTGATTCCACGATTTAAATAAAAAGAAAAAAAAACAATGAAGAAATTATCCCAAAACCTGGTGTCATAAGTATAAAGAGCATCTAATACAAGGTTCGAATCTGAAGATACAACATAAGTCTCTGAATGATACAAAAGACTGAAAAATAAAGATAGACTAGTGACGATCCGAATTCTGGGACCTCACCACTAATCTGAGAATTACACAATCCGCTAGAATATTAACTGCCACGTGGGTACCCCGACTAGTATCTGCATCAAAAAGGGACACAGAAGTAGGGGTGAGTACAATTCACATGTACTCAGTAGGTTTTAGCTGACTGAGTATAAGGAATTAATCAAACCTATGAAATAAACTAAGGAACGCTTCCACCTGCATATAGAAAAGTCCCACTTCGGCATCGGTGCCGCCAGTTTATATATATAGTGGCACGAATAAAGTATAATAACAACTCATAATCACAATTAATCAAATAATTCAAGCAGCACAAATGTCAATGCAATGCAATGCAATATGATGATGCAATGATGTGGTGGTACGGTGGAATCAAGACTGTCGCACAGCCTGTCGTATACACCTGCCGAGCTGTGCTACCAAGCAGGACCCATGGGGGTCTCGCAGACCATATACCTCAATCACAATATCTCATTATCCTTGCCACCTCCTCGTGGTCAAGGGATCATAATGCATCCACTACCCTGCCAGAAAACTGCCTCGGTCAGGGACTCAAGATACAAAGGTTTAAAGGTGTTTCATTTTCTTTCTCAAATAGAATTTCCATATTTCTCAACTTCCCATGTTTCATGATGTGATGAATGAGGATGAATGCATCAAAACACATATGCATGGAAGTAATAATCAACTCACATGTGGTATAATGTTCAAAGTTCTCAAAACTTAACCTACACATGATGTTCACCCTCAATAAATAGTAACGGGAAGAACACACTTTCATTTAAATATTCACCCCTTTCTCAACAATATTTCAATACTCAAGTATGCTCAAAACCCCCAACTCAATCTCTCAGGCGGCATCACAAGTCAAATAATATACTCAAGCCTCTCTCTTAGGCAAATCATAATTCACATGCTCTCAAAGCAAATAAGATAACAAATAAGGCCCCCACACGGGCTATGTAATACAAATAAACCCCATCACGGCAACACATTAATAAATAAGCCTCCACACGGACATCATAATATATATAACATTCTCCACTCATACTACAACCCCATCCCAAAGTCTATAACATATGAATGACTAATTACCCCATCTCAATCTCAAAGAAAGATAGTCAAACCTACCTCAATTGCCGAAACCGCACTCAAATACCTCCATCGGACAAGCAAATCTCGAATTCAGCGCCCGGAATGACAACCCACTATCAACAATGAAACATACACGTCACAAGGAGTCCAATGACACCCATATTGATAGGTTTCGGAACCGGGGGTAAAATGGTCCAAAAATTAACTATTTTCGAAAAGGGACAAATCTGTAAATTTATTGAACAATCCCATTCTATTGGTAATAAGGAACTCATGGTTGAAAACCCCATAAAAATAGAGCTCAAAACGAGTTGGAAATCACAATTTTCCTTAAATTCGGATTAGGGAAGAAACAAGGATTTTTGGGGTTTGAAACTAAAATTTAAGAGTTAAAATCGTCAAAAACTTAATGAAAAAGGAAGGTTTTAGGTCAAAAATCACTTACCCAACACTTTGCCTCGAAAATCTCTTCTCAAATCACCTCAAGGAGTTCAAGAACTCAAACAAATGTTGAAAAAATATTGAAATGGGAAGAAAGGGGCATTTTCTGCCCAAAAAGTTATTGTTCACGCGTGTTACTGTTCACGCATGTTTTGTACAAATTTACAAAAATCACCCTCAAGGTCATTACAATATCCACCACTAAAAAGGATGTTCGTCCTCGAACATAAGATAAAATAAAGTACCTGGGGTCTCAAAAAGCTGAGGGTATCGAGCCTGCATATCAGACTCTAACTCCCAAGTCGCCTCCTCAGCAGGCCGATGCTGCCACTGCACCTTGACCGAAGCGACCTCCTTGGTCCTGAGTCTACGAAGCCGCCTATCTAGAATAACTGTCGGCTCCTCCTCATAAGTCAAATCCGGACTCAACTCTACCGCATCGTAAGAAATCACATGAGACTCATCCGGTATGTACTTGCGAAGAATGGAAACATGAAACACCGGATGGACAGCTGACAATTTAGGGGGTAAGGCCAACTTATACGCCACTCCACCTACTCTCCTCAGGATTTCAAACGGGCCAACAAACCTTGGGCTAAGCTTGCCCTTCTTTCCGAACCTCATCACACCCTTCATGGGCGATATTTTAAGCCACACGCAATCACCCACCATGAACTCTAAGGGACGAACCCTCCTATCAGCATAACTCTTCTGACGACTCTGAGCTGTCAATAGTCGACCCTGAATCAAACGTACCCGCTCCACAGCATCCCTAAGTAAGTCAGTATCCAATGCATCAACCGCAACAGAATCAAACCATCCAATGGGTGATCGACACCTACGACCATACAATGCCTCAAATGGTGCCATTTGAATGCTGGAGTGATAACTGTTATTATAGGCAAACTCTGCTAAGGGCAAGTGTTGGTCCCATCGGGCACCAAAATCAATCACACAGGCCCTAAGCATATCCTCCAATACCTGAATAGTCCGTTCAGACTGACCATCGGTTTGGGGATGAAATGCTGAACTCATCTCTAGTCGCGTACCCAAACCACGCTGTAATGCCTTCCAAAAGTGAGAGGTGAACACTGAACCCCGATCCGATACAATAGAGATAGGCACCCCATGCAGCCTAACAATCTCACGAAGATAGATCCTAGCTAACTGATCCGCATTGTAGCTAGTCTTCACCGGAAGGAAATGGGTTGATTTGGTCAATCGATCCACAATCACCCAGACAGAGTCATACTTACCCAATGCCATGGGTAATCCAGACACGAAGTCCATAGTGATACGCTCCCATTTCCACTCAGGAATGGGCATCCTTTGCATAGGACCACCCGGTTTCTGATGCTCATACTTCACTTGTTGGCAATTTAGACACTTAGCCACAAAATCAATAATGTCTCTCTTTATGCCACACCACCAATAGTGTTGTTTCAAGTCATGAAACATCTTTGCCACTCCCGGGTGAATCGAATACTTGGAACAATGAGCCTCCTCTAATATCATACGTACCCATTCACTAACCTTGGGCACACAAATGCGACCATTAATCCTCAAAACTTCTTCCTGATCAAGAGAGGCTGATTTTGCTTCACCACTCAACACTTTGTCTCGAATGGCCCTCAACTTTTCATCTTCAAATTGGTGTGTACGAATCTGGTCCATCAAAGTAGACCTAGCCTCCACAAATGCCAAAATACCATGATGTGTAGAAATATCCAGTCGGACCAACTGTCTAGCCAATGACTGAACCTCCAATGCCAAAGGCCTCTCCACAGCCTTAAGAAAGGCCAAACTACCCATGCTAGATGCTTTGCGACTCAGGGCATCCGCTACCACATTAGCTTTCCCCGGATGATAAAGTATGGTAATGTCATAGTCTTTCAATAACTCTAACCACCTACGCTGCCGCATGTTCAAATTCGGCTGAGAAAAGATATACTTAAGGCTACGTTGGTCAGTATAGACCTCGCAATGCACTCCATAGAGATAATGCCTCCACAACTTCAGAACAAACACCACTGCTGCTAACTCTAAGTCGTGGGTAGGATAGTTCTTCTCATGTACCTTCAACTGACGAGAAGCATAAGCTATAACTCTACCTTTTTGCATCAATACACCACCCATGCCGACTCCCGAAGTATCACAAAACACAATAAATGCCACGCCCTCCTCGGGTAAGGCTAGAATAGGTGCTGAAGTCAATAATTCCTTGAGCTTTTGAAAGCTCGCCTCACACTCATCAGTCCACTGAAATGCCACGGTCTTTTGATTTAGCCTAGTCAATGGGGCTGCAATAGAAGAGAATCCTTGAACAAACCGACGATAGTAGCCTGCCAACCTAATAAAACTCCGAATCTCGGTAACCGAAGTAGGCCTAACCCAATCACGAACCGCTGCAACTTTGGCTGGATCAACCATAATACCATCCTTGGTCACTATATGACCCAAGAATGTCACGGACTCAAGCCAAAACTCACATTTGGAGAATTTTGCATACAACTTCTCCTCTCTCTCAATCTCTGAAGGACTGTCCTCAGGTGCCTAACATGATCCGCCTCATTCTTGGAATAAACCAAGATGTCATCAATAAACACGATCGCAAACGAGTCCAAATAAGGTCGAAATACCCGGTTCATCAACTCCATAAAAGCAGCTGGGGCATTAGTCAACCCAAAGGACATAACCACAAACTCATAATGCCCATAACGAGTCCTGAATGCAGTCTTCGGGATGTCAGATTCTCGAACTCTCAACTGATGGTAACCCGACCTCAAATCAATCTTTGAGAACACCGATGAGCCTTGAAGCTGGTCAAATAAATCATCAATGCGAGGGAGAGGATACTTGTTCTTGATAGTGACTTTGTTCAACTGTCGATAGTCAATACATATCCTCATAGTACCATCTTTCTTCTTCACAAATAAAACCGGTACACCCCACGGTGATACACTAGGTCTAATAAACCCTTTCTTTAATAAATCTTCCAATTGTTCTTTCAACTCTTTCAATTCTGCCGGAGCCATCCGATAAGGAGAAATAGAGATGGGTTTAGTGTCATGCTCCAAATCAATCACAAAATCGATATCACGATCAGGAGGAACTCCCGGCAAGTCTGTAGGAAATACATCCATAAACTCTCTCACCACCCTCGTAGTCTCTATATGAGATGACTCCGTGGTGAGATCACGTACATGAGCCAAATAAGACAAACAACCCTTATCCATCAAGCGACGAGCACGAATATAAGATATCACCCCCTTAGGATATGAACTCGGATTACCCTTCCATACTAAGCTAGGTAAACCGGGATAAGCTAAGGTCCGGTCTTTGCATAACAATCTAATATAGCATGATAAGGAGATAACCAGTCCATACCCAATATCACATCAAAATCAAGCATGTCTAATAAAATCAAGTCTGCACGGGTCTCTCTACCCGAAAATATCACCAAACATCCCTTGTATACCCGATCCACTACTAAAGATTCACCTATTGGGGTAGAAATAGTAATAGGCACAATAAGGGACTCACTCACATAATCAATACCCACATCAAAATAAGTCGACACATAAGAATAGGTAGACCCTGGGTCAAATAATACTGAAGCAGAACGATGGCAAACTGGAACAATACCTGTAATAACTGCATCAGAGGCTTCTGCCTCATATCTACCCGATATAGCATAGCATAACTGACGGTCACCCTTAGCCTGCGAACCACCACGAGCACCACCTCGTACTCTACCCCTAGCACCATAGGTGCCACCTCTAGTATTCTGCGAAGAACCTCGAATAGTTGGAGCATCTATAAAACGAACAACTGGTGCCCCAGGCCATCCATTAGAAGGAGCATGTTTGGGGCAATCTTGGGCCTTATGCCCAAACTCATCACACACATAACAACCTCGAGGACCTGAACTCCATGGGGAATAACTAGAAGTGTTAAAACGACCTCCGGAGCTCGAAGAACCCTGAATAGCTGCCTGGACTGGTCTGCCCTGATAACCATGGGTTCCTGAACCCGAATATTCTCTACCCTAGGAGGAATGATTGCTAAATTGACCCTGCCGATGGAACCTCTTGGCCCCGCTCTGTCTAGCACGTCGGATACTCTCTATCATCCTGGCATGATCAATAATACTCTGAAACGTACCCCCAGACAGTACAAAAGAGGTTGTAGCCTCCTGGAGATAACCGGCGAATCCCTTCACTAGTTTGCGAATCCGCTCGAACTCGGTGGGAATACTCGACATAGCATAACGAGATAACTCATGGAAGCGAGTCTCGTACTCAAATACAGATAGGGAGCCCTGCTCCAGTCTGTCAAACTCATCCCTACGCTGATCACGAAGGCTATATGGCACAATTCTCTCAAGGAACACCTCAGTAAACTATTCCCAACTCATCATAGGAGAACCAATAGGTCTACGAGCAAGAACTGACCTCCACCATTCTTTGGCCACTCCCGCAAATTGATATGAAGTGTAAGCAACTCCATGTGCCTCTAAAATGCCTAGGTTGAACAACCTATCTTGACACTCAGTCAAAAAGTCATAGGCTTTTTCTCCGGCTTTACCATCAAACCTTGGAGGTGCCAATCGAACGAACCTCTCGAAACTCTTCTGCTCAGCTACCGACATGGCAGCATTAGCAGAAACTGGCGGAGCTGCAAATCTCGGAGGTGCAATAGAAGGCATTGAAGATGAACCAGGAGTCTGAAATCCTACACTAGGCCCCTGAACTGGCGGTGTAGCACCAACTGTGATAGGAGAACCTATAGTACCTGAAATAATACCAGAGGTAGGAGCACCATCCAGTCTAGCCAATAATCGAACAAATAGCTCCTGAAACATCGGAGTACTATCGGGAACCACAGGAGGCTGGGATGGCCTCTGCTCCTCAGTCTTCTGCTCTAAGTCATCCTCATGCTCATACATGGGCTCAGGTGATAGCTCTCTAGCTCGTCCACGAGTAGGTGCCGCTCCCCTTGCTCGGCCTCGTCCCCTGACTCCACCACGTCCTCTACCTCGCCCGCGTAGTGGGGCTCGAGCAGCAGGTGCATCCTCACCCTCAGTAATTGTGGCTCTAGTCCTCACCATCTGCGCAGAAATATGTCGTTATAAATATGTCGTTCATCATGCCTAGACTAACATACTATTCCCCGGGATATTTACAAAGCGTCCCATAAAGTTTTTGAAAAAAATTGACCGCAATTCATACCACCAAAATATTAATGGGCTAACACAAATGAAAAATGAAAAATTAAAAAATCACCTAATTCCACTTAATTGACCCCTAAATGCGGAAAATATGCAATGGATTGAGCCGAGACTACACGTACTTCTCCCCTAGTATTTATAGAAATTCCCATAAAGATCTCGGAAAAAAATTGACTTGAAGCCACACCACCAAAATATAAATGGGTTAACACTTACGAAAAATGAGAACAATGCCTAATTACACATGAGTGGCCCCTTAATGCTATAGATATGTCGTGGATCGTGTTGTGTCTATACTTACTCCTCTAGGTTCTTACGGTGGATTCCATAAAGGTTTCGATAAAAAATTAATCGAAAGCAATACCATAAAAATATTAATGAGCTAACACATGAAAAATAATACAATTGTCTAATTCCGAAAGAGTGGCGCATAGATGCTATAAATATGGTGTGGATCATGTCGAGGCTACAAGTACTGCTCCTCCTGGAATTTACAGAGGGTACCATAAAGATACTATAAAAGAATTGATCGGAAGACATACCACCAAAAGAATAATAGACTAACACAAACGAAAAATGAGAAAATCATCTAATTCAGTTTGAGTAGCCCCTAAATGCTACAAATATACCATGGATCATGCTGAGGCTACATGTAATGCACCCTCCCCCCGGGTATACTTATGGAGGGTACCATAAAGGGTTCCAAAAAAATTAACCCGAAGTCATACCACTAAAATATTAATTGGCTATTACACACAATAATGAGAAAATTGTCTAAAGCCGCTTGAATGACACCTAAATGCTATGAATATATCGTGGATCATGCCAAGACAATACTTATTTGTCACGACCCAAAAACTGAGGTCATGATGGCACACATCTCAAAACCCAATCTGATGTGTAACCCTAAAAATAAAATTCATACAAGACTCCCAAAGGGGAAAGTGATTCCACGATTTAAATAAAAAGAAAAAAAAACAATGAAGAAATTATCCCAAAACCTGGTGTCATAAGTATAAAGAGCATCTAATACAAGGTTCGAATCTGAAGATACAACATAAGTCTCTGAATGATACAAAAGACTGAAAAATAAAGATAGACTAGTGACGATCCGAATTCTGGGACCTCACCACTAATCTGAGAATTACACAATCTGCTAGAATATTAACTGCCACGTGGGGTACCCCGACTAGTATCTGCATCAAAAAGGGACACAGAAGTAGGGGTGAGTACAATTCACATGTACTCAGTAGGTTTTAGCTGACTGAGTATAAGGAATTAATCAAACCTATGAAATAAACTAAGGAACGCTTCCACCTGCATATAGAAAAGTCCCACTTCGGCATCAGTGCCGCCAGTTTATATATATAGTGGCACGAATAAAGTATAATAACAACTCATAATCACAATTAATCAAATAATTCAAGCAGCACAAATGTCAATGCAATGCAATGCAATATGATGATGCAATGATGTGGTGGTACGGTGGAATCAAGACTGTCGCACAGCCTGTCGTATACACCTGCCGAGCTGTGCTACCAAGCAGGACCCATGGGGGTCTCGCAGACCATATACCTCAATCACAATATCTCATTATCCTTGCCACCTCCTCGTGGTCAAGGGATCATAATGCATCCACTACCCTGCCAGAAAACTGCCTCGGTCAGGGACTCAAGATACAAAGGTTTAAAGGTGTTTCATTTTCTTTCTCAAATAGAATTTCCATATTTCTCAACTTCCCATGTTTCATGATGTGATGAATGAGGATGAATGCATCAAAACACATATGCATGGAAGTAATAATCAACTCACATGTGGTATAATGTTCAAAGTTCTCAAAACTTAACCTACACATGATGTTCACCCTCAATAAATAGTAACGGGAAGAACACACTTTCATTTAAATATTCACCCCTTTCTCAACAATATTTCAATACTCAAGTATGCTCAAAACCCCCAACTCAATCTCTCAGGCGGCATCACAAGTCAAATAATATACTCAAGCCTCTCTCTTAGGCAAATCATAATTCACATGCTCTCAAAGCAAATAAGATAACAAATAAGGCCCCCACACGGGCTATGTAATACAAATAAACCCCATCACGGCAACACATTAATAAATAAGCCTCCACACGGACATCATAATATATATAACATTCTCCACTCATACTACAACCCCATCCCAAAGTCTATAACATATGAATGACTAATTACCCTATTTCAATCTCAAAGAAAGATAGCCAAACCTACCTCAATTGCTGAAACCGCACTCAAATACCTCCATCGGACAAGCAAATCTCGAATTCAGCGCCCGGAATGACAACCCACTATCAACAATGAAACATACACGTCACAAGGAGTCCAATGACACCCATATTGATAGGTTTCGGAACCGGGGGTAAAATGGTCCAAAAATTAACTATTTTCGAAAAGGGTCAAATCTGTAAATTTATTGAACAATCCCATTCTATTGGTAATAAGGAACTCATGGTTGAAAAACCCATAAAAATAGAGCTCAAAACGAGTTGGAAATCACAATTTTCCTTAAATTCGGATTAGGGAAGAAACAAGGATTTTTGGGGTTTGAAACTAAAATTTAAGAGTTAAAATCGTCAAAAACTTAATGAAAAAGGAAGGTTTTAGGTCAAAAATCACTTACCCAACACTTTGCCTCGAAAATCTCTTCTCAAATCACCTCAAGGAGTTCAAGAACTCAAACAAATGTTGAAAAAATATTGAAATGGGAAGAAAGGGGCATTTTCTGCCCAAAAAGTTATTGTTCACGCGTGGTACTGTTCACGCATGTTTTGTACAAATTTACAAAAATCACCCTCAAGGTCATTACAATATCCACCACTAAAAAGGATGTTCGTCCTCGAACATAAGATAAAATAAAGTACCTGGGGTCTCAAAAAGCTGAGGGTATCGAGCCTGCATATCAGACTCTAACTCCCAAGTCGCCTCCTCAGCAGGCCGATGCTGCCACTGCACCTTGACCGAAGCGACCTCCTTGGTCCTGAGTCTACGAAGCCGCCTATCTAGAATAACTGTCGGCTCCTCCTCATAAGTCAAATCCGGACTCAACTCTACCGCATCGTAAGAAATCACATGAGACTCATCCGGTATGTACTTGCGAAGAATGGAAACATGAAACACCGGATGGACAGCTGACAATTTAGGGGGTAAGGCCAACTTATACGCCACTCCACCTACTCTCCTCAGGATTTCAAACGGGCCAACAAACCTTGGGCTAAGCTTGCCCTTCTTTCCGAACCTCATCACACCCTTCATGGGCGATATTTTAAGCCACACGCAATCACCCACCATGAACTCTAAGGGACGAACCCTCCTATCAGCATAACTCTTCTGACGACTCTGAGCTGTCAATAGTCGACCCTGAATCAAACGTACCCGCTCCACAGCATCCCTAAGTAAGTCAGTATCCAATGCATCAACCGCAACAGAATCAAACCATCCAATGGGTGATCGACACCTACGACCATACAATGCCTCAAATGGTGCCATTTGAATGCTGGAGTGATAATTGTTATTATAGGCAAACTCTGCTAAGGGCAAGTGTTGGTCCCATCGGGCACCAAAATCAATCACACAGGCCCTAAGCATATCCTCTAATACCTGAATAGTCCGTTCAGACTGACCATCGGTTTGGGGATGAAATGCTGAACTCATCTCTAGTCGCGTACCCAAACCACGCTGTAATGCCTTCCAAAAGTGAGAGGTGAACACTGAACCCCGATCCGATACAATAGAGATAGGCACCCCATGCAGCCTAACAATCTCACGAAGATAGATCCTAGCTAACTGATCCGCATTGTAGCTAGTCTTCACCGGAAGGAAATGGGTTGATTTGGTCAATCGATCCACAATCACCCAGACAGAGTCATACTTACCCAATGCCATGGGTAATCCAGACACGAAGTCCATAGTGATACGCTCCCATTTCCACTCAGGAATGGGCATCCTTTGCATAGGACCATCCGGTTTCTGATGCTCATACTTCACTTGTTGGCAATTTAGACACTTAGCCACAAAATCAATAATGTCTCTCTTTATGCCACACCACCAATAGTGTTGTTTCAAGTCATGAAACATCTTTGCCACTCCCGGGTGAATCGAATACTTGGAACAATGAGCCTCCTCTAATATCATACGTACCCATTCACTAACCTTGGGCACACAAATGCGACCATTAATCCTCAAAACTTCTTCCTGATCAAGAGAGGCTGATTTTGCTTCACCACTCAACACTTTGTCTCGAATGGCCCTCAACTTTTCATCTTCAAATTGGTGTGTACGAATCTGGTCCATCAAAGTAGACCTAGCCTCCACAAATGCCAAAATACCATGATGTGTAGAAATATCCAGTCGGACCAACTGTCTAGACAATGACTGAACCTCCAATGCCAAAGGCCTCTCCACAGCCTTAAGAAAGGCCAAACTACCCATGCTAGATGCTTTGCGACTCAGGGCATCCGCTACCACATTAGCTTTCCCCGGATGATAAAGTATGGTAATGTCATAGTCTTTCAATAACTCTAACCACCTACGCTGCCGCATGTTCAAATTCGGCTGAGAAAAGATATACTTAAGGCTACGTTGGTCAGTATAGACCTCGCAATGCACTCCATAGAGATAATGCCTCCACAACTTCAGAACAAACACCACTGCTGCTAACTCTAAGTCGTGGGTAGGATAGTTCTTCTCATGTACCTTCAACTGACGAGAAGCATAAGCTATAACTCTACCTTTTTGCATCAATACACCACCCATGCCGACTCCCGAAGTATCACAAAACACAATAAATGCCACGCCCTCCTCGGGTAAGGCTAGAATAGGTGCTGAAGTCAATAATTCCTTGAGCTTTTGAAAGCTCGCCTCACACTCATCAGTCCACTGAAATGCCACGGTCTTTTGAGTTAGCCTAGTCAATGGGGCTGCAATAGAAGAGAATCCTTGAACAAACCGACGATAGTAGCCTGCCAACCTAATAAAACTCCGAATCTCGGTAACCGAAGTAGGCCTAACCCAATCACGAACCGCTGCAACTTTGGCTGGATCAACCATAATACCATCCTTGGTCACTATATGACCCAAGAATGTCACGGACTCAAGCCAAAACTCACATTTGGAGAATTTTGCATACAACTTCTCCTCTCTCTCAATCTCTGAAGGACTGTCCTCAGGTGCCTAACATGATCCGCCTCATTCTTGGAATAAACCAAGATGTCATCAATAAACACGATCGCAAACGAGTCCAAATAAGGTCGAAATACCCGGTTCATCAACTCCATAAAAGCAGCTGGGGCATTAGTCAACCCAAAGGACATAACCACAAACTCATAATGCCCATAACGAGTCCTGAATGCAGTCTTCGGGATGTCAGATTCTCGAACTCTCAACTGATGGTAACCCGACCTCAAATCAATCTTTGAGAACACCGATGAGCCTTGAAGCTGGTCAAATAAATCATCAATGCGAGGGAGAGGATACTTGTTCTTGATAGTGACTTTGTTCAACTGTCGATAGTCAATACACATCCTCATAGTACCATCTTTCTTCTTCACAAATAAAACCGGTACACCCCACGGTGATACACTAGGTCTAATAAACCCTTTCTTTAATAAATCTTCCAATTGTTCTTTCAACTCTTTCAATTCTGCCGGAGCCATCCGATAAGGAGAAATAGAGATGGGTTTAGTGTCATGCTCCAAATCAATCACAAAATCGATATCACGATCAGGAGGAACTCCCGGCAAGTCTGTAGGAAATACATCCATAAACTCTCTCACCACCCTCGTAGTCTCTATATGAGATGACTCCGTGGTGAGATCACGTACATGAGCCAAATAAGACAAACAACCCTTATCCATCAAGCGACGAGCACGAATATAAGATATCACCCCCTTAGGATATGAACTCGGATTACCCTTCCATACTAAGCTAGGTAAACCGGGATAAGCTAAGGTCCGGTCTTTGCATAACAATCTAATATAGCATGATAAGGAGATAACCAGTCCATACCCAATATCACATCAAAATCAAGCATGTCTAATAAAATCAAGTCTGCACGGGTCTCTCTACCCGAAAATATCACCAAACATCCCTTGTATACCCGATCCACTACTAAAGATTCACCTATTGGGGTAGAAATAGTAATAGGCACAATAAGGGACTCACTCACATAATCAATACCCACATCAAAATAAGTCGACACATAAGAATAGGTAGACCCTGGGTCAAATAATACTGAAGCAGAACGATGGCAAACTGGAACAATACCTGTAATAACTGCATCAGAGGCTTCTGCCTCATATCTACCCGATATAGCATAGCATAACTGACGGTCACCCTTAGCCTGCGAACCACCACGAGCACCACCTCGTACTCTACCCCTAGCACCATAGGTGCCACCTCTAGTATTCTGCGAAGAACCTCGAACAGTTGGAGCATCTATAGAACGAACAACTGGTGCCCCAGGCCATCCATTAGAAGGAGCACGTTTGGGGCAATCTTGGGCCTTATGCCCAAACTCATCACACACATAACAACCTCGAGGACCTGAACTCCGTGGGAATAACTAGAAGTGTTAAAAAGACCTCCGGAGCTCGAAGAACCCTGAATAGCTGCCTGGACTGGTCTGCCCTGATAACCATGGGTTCCTGAACCCGAATATTCTCTACCCTAGGAGGAATGATTGCTAAATTGACCCTGCCGACGGAACCTCTTGGCCCCGCTCTGTCTAGCACGTCGGATACTCTCTATCATCCTGGCATGATCAATAATACTCTGAAACGTACCCCCAGACAGTACAAAAGAGGTTGTAGCCTCCTGGAGATAACCGGCGAATCCCTTCACTAGTTTGCGAATCCGCTCGAACTCGGTGGGAATACTCGACATAGCATAACGAGATAACTCATGGAAGCGAGTCTCGTACTCAAATACAGATAGGGAGCCCTGCTCCAGTCTGTCAAACTCATCCCTACGCTGATCACGAAGGCTATATGGCACAATTCTCTCAAGGAACACCTCAGTAAACTGTTCCCAACTCATCATAGGAGAACCAATAGGTCTACGAGCAAGAACTGACCTCCACCATTCTTTGGCCACTCCCGCAAATTGATATGAAGTGTAAGCAACTCCATGTGCCTCTAAAATGCCTAGGTTGAACAACCTATCTTGACACTCAGTCAAAAAGTCATAGGCTTTTTCTTCGGCTTTACCATCAAACCTTGGAGGTGCCAATCAAACGAACCTCTCGAAACTCTTCTGCTCAGCTACCGACATGGCAGCATTAGCAGAAACTGGCGGAGCTGCAAATCTCGGAGGTGCAATAGAAGGCATTGAAGATGAACCAGGAGTCTGAAATCCTACACTAGGCCCCTGAACTGGCGGTGTAGCACCAACTGTGATAGGAGAACCTATAGTACCTGAAATAATACCAGAGGTAGGAGCACCATCCAGTCTAGCCAATAATCGAACAAATAGCTCCTGAAACATCGGAGTACTATCGGGAACCACAGGAGGCTGGGATGGCCTCTGCTCCTCAGTCTTCTGCTCTAAGTCATCCTCATGCTCATACATGGGCTCAGGTGATAGCTCTCTAGCTCGTCCACGAGTAGGTGCCGCTCCCCTTGCTCGGCCTCGTCCCCTGACTCCACCACGTCCTCTACCTCGCCCGCGTAGTGGGGCTCGAGCAGCAGGTGCATCCTCACCCTCAGTAATTGTGGCTCTAGTCCTCACCATCTGCGCAGAAATATGTCGTTATAAATATGTCGTTAATCATGCCTAGACTAACATACTATTCCCCGGGATATTTACAAAGCGTCCCATAAAGTTTTTGAAAAAAATTGACCGCAATTCATACCACCAAAATATTAATGGGCTAACACAAATGAAAAATGAAAAATTAAAAAATCACCTAATTCCACTTAATTGACCCCTAAATGCGGAAAATATGCAATGGATTGAGCCGAGACTACACGTACTTCTCCCCTAGTATTTATAGAAATTCCCATAAAGATCTCGGAAAAAAATTGACTTGAAGCCACACCACCAAAATATAAATGGGTTAACACTTACGAAAAATGAGAACAATGCCTAATTACACATGAGTGGCCCCTTAATGCTATAGATATGTCGTGGATCGTGTTGTGTCTATACTTACTCCTCTAGGTTCTTACGGTGGATTCCATAAAGGTTTCGATAAAAAATTAATCGAAAGCAATACCATAAAAATATTAATGAGCTAACACATGAAAAATAATACAATTGTCTAATTCCGAAAGAGTGGCGCATAGATGCTATAAATATGGTGTGGATCATGTCGAGGCTACAAGTACTGCTCCTCCTGGAATTTACAGAGGGTACCATAAAGATACTATAAAAGAATTGATCGGAAGACATACCACCAAAAGAATAATAGACTAACACAAACGAAAAATGAGAAAATCATCTAATTCAGTTTGAGTAGCCCCTAAATGCTACAAATATACCATGGATCATGCTGAGGCTACATGTAATGCACCCTCCCCCCGGGTATACTTATGGAGGGTACCATAAAGGGTTCCAAAAAAATTAACCCGAAGTCATACCACTAAAATATTAATTGGCTAACACACACAATAATGAGAAAATTGTCTAAAGCCGCTTGAATGACACCTAAATGCTATGAATATATCGTGGATCATGCCAAGACAATACTTATTTGTCACGACCCAAAAACTGAGGTCATGATGGCACACATCTCAAAACCCAATCTGATGTGTAACCCTAAAAATAAAATTCATACAAGACTCCCAAAGGGGAAAGTGATTCCACGATTTAAATAAAAAGAAAAAAAAACAATGAAGAAATTATCCCAAAACCTGGTGTCATAAGTATAAAGAGCATCTAATACAAGGTTCGAATCTGAAGATACAATATAAGTCTCTGAATGATACAAAAGACTGAAAAATAAAGATAGACTAGTGACGATCCGAATTCTGGGACCTCACCACTAATCTGAGAATTACACAATCTGCTAGAATATTAACTGCCACGTGGGGTACCCCGACTAGTATCTGCATCATAAAGGGACACAGAAGTAGGGGTGAGTACAATTCACATGTACTCAGTAGGTTTTAGCTGACTGAGTATAAGGAATTAATCAAACCTATGAAATAAACTAAGGAACGCTTCCACCTGCATATAGAAAAGTCCCACTTCGGCATCGGTGCCGCCAGTTTATATATATAGTGGCACGAATAAAGTATAATAACAACTCATAATCACAATTAATCAAATAATTCAAGCAGCACAAATGTCAATGCAATGCAATGCAATATGATGATGCAATGATGTGGTGGTACGGTGGAATCAAGACTGTCGCACAGCCTGTCGTATAAACCTGCCGAGCTGTGCTACCAAGCAGGACCCATGGGGGTCTCGCAGACCATATACCTCAATCACAATATCTCATTATCCTTGCCACCTCCTCGTGGTCAAGGGATCACAATGCATCCACTACCCTGCCGAAAAATTGCCTCGGTCAGGGACTCAAGATACAAAGGTTTAAAGGTGTTTCATTTTCTTTCTCAAATAGAATTTCCATATTTCTCAACTTCCCATGTTTCATGATGTGATGAATGAGGATGAATGCATCAAAACACATATGCATGGAAGTAATAATCAACTCACATGTGGTATAATGTTCAAAGTTCTCAAAACTTAACCTACACATGATGTTCACCCTCAATAAATAGTAACGGGAAGAACACACTTTCATTTAAATATTCACCCCTTTCTCAACAATATTTCAATACTCAAGTATGCTCAAAACCCCCAACTCAATCTCTCAGGCGGCATCACAAGTCAAATAATATACTCAAGCCTCTCTCTTAGGCAAATCATAATTCACATGCTCTCAAAGCAAATAAGATAACAAATAAGGCCCCCACACGGGCTATGTAATACAAATAAACCCCATCACGGCAACACATTAATAAATAAGCCTCCACACGGACATCATAATATATATAACATTCTCCACTCATACTACAACCCCATCCCAAAGTCTATAACATATGAATGACTAATTACCCTATCTCAATCTCAAAGAAAGATAGCCAAACCTACCTCAATTGCTGAAACCGCACTCAAATACCTCCATCGGACAAGCAAATCTCGAATTCAGCGCCCGGAATGACAACCCACTATCAACAATGAAACATACACGTCACAAGGAGTCCAATGACACCCATATTGATAGGTTTCGGAACCGGGGGTAAAATGGTCCAAAAATTAACTATCGAAAAGGGTCAAATCTGTAAATTTATTGAACAATCCCATTCTATTGGTAATAAGGAACTCATGGTTGAAAAACCCATAAATATAGAGCTCAAAACGAGTTGGAAATCACAATTTTCCTTAAATTCGGATTAGGGAAGAAACAAGGATTTTTGGGGTTTGAAACTAAAATTTAAGAGTTATGTTTTGTACAAATTTACAAAAATCACCCTCAAGGTCATTACATTATTACTCCCCTGACTACTTATGGAGAATCCCATAAAGGTTTTGGATAAAAAAAGACCGAAAGTCATCCCACCAAAATATTCATAGGCTAACACGCATGAAAAATGAGAAAATCACTTAAATCCGCTTGAGTGGCTCCTAAATCATATAAATATGTCATGGATCATGTCAAGGCTACATATACTGATCTATAGGTACTTACGGAGGGTCCTGTAAAGGTTTTGAAAAAAATTGATCAGAAATCATACCATCAAAATATTCATTGGTTAACACACACGAAAAATTAAAAAATCATCTAATCCGCTTGAATTGCCCCTAATTACTTTAAATATATTGTTGATCATGCTAAGTCTACACGTACTGTTCCCCGGTTACTTATAGAGGATCCCGTAAAATATTTAGAAAAAAAATTGACCGAAATCTATACCACTAAAATATTCATGGGCTAACACAAAAAATGAGAAAAATCGCCTAATTCCACTTGAGTGGCCTCTAAATGCTAAAAATATGAAGTGAATTGTGTTGATACTACACGTACTGCTCTTCCAATTACTTACGAAGGGTCCATAAAAGTTTTGGATAAAAAAAGATTGAAAGTCCACCGAAATATTAATAAGCTAATACATATGAAAAATTAGAAAGTTGCCTAATTCTTATTGAGTAGCCCCTTAAGTGCTATAAATATGTCAATGGTCGTGTCGATACTACACGTACTCCTCCTTAGATAATCATGGAGCCATACCACCAAAATATGAATGGGCTAACACACACAAAAATGAAACAATATCCTAAATCCGCTAGAATGGCCCCCTAAATGCTATAAATATATTGTAAATCATGTTGAGGCCACACATACTGCTTCCCCGGATACTTATGGAGGATCCCGTAATAGTTTTGAAAAACAATGATCGGAAGTCGTGCCACCAAAATATTTATGAGCTAACATACACGAAAAATGAGAAAAATGTCTAATTACGCTTGAGTGACCCCTAAATTCTATTAATATATTATGGAATATTCCTAACCTACATGTACTACTCCCCCAATTACTTACGAAGGGTCAAGTAAAGGTTTCACAAAAGAAATTGATCAAAAGTCATACCACCAAAATATTCATAAGCTAACACACAAAAAATAAAAAAAATCGTTTAATTCTGCTTTAGTGACCCCTAAATGCAATAAATATATCGTGGATCATTTCGAGGGTACACGTGTTGCTCCCTTCAATACTTACGGAGGGTTCCAATAAGATTTCGGATAAAAATTGACTGGAAGTCATACCCTCAAGATATTTATGGGTTAACACACACAAAAACAATGAGAAAAGCGCAGAATTCTGTTTGAATAACCCCTAAATGCTACGAATATGCCTTGGGTCGTGACGAGGTAGCACATATTTCTCCCCTGGTTACTTGCGAAGGGTCTTATGAAGATTTTACAAAATAATTGACCAGAAGTCATACCAACAAAATATTAATGAGCTACTATAACACACATGAAAAATGCGAGAATCGCTTAATTCCTCTTGATTGGCCCCTAAATGCTAAAGTACGTCATGGATCATGCCGAGGATACACATACTATTCACCCAAGTACTTACAGAGGGTTCCATAAAAGTTTAAGAGTATAATTGACCAGAAGCCATATGTCATATCCCGAGAGGGTACCCTAGGCGTGGCCGACACTCAAAAACCATCTCTGATCTCCGAAAGAACTACTTGGTCTCATCACTCATCCGTTCATCAACGGAAGACTTAAGTAAAAACAAGAATATTTATGTGGAATCTCCATCATCAACATCAAAGGAAATAAATAATCTTAAGGAGAAGTAGTTTCAAAGGAAAACTACTCCAATTACATCATCAAATTCTATCTACGAAGCCTCTAACACTATCAGACGGTGCCAATGACATGTCCACGGCTACCTCAAAATAAATATAATACTCAACAATAATAAAAGAACAAAGAGTTTCTCCGAATACATGAAGGACTCACCAAATAGCTAGAAAGTAATGATCTTCAATGATGCGCCTGTTGAGAATCTCCTACCCCTGTATTTGCATCATAAAACCATCCAGGTCAAATAACGTCAGTAAATGGAATGTAAGAGAATGTAAAATGGCAGGAAAGTAAGGACATATATCAAGAAACTCCCCCCAGGAAGACTCAGCTCAGCTTAACATCATCTCAACATCAATATGCAATTCAAGTTTTAAAAAAATAATAAACAATGCTTACTCAGTAGGGAGTTTTTATAACCGACAACCATCACTTATGAGCTAGTGATGATACAACGAAGCGATATTGTTGCTACATCCATACAATACCTCGTCAGAGTAAAGGATATCACCATCTTGGATCCAATCATCAGAGTATTCTTTTTGGGACTTAAGAGGCATAGCCTCCATCCTATTATGGTTACGTAGTTCTGGGTTTGAGTCAATTAAATTCTTACCCAACTCGGTGCTCAATACTATTCCCAAAATATGTGTTCATATCAACCTCATCATCTAGTCTCATTGAACTTTAATTTAAAACAACAAACTCATCTCAACGCATCATCATCATCATTACACTTCAAAACATCATTTACATCTCATCAAAATATCTTGCTCAAAACATCATTTAACCCAAAGAATTAAATTCATTTAAACTCAATATTAAAAGACAACATCTTTACTCAAAACACGCCTTAAGAAAAAGAAAAAAACCATTAATATCAATCAATTAAGGTTTATTGGAAAGTAGCCACGAATAATAATTCCAATAATATAAGAGATAAAAATAATAATAATCTCAATGCATAAATATATCTAACTCAATAGAAGAAGAATTAACTCATTTAGATTCAAGAATTAGGATAAAAATCAACTATAACTCAATTACGATTGGGTGCGTGGATGAACTCAATTCAATGCTATGAATAGCCTTACATACCTGAAATTCAAAACTTTACTCAGAATTGAAGAATTCAATGAACACTTTTGAACCCTAGCCTTTTCTTCTCACCTGAGTTTTTTGTGTACTACCCAAAGTATACAAATTATCGGAATAACATTTCTCCACTACTAAAATCTTAAACTATATTTGAGAATGAGTAAAGAAGTATATAGAGAGAAGAGTTGCTTGAAAAAGCTTGATGAACAAAATGAGAAAATAAGAAGGGTATTTATAAGTGTAACGGAGGAACCTATCAATAAATAGAATAATTATAAAGAATGACCTTAAAAATTTAATGAAAAATTATGATGTCATGGGTGATGTCATGTCATGACATATGTCATGTCATGTCATGGGTGATGTCATAGGTCTAGATCCTCCATGATTGGTAAGATAAATCTTCTTTTATAGAAACCTTTTTTCGGAGCTATGTTTGAACAAGATAAAATTCTAATTAGAATTTGGTGTCTTCATAAAAATGTAGCTCTAGAAGTCTCCTTTTATGTCGTTCAAGAATCAACTGAAGTGGATCATCCTAAAGTGAGATAGGATTTTTCTAATACAAATACTCCATTTAGTCACAACACCAGATCTAGCAAAAAATAATTTATTAGACCTACTTAGCCTCTGAATCTTAAGCTATGGTCTTCACGAAAGTTGTAGAGACTGATGTCGGGGTTCTCTAGCAACTTGAATAACCTAATTTGGACCATTCTATGAGAGTTATACCCAACATACAGAAGCAGTATCATTTTTGTCAATAATTGGAATATCATATACAACGTTTTAGGGTTGTTACAACATACGACCAAAATATTCGTGGCTAACACATACGAAAAATGAGAAAATTGCTTAATTTCGCTTGAGCGACCCCTAAATGTTATAAATATACCGTATATCTTTTCGAAACTATACGTATTGTTCCTCAGAGTACTTATGGATGGTTCCGTAAAAGTTTTGAATAAATATTGACCGCAAGTCATACCACCAAAATATTTATGGGCTAAGACACACAAAAAATGAGAAAATCACATGATTCCCCTTAACTAACCCCTAAATGTTATAAATATATCATGAATTGTGCCAAGGCTACACGTACTTATCTTGCAGGTACTTACAGAGAGTTCTATAATGGTTTTAAAAAAAATAGACCAAAAGTCATACCGTCAAAATATTAATGGGCTAATAAACAGGAAAAATGAGAAAATTTACCTAATTTCATTTGAATGGCTCTTAAATTCTACAAATATACCATGGATTGTTCCAAGGATACACGTATTGCTCTTCGGAGTACTTATGTAGGGTTCCGTAAAGGTTTTGAAAAGAAATTGACCAAAAGCCACCAAAAATATTCATAAACTAACACACATAAAAAGTGAGAAAATTATCTAATTTCATTTGAATGACCTCTAAATGCTATAAATATGTCATGGATCGTGATGAAGATACATATACTTCTCCTTCAGGTGCTTACGGAGGATCCCATAAAGGTTTCGAAAAATTTTTAGTGAAAGACATACCACCAAATATTCATTGGTCAACACACACAAAAAATGATTAAATCTCCTAATTTCACTTGAGTATCCCCTCAATGACATAAATATGTCATGGATCGTGCCGAGACAATACATATTGCTCCCTTAGGTACTTATGGAGAGTTCCGTAAATATTTTGATTATTTTTACCGAAAGTCACACTACTAAAATATTTACTAATTAACACACACGAAAAAATGAGAAAATTATCTAATTCCACTTGAGTGGCCCCTAATAATATAAATATGTCGTGTATCATCTCGAGGCTGCATGTATTGCTCCCCTAGGTACTTACGGTGGATCCCATAAATATTTTGAAAAAAGGTTGACCTAAAGCCATACTACAAAAATATTTATGGCTAACACACATAAAAAATGAGAAAATTGCATAATTTCGCTTGAGTGCCCCTAAATGCTATAAATATGTATTGCTCCTTTAGGTACTTACAGAGTTTCTCATAAAGTTTTTTAAAAAAAATAATTGACTAGAAGCCATACCAATAAATTATTCAAGGTCTAATACATAGGGAAAAAAATGAGAAAATCGCCTAATTCCGCTTGAATGGCCCTAAATGCTACAAATATACCGTGAATCGTGTTGAGGCTACAAGTACTAACTCCATGGGTACTTGTGGCGGATTCCGTAAAGATTTCTGGAAAAAATGACCGAAAGTCATTCAACCAAAATATTAATGGACTGACACAAATGAAAAAGGAGAAAATCATCTAATTTCGCTTGAGTGACCCCTAAAAGCTATAAATATGTCATGGATGGTGCCGAGTCTACACGTACTTCTCCCCGGGTACTGTAAGAAGGGTTCCGTGAATGTTTCAAAAAAATTGATCGGAAGTCATACCACCAAAATATTCAAGGGCTAATACATAGAAAAAAATGAGAAAACCGCATAATTCCGTTTGATTGGCCCCTAAATGATATAACTATATCGTGGATCATATTGCAGCTACGCATACTTCTCCCCTGGGTGCTTAAAGATTGTCTCGTAAAGGTTTTAAAAAAATTGACTGGATACTTAAGAATTGATCCTAACTCATATATAAAATTACAAGTCATTGAGTTCGATCCTACACGCACAAGAAGAACGGTTCGAGTCTTGGCGAAAACAAATTCGGGGTGTTACATCATCTCCCCCTTAGGATCATTCGTCCTCGAATGAAGATCAAGCAAAGCTGGACTAGAGGAATAAATAACAATTGTGACTCAATCAAATAAACCAATCAACCAAGCAAGCAATCTAGACAATCAACTATTCCCACTCAAGAATAGGCAAATCAATTCAAGTCAAGAGAAGGGACATTTCCTTCCTCATTCTCATCATTAGGCACGAATAGAACATTGAAACTCTATCAATCGAATCATTCAAACATGTAGATCATCAACCGTCGAACTCCAATTCATGAGTGACATCCCCAATCCTCTTCACAATTTCGTATGGAAAATATATCGATTCCCAAACTTCCCTTTCTTTACAAACCTCATAACACCCTTCACGTACATCCAATCATTCCCTCAAAAGTCAACAATAGCCTACTACCATCACTCTCATAGTGACTACCACACACTCAATCCTATCACTCTAACCACCTCAACCACATCTAAGAATTGCCATGCTTACTTTAACACTTCTACCTCCATTATTGCATGAGCTCTTACCTAGAGACACACTAACATACTCTTACCTATATATTGCACATCACAGGGTCTCATCTCGCTCCTCTTCCACTCCTCTATCCTCAACTAGACTAGTACAACACAACTATCACAATCAGAAAACACTTACTCTCCCTATTTACTCTCACTCAACTCAGTCTACTATCATCCTGGTCAACTCATCACTATCGAGAGCTCAAGACTTACTTTGATTTATTACCTCATCATCTCTCCCTTAGCTCAAAGGCAACAACTAGGGAATACTAACTAGTCACCCAAAGCAACTCATAAAATTAGAGCTTCATACAACTCTATACTATCTCATATACACATCTTAAGCCTCTTCTTACCAATGACTTAGCCTCAATTCACTATTTACATTTGAGGGTCACATACCCCCTCCATTCATAACACACACTCCTCGCAAGTTAATATCTTAGTCTCTCACATACGTCATGCCAAGCCTACTAAATAAAATCTTAAAACTACCATTATCACAATCATTCATTACATCTTATTACTCATCTCATAGATTTTTCACTCTAGTTACAGGCCTCAATCAACCACCATTCTCACTATTTGAGTTCTACTCCTCCAACTCCCTCTTTCTAACTCTATAATCATTCTACCCACTATAGCTCACCATGCCTTAAATCACATTCCATTGGATGGTGAGACTTATCATTTAGATACACAACTTCCCTCTCAAACATAACATTCAAATGAAGATTTAGAGATGAGATTCTGGGATACATCTTTCTCTGGCTCAAACGCATGATTCATTTGAATTTTAGTGCATTCTTTCGAATCAATAGACTTAAGCACACTAATCGGCTCCTCACAAGCCTTGTGCAGTCTCTTCACATTCTCAAGACTTTACCTGAGAGTAACTCCTCAACAAGAATCTGAGATTTACTGTTTCAACCATCTCTAGTATAAGGGGTAGTTAAACAGATTTGAGCAACGCTAGAATTAGAAGGGAACTTTCATAGAGTTAAACTCTATCACACGAACTCGAAATATGAAAGAAGTGAAACAATTCCTAATGTCCTATAGCCTCCTGATTATAAGTGTGGTGCACAACACACCCATAAGTAAGACTCCACTAGACACGACTTCATAGACTTTTCTAGGACTCTTAAACTCTGTGCTCTGATACCAAGTTTGTCATGCCCCGGGAGGGTACCCTAGACGTGACCGGCACTCAAAGACCATTGCTGGTCCCCAAGCAAACTACTTGGTCCAATCACACATCCAGTTATTCAATCAATCAGCGGAAGGCTTAAAATAAAGAAATAATTAGGTGGACAATCTCAATCAACAATCTAACTCAATAAAGAAAGGCCATGAGCCAACAAATCAATCTCCAATCTATGTCATTAAATAATTTGACGAGAATAATTCAAGAAATTAAAATACTCAATCGATCCATCACTATCTAGTCTATGAAGCCTCTATCACCACTATTTAATTGGTGCCAATGATAGGTTCATGGCTATCTCAAATCAGAATAAAAAAAACTAAACTCAAAGCAACAATAACATAAGTGGTATCCTCCGAATATAGGGGAGGACTCACCGATAAGCTGAGTGTGAATCGATCCTCAATGGTGCGCCTATTAATGATCTCTTAAACCAGTCTCTGCATCATGAAATGATGCAAGTCCAAATGGACATTAGTACATGAAATGTACGAGTATGTAATATGGCAGAATGAAATATGTGTCAAGATAAAACAATACCGGTTCAAATATCTCAAGTCATAAAGATAAGAGAGACTCAATCAAGGTGTCATAAGTCTAAAGTAAGAACACAGTCTATACAGAGACCAATCATATACCATCCAATCCAATCCAATCATGTACGATACAATTCAATTAAATCATTCAATCCAATCCAATCATATACAATCCGATCCAATCCAATCATATACCTTCCAATCCAATCCAATCATATACAATCGGTCAAATTCAATCATATAGAATCTGATCCAATCCAATCATATACAATCCGATTCAATCCAATCATATATAATTTGATCCAATCCAATACAATACAATCATATGCAATTTAGTCATATACCATCAACTCCAATCCAATCATATTTCATCAGATACAATCCAATCACATACCATCCAATCCAATCTAATTATGTACAATCCAATCACATATCATCTAATCCAATCCAATCATATACAATCCAATCACATATCACCCAATATAATCCAATCATATACAATCAACTCAACAATCAAGTCAAAGGACTCAATTCAATAGATATGCAAATTAGAATTTTAGCAATGTCTTACAACTCGACTCAATCATCTACAATCACAATCAAACCAATCATATCATGCACAATCCACTCAATTTGGGAGTTTCTCTAACCGACAAACATCATCTATAAGCCATTGATAGTACAATAAGCTGACGTTGTTGCCACGTCCATTCATACTTTGCTAGAGTATGAACGAATCAACCAATCATTAATCCATCAATCAATCAAGTCCTATCATTTCAAGACAATAAAATAGGAAACATTCGACTTTAACGATCCAATCCCTTCCTACGTTGGCTACGTAGTTCATGGGATTCGAGTATGGACTATATTCTTACTCAATTTAGTGCTCAATACTCCTCCCAAGACTTAATATGATCATATCTATCAAATGAGTAAAATACTCAAAATAATCATTTAGTCTCTTAGGACTTAGTTTCAAATTAACTCATTTAGTCTCATTCGACTATTTTCAAAACTCAATCAATCTGGTCTTATTGGACCTCCATTCACAATCAACTCATCTCAATCATCAAACTTTTCTTTTTTTGAATTTGATACCATCTCAACTCAATGAATGCAGAAGATATTAGATGCATTTAAAACATAACTTCAACTCCTCAGCTCAAGCTCAAAATAGACATTTTTATGTAAAAATACTCAACTCGTTTATACTCAAAATACTCATGCTCAAAGATGATAATTTAGAGACTTTTCAAATACAACTCATGTATAAACTTTTTTTAAATCAAAGATAAAAATAATCATTCTTTAAACTCAAAATAGTGTATAAATAGTTTATGCAAAAATGTTCACAAATCATTTATTTAAACTCTTTCTCAAACAATCATTTATACTCATATGACTCCAATCAAATTAAATCATGCAAATCACATATCATGTAGTCACACTAGACTCCAATCCATTTCACCCCAAACATCTTCATTCACATCATCATCAAACATCATCATTCATATCATCATTAAATATCTTGCTCCAAAAATCCTTATTTAATTCTATGTTCAATTTATAGAGACAAAAGGACATTCTAGCTCTACCAAGGTTTCATTCCTTTTTATGCCATTCACATTCATAACCATCCCAATTCATTCTTTTCATTCCAATCAATACATATACACAAAAAAACCATCAATCTCAATCTCAAGACAATTATGACCAAAAAATGAAATCTCATCTTGGTTTCATGTGAATGAAAACACGAATCCATACTCCCAACAAAACTCAACTCAAGAACACCATCAACACATATGAATTTATATACAAAATTTTATTGTAGTCAATATGTAACTATGGTTTGTGAAATAAATATGAAAGATAATTATTCAAGAATTTAAGTCATGAAAATCATTCATCAATTAATAGTATATAAAAATATTCTATAGTTTAGGAAACATTCAAGAAAATCTTCATAGAAGGTTCAAGTTTTTCACCATTTTCATCCAACACATCTATGGGGCATATGAATGAACTCAGTCCATATTTTAGGTTAGCCTTACATACCTAGAAATCGAAGAAAATCAAAAGTTGAAGGAATGACTTGCAATCTAACTCCTCTTCTTCTTCTCTAATTTCTTCTTTCCAAGTCTTCCATGCCTAAATGAGGAGAAAACCCTCCTTGGTGTGATGAAGAACTAATTTTTTGTCCCAAAATGGCTAAGGTTATATTTGGGATGGGTGGGGAAAATTTCGAAATACCCTTTCTCAAGAAAAATCTGAAAAATGGGTCCAAAAACCTGCAGGCTTAAAAGTGGCGCGTCGCACCAAGGACCAAACTACTGAGGCTAGTTTCGGACGCTATAGTGACGTCGGGCGCCATTGCAGCTCTAGGCCTGAATTTTTCTGCAATACTAGTCTGTAGTAAAATAGTCATAACTTTTGACTCCGAACTCCAAAAAATGTAATCTTAGTGGCCTTGGAAAGAAGACTCAAAGACCTTTAATTTGATAGGTCAAGGGCCACCCAATTCGTTATATTCTAGAAGATATAGTCGTTTGAAGTTGACCCTTATACAAACTCATCCTAAAACTTAGTCGATTGGAATTCTTTGGACTCGGCTTGGTGTTAGAGATCTCTTATGATCCTCAAACACATCTAATACACTTCCAATACTTAAGAATTGATCATAACTCATATATAAAATTACAAGTCATTGAGTTCGATCCTACACGCATAATAAGAACGGTTCGAGTCTTGGCGAAAAAAACTAGTTTTAATAACACGGATAATTAATATATAGCATAGGATATACTTATTTTATTTGGGAAAATGACACGGACTAGCAAATATATACTAGTTCATTAATATACATAGTTATTGTTTAAGTTAAGTCGTACTTGCCACTAACCTTTTTCAGTAATTAATCTACGTAATTATAGTTATTCAAAATTTATATAATTAAGCTCCCAATTGTATAAATTCAGAATTCGTTTGTAGAAATTCTGAATTTCCTAATTAAATAAATCCAGAATATGTATATGCTTACCCTAGCATTATATAATTATAATATTGATACATTTGATTTGTATAAGTTCTGAAAAATTTCTAAAATGTATAAATACATAATTTGTATATACTTACCTTGTTTATATATATTGTCAGCGAATTACACAAACAGATTTGTATATTTGCAGCGAATTATATTAACGGATTTGTATATTCACAGCAAATTATATTAACGGATATGCAAATTATACAAACAGTTGCTATAACTACAAATACAGAATATAATTACCTAAACTGTAGCTATTTCAGCCTATTAAATTTTAGGACTAAGCTTTTTATGAAAATTTTGCATTTTCTTTCCAACTTACTGTACTTGAAGTCCCCACACACTGTAAATACAAACTCTGTTTATTTACATATTAATGACATTTAATACCATTTGCCCCATCAATCATTTATTCAAAGACTGTTTCCAAATTTATAATAAATAAATTATTTATGTGATACTGACTCTACCAGTCAATCATAATTCATGTAGCCTGCCTAGTTGGTACTGACTGATCTCCATATGATTTTGTCGCAATTTCTTAGGCCTTGTTTTAGATTTTTAAGTCATTTAATTCACCATCAAATCATGGAAGGATTTATAAATATAAAAGTTCTTACTAATGTGTGGTTTGCCCTCAAATATTTTTTAAAAAAACTGAGAAATGGTGTTTAATCAGATAACTTGTTATTATTTGACAAATATATTCGGTAAATACTTCAAGTTTTCAAGTTCTACGAAAAAACTAGTATTTGGGTTAAATTTTAATATTTGAAAATTAAATTTAAAAATTACCCCAATTTGTTTTATTATAAAAACACCCTTTCTTTATTAATTTCAACTAATATTTATTTACCAACTTATTCTATTTATATGGTTAGTCAATACCATTAAATAACATCTTTATCTATTATAAAAGAATAGTTTGTTACTCCTCCGAACAAATAATTTGAGTAACAAGATTGAAAAAAAAGAACAATTTATTTTTAATACGATTAATGTATTATTTTTGTCCATATTGTTATTTTTTTTTGTTGTTGATTGTTATCAATTATGTTATAAAGTTTTTTTAAACAGAATATGTTCATTATAAAATGATAATACAAACTTATTAAAATTTTTAATAATTTTTAAAACTTACATGTACAAAATAATTTTTTTTTGAAATAATCAAATATTTTTGAAAAAATTTGTGGATAAACGCATGGTGAAATTTCATCCAAAAATAACTTGCCAAGAATATTTAGAAATTTAAGGTCAAATGCTAGCTAAATACGTATGAAATAATGATATAAGAGTATGATTATGTGGTGAATAATAAAGATTGTTATACGATAAATAAATTAATAATTGTTATATAATGATCGATTACCTTGTGTACTTTTCTCTTTGAATACTATGACCTTCTTTTCGACAACTTGTTTGTTTGATTTTAACTTCATAAGAGTTCTAAAAAAGATTTATAAATTTTATTGTATTAAATTAAAGATATATAAAGTATATTGAAATTTCATTTAATTTTGTGATCTTAAATATACATGCGGAGAGTTGAAATTAAAAAATTATCAAAAAAGAAAAGAGATATTTTTATAAAAATACATTAAAGAAGAAAATAAGAAAAACAAATTGAAACTAATGAAATATTATCTCTGTGTATATATTCCTAACACACATTATTATCCATATTTACTATAGGGAAAAGTATAAGCATCCATTTGAACTATAACCAAAATTTTAGGAATACACTTTATTTTTACGGGGTTCTATTAACCCACTAAACTTTTTTACTTTATATTTTGTTGCACCTTATGTGTTGACATGAAGCCACAATCTAATTCAATTAGTTTTGGTTATATACGCGCGGTCATGTATATAAAAAAATTCTTCTTAATTATTTTCTCGTATCTTGGTAATCATTAAAATACATGCTCACAAACGGGTGGATGAAATAATGCATATGTTTTGGATTAAATGTCTTGGACCCAATTATTCTGAAGGGAAATGGCAAAGGGATATGAAGGGGGTGGGGTGAGGTGGGGGTTAGTTGAAGAAACTTTATTGTAGCAGATCATTTATTTTGGTCGATTGATCTTTTAATATGCTAGTTTCAATAACTCTTATTCGTACTTGTAAACATTAAAATTATATTGGATTTAAATCCGTAAATTAATTTAGACTATATTAAATTCAAGAAAATAGTCCAAATGATGTGGCAATTCAAGTCAAATAAATGATCCACTAAAAGCACATCATGTGTCAAAGTTATGTGGCAATCCAAGTCAAATTAAATGAACCACTAAAATCACACCATGTGTCAAATTTATATGGCAATCCAAGTCAAATTAAATGAGTCATTAGAATCATGTCATGTGCCAAAATTATGTGGTAATCCAAGTCAAATTAAATAAGCCACTAAAATCATGTCATGTGTCGAAGTTATGTGGCAATCTAAGTCAAATTAAATAAGTCACTAGAATAATGTCACGTGTATATGTGACATGTTCTGACCAATCAAATTAAAACTCTTCACCAAAGAAATCTGATTGGTCAGTTCAAACCAATCAATCAAATCACACCCTTATACCACTCCCTACAACTATAAATAGGGTCTTCATTATTCTGAGCAAGGGGGTTTTCAAGAACAAGAAGCAAGAAGAGAGCTCGTGGATCAAAGACCGCAAATTCTCTACAAAGCTACAAAGTTCAAGTTCAAGATCAAGATCAAGAACGAAGAAGAATATTAAGAAGATCAAGATCAAGTTACTTGTTCATATTTACTGTTCGTCATAATCATAGAAGTGTTCATGACGAATAATTCAAATCCAAATTTGAAGACGAAGATCAAGCTATTCAACCCTTGACTCTAAATCAAATTCAAGTTCAACGTGTTTCATATTATTTGAAGAATCAGAAGATTATTATAGAGATTGTAACCCGCACTATATTTTGAAATCAAATATTACACTTTATTACTCCAATTTTCCGATCTTGATTATTTATTTTCCTCGGCTCAAAAATTTGTTGTTTACAGTACTTTGTATATGTCTTTCTTTTATTTTTCGCGCATCTTGTGAGTTAGAAACAGGAAAAGGTCAAATATTTCTTCACCTTAAAGTGAATAACCTGATAGTCTTGAAGCGAAAAAGAATTCTTTAATTGTTTAGTGTCATAAAAAAAAAAAGCCATCAACTCATTCTCCGACTAGGCGATGCCATTTTATACGCAATAAGTAGTTGGACTTTTACTATTTCTGTTTCGATATGGGACTCCTCCTTCCTTTTTCCTCAACTGTTTTAGGCATAAAAGAAAGTATAGCTCTCCTTTATTTTTATTTTTTTTTATAATTAGAACTTTTATTAATCATCAAAGTAGTATTTACAAAGCTAAGTTAGTAATATCTGCTAGTTATCTCAAAAAGGATCAATATTTGACTAGAAAACTCAAAAACAAACTTTAAAAGCTACAAGTGTCTAGTAATAACCTGGCTGATACAGTAGTGCAAACACAACTAACACAAGCAGTAATACGTGCTATAGTCTCCATTGCAGTCTCTTGCTTCTCAAAACCTCTTGCATTTCTTTCCTTCCAAATGACATGTATAAACTCTGTGTAGATTAACTTCAGAACCTGAGCTTGGTAGCTTTTCTTTCTTAGTACCTGTTTGGCTTAACTTATTTTAATTAATTTATAAGCTGCTTAAATATGCTAAGCCAAACAGACTCAATTATTTTTTTGGGCATATTTTAAGTACAAAATGCTTTAAGATGGCTAGTCAAACATTTTAAAAAGTTGAAAACAGTTTATAAGCAACTCATATACCAATTCAAACACGCTCTTAGTCTTCTATAGGATCCATTGTTTCATTGCATCCCATGTGTTGTTGTGAGGCTGATTCAAAGCTATTCATTGGAGCAATCTCCTTCATTTAAAAAAAAAAAGAGAAATGGTAAAAGGATATGAAGAGACTCATGGCCATCTCGATCATAAGGCCACTAAAACAATCGCTTAGCACCTCATTTTTTGGGGACCCTCCACTTTCTCCCAAAGATATATATATATATATAGTTCCAGAGCGCACAACGCGTGGGCCTTGTCTAACGAATGACAACTTTCGATTCTTTACTTCAAGGATGGATTTTGGAGTCTTTGTGTGAGCTGTATGTGGTGAGAGTCACAGGGAATATGGAAAACTAAGACTCATTCCGTCTAATTGCTAAAATGCCCTTCAAATGCCACTCTACCGAGCTAACTAGAATGGAGAGTCCGAACGAACACAGAATCAAGTGGGCACTTGACAGGTCTCGCAACCTGGAACTCATGGAATTCAGGGAAAACATGGAGTTCATAATTGCATAAAAGGAGTCAAAGTAGTGGTTGTGGCGCGTTGAGGCACTGTATTGTCATATTTCTAGTAGGATGAAAACAGCGCTTTCGTAATTCATACATCACTAGTCTCGATACCGCGTCTTATCCGCTTTTCTCAGTCTCAGTGTGGCTGATCATCCTCTCGGACCAGTTACTGATCATCGCCTTGGGATATGAAGAGACTCATGGTCATCTCGACCATAAGACCACTAAAGCAATCGCTTAGGGCCCTATTTTTTTGGGGGGGGGGCACTTTCTCCCAAATATATATATATATATATATATATATATATATATATATTATTTTAAAAGAATATCATGTATTGATAAATTTAAAAAGATTTTTTGGGTAGAAAATAGAATAATTTTTTACCTCATTTAATATAGGGATCGTTATGATAATTGAGAAATGGAATAGTAATTAGTTAATTATAGCATCCTTTCTTATGTGACTATCTATTTTGTTGCCTCATTTATGTTCTTATGATTATCATGAACTAACATTATTATGCTTATATTTGCTTTTGTTATTCCCTTTTTCATTCTTTTTATTCTATCATTATTGAATACTATAAAGTCTCTTAAATGGTCAAATCTTCTACATTATGCAAAATATATTCTTGTGTGTTTATAAAAAGATCAAATTTGATTTTTGGTATATTCTTCAAATTTCAAACACTATTTTAATATCATTATATCAACTTATCAAATTTGGCGCAACATTATTTCGATATATATAAACTTTTAGAATTTTTCAATTATGTTTTATTATTTTAACTTTATCTTATATATTTTTTATTGAAAATTTACATTGTTTACATTCTTATTTCATAATGTTCGTTTATATTCTACCTCTCCAGACCTTATTTGTAGAATTATACTGGTATGTTATACTTATTCAATTTATATATGTTAACTAAAAAAATAAAGATTATTTATTAAGTTTGGCTTTAGGCCCCAAACTTGTTAAGACGGTCCTAAAGAGACTAAACCAAAAGTATGTAAAGGGGGTGACCTAAAACGTCGTTACAAAAAGGGAAAACTAAAGGTGTGGTGCACACGAGCAAAGAAAGTAATTTTAAGTCGATGTATATCAAAATCAAGAATATGATTACAAATTTAGATTGAGACGAATAAAATTTTAAATAATAATATAAAAATCAAAGACAAATAAGTTAAACAAACACAATTTTATTCGAAGAACTAATTGAAGTCAATTGCAAGTACAAGTAAATGAACGTGACTGATGGAATCAAGGGGATTCAGAGGTACCTAATACCTTTTAAGAATGTAAACAATTTGCCTGCAATAATGAAATCATGAACAAAGTGATAATCAAAACTTTATTTGGCTAAGTTCAAATACTCAACATATCCCATAGACATGTTATAATAACAAAGATTGTACTATCAATGATAACGTTTTGAGAAATTGATATACAAAATTGAAATGCATTATCTATCGAATTAATTGATGCTTTAATTGGAGGGGGGGAGAGGGGGTATGATATGTGTTGTATCTTTTTTTTCATAATTCAGATTTTGTCCACTGAATTTTTCTAGAAAAAAAAAATAAAAAAATAAAACAAGGCCAAGAAAAGTGCGACAAAATCATACGGAGATCCCGTTTGTCGTAACAACTAGGCAGGCTACATGAATTATGATTTGATTGGCAGAGTCAGTGTCACATAAATAATTTATTTATCAGAAATTTAGAAATAATTTTTGAATAAATGATTGATGGGTCAAATGATATTAAATGTCATTAATGTGTAAGAAAACAGTCTGTATATATGGTTTGGACTTCAACAATATTGTTGTAAAATTACCTTTAAATGCCTTTGTCAGGAAGTTAGGTACATGAATTAATGAAATTTAATACTCCATCTAATATCAACATCTTATTAAAAATATTTTTTTTTCATATTATTTAATTATTTATTAAATCAACATAGAATTAATTAAATTTTTCTTATTTTATCCTTACAATTAATATGACCTTTTAAATGTAAACAGTTCTGAATACTAGCTATTTCTGTATATTGCATTGATATAAATAAAAGACAAAATGATAAAGTCTTCCAATATATTAATGATTTCTTAATCATCATGTAAAATTGGAAGTGATCATCTAATATGGGATGGAGGGAGTATATATAAAGTATTCCCCCAGTTCACTTCTACTTATTATATTTAAATTTGACATATTTATTAAAAAAAATATTGACATAACTATTTTACCACACTAGATGTTTAGTATTAGGTCTTGAAAAATAATTTGGAGAATATGTAAACAATGCTACGGGTAAAAGATGAATTTTTTTTTATCTTTTCCTGATATGTTAAAAGTCATGAGTAAAAGGGAAAATCTATTTTTGAAATAGTGGAGAAGTAAAAGTGAATAGAATGAGTATCTAATTAAATGAAATCGGTGTCGTGACAATTTTGTGTGACACTCTGCTTTCGTCTTTTCTTTTATTTTTCACTTGGTTTTCGATACCTTCACTATTGCTAAATTATATTCAGATGCGCGCTGCGTAGGGCCCCATTTGAAAGGAAGCACTCCCTACCAAAGATTTTTTTTATACTCAGGTGTCTGGTACCCATACTAGAGCTATATTCGAATGCACGCTGTGTAGGGCCCATTCGAAAGATTTCGAATGTACTCCCTACCAAGGATTTTTTTATACTCAGGTATCTGGTAACCATACTGGAGCTAGATTATATTTGAATTCGCACTACATAAGGCCCCATTCGGAAGGAAACGCTCCTTACCAATGATTTTTTCATACTTAGAGCTCAAACCCAAATTTTTTGATTAAAGAAGGAGCAACCCCATCCACTTCACTACATCTTTTGATTTAATTAATCAAAAAAAATATGCTTATATATATTAATAATTTAATTTTAAATTTTCTATTTTATCGTCAAGTAGGATTGTTTCAATAAGATTGAGTCTAAAGTCAAACTTTATAAACTTCACTTCTTTTCTTTTTCTTATTGACATGTATAAATTGAATAAAAATAACATATCCAAATCAATTATACAAGTGAGATTTGAAAATGATAAAATATATGTATACCTTATAAATGAAAGAAGGTAAACAATGCAAATTTTCAAACCAACAAAACAATATAATATAAATTTAGAATAATAAAATCTAGCTTAAAAATTTAAAAAGTTGATATAATAATATTGAAATAGTATTGACTTGTTATAATGCTTGAATTTGAAGAAACCACCAAAAACCAAAACATCAAAAGATTTTGCATAATACATAAAATTTGACCGTTTGAGAAACTTCAAAATATTCAATAATAAGAGAATAAAAATAGTAAAAGTAAAATAAAAAAGTAAATATATGAATAATAATGTGAGTTCATATTAATTATCAAAATATGAATGAGACAATAAATTAAATAGCCACGTAATAAATGATTACCTAAAACTATTGCATTTCTCTTTTCAAATTTAAAAATACATAAAAATTGACTTCTGATTTCTGTTAGTTCTGTTATTATTTATTACTTTCTATGCTTTGATTACTCAATTTTACCTGTGACGCTTTCATTATTTATTTAATCGTTATTTGTTATTAGTCTTTATTTATTTGTATTTATTTGTCATCTATTTGTTATTTGTTTGTTATGCATTTATGCTTTTACTGAGCCGAGGGTCTCCAGGAAACAGCCGTCCTACCTTGGTAGGAGTAAGGTCTGCGTACATTCTACCCTCCCCAGACCCCATGTTGTGGGATTTCACTGGGTTGTTGTTGTTGTTGTTGTATATATATAATACAAAAAAGTTGCGGCCCAAACTATTATTTTAATAGCCTTATAATCGGGACTTCCACTTAAGAAATTACAAGTCAAAATACGTAATTTACTCTAAAAAAAGTACCAAGACTTTCAAAGTCAATAGCAAAAAGTTCTCGATAATGTCAACAGTGCATCCCATGTCATTTTGCTTACCAATGACAACCAACCTCATCCCTTCACCAAAGGGTTCAATTTCGAGTTTTGGGTATGAATTTTTTGGTGGGGAGCATTTTTGCCGAATGCGCTCTGCGCAATGCAAATTCGAATTAGTTGAGCTTCAATGCAGATAACCAGACACTGGATGGGAAATCCTAAAAAAGAAAAGATAAACAAGTTCATCCAATCCAAACTTCAAGAATGTAAATGGATTTGCATAGATATACAACCATTTAACACAGAAAAACGTGGGAAAACACTGCATTCACCTTGATCAAAAAAGTAATGTCCCCACTCTATCTTATCTTTAGGAGACTGAAAATAATCAATACTATCGGAATCTATGTTGCTTAGACTCTCCACAATATTGCTGCCGCACCCGTGTCGGGTTCTCCAAAATGCACTAGTTTTGGAGTATCCGACACGCCCCTATCTTCGTGTCATTTTTTAAGAGAACGAGCAACATAGATCGGAATTCAAACACATAGATTAGTAATAGTTCATGAAAGGAAACATCCTCCATATTGCAATTAGTGACTAAACTACATAATAACAAACATGAAACGCCCCCGATCCCCACCTCACCCTCATAACTATATAACAAACACTACCATATCCACGAATTACAATGTATGAACTTAGATGGTTTAATAATAATAATGTTTATATAAATATATCATTAACATATTATCAGATCATCATTTAATGTTAACATAGATAAGTTCTGAGAAGAAAAAAATGAGTATTTATTGGCTTTTTATGTGATTTGGTGTTTTGAGATTTAGAAGTTGATAATAGATAATGCAAGTGGTTATATTTAGAAGTTGATAATAGATAATGCAAGTGGGTTGGTATAACCTATAGGCTGCTTATGAATCTGTTATAGACCTGAATATAAGTGTATCATAGACCTAATTCTTAAACATAAAAATTTGAAATGTTATATCTTCAAGCTCAAATCAGAAATTTCACGAAAAACTACCTTAAATCTTCTCCAAACTTCCTCAAATTTGAGATTTAGACTCTTCAAAAGATCCTCAATTTTGAAATAAATCACTCCTTCGCAAAACCAATTTTTTCAAGAGGCACCACACAGCGATTTAGCATACACTTATAACAATTCTAATGTTTCTTGCCAATCTTACCGCCTATTCATAAAATAAGCCAACTTAGAAGATTGAAGCCATGTTAAAATCAAATCGAAATCAAGCTAACGCTTCAATATCTCCGTCTCATGAGGCAACACACTACATTTTAGCATACATGAAGGGACATCATTGAAGACAAAAAGGCAGAGGATTACCATTTATGGTTTCACAAACCGAGCAATCTTAGAAAGCACTGTTCTTAAACTTCGGATACCAGCTCCAGATTTTGAGCTTACCATCACCTGAAGAAAAGCCCATAACAAAGCATTATTTTTCTAACAGAAAATACAACAAAACTCAAATTAAAGCTAATTAATAAATGTGCCCTTCTTACCGCAGGCTGAACAACAGACTTGTTTGCCTTGAGGCTCTGCAAGATCGGGCATGTACAATGATCAACTTGCGGGAATAATTGAAATAGGTTAGATAAAAAGGACACTAGATTTTGTTAATAGTTCACCTCTTCAATTTGCATGGCTCGTCGTGCCACATCTATTGGGAAAACCGTGTCTGTCTTAGTTAAAATAATCTGGTATTTTGTTTGAGCTCTGAACATTATGACAGAAGATTATAACCTCAAATCAACAGCAAGCTAACAACAATGCAAAGAAACAACACAATCTGCAAACACATTGTTTTTGCCTTTTGGTCACAAGGAAAATTCACCTCAAATGGCAGCAATGGCTCTAATACCATGAAGATTTTGAGAAGAAGAAATATTTTTCTTGTATTTCCAATACCTTTTCATCCCATGAGAAGGGGAATATATATACTATAACTAATTGAGAAAAGATGATCATTAACAATTAAAAGACAATATTCTATTTCTTACGCTAGGAAAATAAAGTCTCCTAAAATAATGCTAATTTTTTGACACTTGACTTTTTTTTTTGACACTGACTAAAATAATGCTAATTAATTAACACAATCAACACTTACATAGGCATGTGATGACAAAATGTACCACATAGGCTAGAGAATAGGCAACAATTCTATCTAGCAGACTCCAATATTGGACAGATAACCTCTTTATCTTTTAATATGTAGGAAAAATAATTTCTTTCTACCTCTCCATTAAATCAACAAGCTCATGATCCGTTTGTTTCATGCCCCACTTTGTATCAATCAGAAGGCAGACTCTCTTTAGACCAAGACGTGTAGAAACGTACTCTTTCACCTGCAAATTGTAGCATTCAAAGAGGGAGCATGTTCAAAACTAATACAAAGAAACCTAACATTTTGGTAGCATCAATAAACACAACAAGTAACACAAGCAAAGCCCAGAAAGGTCAAAGCTAATCGCGTACTCACAAGCTCCTCCCAAGCTTCTTTCACTTCTTCTTTTGCATAAGCAAAACCATATCCCGGCAAATCAACCATGCACATTTTTGAACCAAGCTTGAAGAAGTTGATACTCTGCAGATGTGCATATTGTTATCTTACATGTATAGCAGGAAATAAACTTCAGTTCAGGAAACAAGTGTCACCTGAGTGAGGCCAGGCTTATCTGAGGTCCGTACAACACCCCATTGCCTGGTCAATGCATTTAGTAAGGATGATTTTCCCACGTTTGACCTTCCTATTTCAAGGAACAAATATTATAAAGGTGGTACCCAAATTCCCAGTCACTTGAATTCTTTATGTTTAACTTGTAATCAATTGATACTAGTAAACCAAAAGTTAGTATAACAAACCAGTCTTCCAAAAAAAAAAAGGTGATATCAAAGGGGGGAAAATGAGAATCAAACATCAGAGAACTTGGATAGAAGAAACTATTGTGAATTTGTGTGTGGTCATTTTAATTACCGACATGTTTCTTAAACCTACATATCAAAGGTGCATCATTATGACAGTTTTACATCAAGACCCCCAAATGTGTATTCTTTGACAGTTACTGTGTGGAATATGCATTATAAAGATATCACTGATCAAATGGTGTGACTTCCCAGTAACAACCCCATAAGTGCAGCTTTCAAGAGGAAGAATGTCTAATGTGAATTGGATGTCAAAAAAAGAAAGGGGTAGCCCAATGCACAAAGCATCTCTTGTTCAGGCAGGTCCGGCAAGGACCGTACTCCAAGAGATGTAATGTAGGCAACCTACCCCGACACAAGCATCAGTAGTTGATAAGAAGATAGTGATATCATTTTTTAGTAAAAGAAGATGTTCATGTCATTTCTGACAAAACAAACACTCGTGTTAAATCCATCAAAAAGGAGGAGAAAAGGAAAGTCAAGTGCATAAAGGAATTTAAAAAAGAGAAGGGACTGATCAATAAACCTGCAAATGCAATTTCTGGAAGATCAGCAGGGGGGAACGACGAGGAAACCTTAGCTGCAGCAAAAAATTCCAATCTATTCCTGAACACCTACAGAGAGAGTAAGCTATGAAATAAGTAGAGTATACTGAAAAGAGAGCATGAGCATCATATGTGGCTTCATTCTATGGTGAAACTTTGACCTAAAGTCATGCCAAGGATTTGATATCAATTAAGATGTATATTATTGTACCGGCTCTTCAATCCGTTCTCTTTCTGAGCTTGTTGAGAAAGGAATGTTATCTAAAGGTGCAGAGAGTTCAATGTTATAGCCTGCCCTCTTTAACTGAATATCACGTCTACGACCCAACAACTGCAATACAAATTCGAGGAATTAAGACTGTAGACAGAAATGCTGAACACTGAGATGTCTGCACTAATAGTATTGGCAATCAAACAAACAAATCCTACATAGAGTGATTACGTTGTCTTCCACAAAAGAAAGGATAGATGGACTGGGGCGTATTGCACGAAATTGTGCATTCTTCGACAGTTCAACAGTTTTCTCTTTTGCTGAATCTTCTTGTTTTTCCTTATTGTCATCTGAAAGCACTGAAAATGAGTTCAGAGGAAGAGGCTTAATCTACTTTACTTACAGATGATCAACTAGATTACATGACATGAAACAGCAAGGATAAATAATTACATAAACATGAGGCATATTAGTTATTAGTGTCTCTATACTGCAAAAGGAGTTAAACACTAGCAGAGGAAGGTGTTTCTACTTTGAAACACTAGGCACGCCCATTAAAAGAAAAAAAAAAGGTTCAGCAAAGAATTCATCTCCTTGGAACACAATTGCTCCAGGACAATAAAATAGTAAATCCTCTACCACTAGTCAAAAAAGCAAGCATTCAAGAAACATAGGCCATAATCTAACAGACCTGCCAATATATTTGTTAAATAAAAAGTACTCCATCCGTTTCATTTTATGTGCTTAATTTGACTTGGTACATAGTTTTAAAAAATGTAAATAAGACTTGAATTTTTGTGGTTTTAAATAAAAATTATGTATAACCTACAAAAAAAAAACTTTTGAATCTTGTGGTCTCAAACATGTCATTCCTACGAGAGAGTCATTAAAGGTAAATGGGTTAAACACTTACTAAATATAGAAAGGTGATATCTTTTAAAAATAGACTAAAAATGAAAATAAGACACGTTAATAGAAATGGATAGAGTATGTAATGTAATTCTTTGAATATCATTTTTTATACAATAAAGCTAAGTTGCTTGGACTCTTCACTTTCAGCACCGCACCGATGTCAACATGACATGGGTGTGGGTGTGGATCCATACCGAATTTGGTCAACCAATTTTGGGTACTTTGACCAAAATTAATGGAGAAATTTGGAAGAGATTCAATGATTTTCCTCAAAACAAAAGCTAAGGTGAAATTGAAGAAAGTGGAGTACCTTGTATATAGAAATTTCATGGTAGTCCTTTTCCTTATATCACTTTCAAGGATTCTGCTCTTGATCAATATTTTTTCAACATAATATCTTTGTATGTTTCCACCCAATGTCTTATAATTTAGATATATAACTCCATTTTTAGATATTTGAATTATTTTTTAGCCGAATCCCCACATCCGTATCCATACTTGGATTTGTATCCATGTATCTTATAATTCAGATCATGAAGAATCCAACCACTAGATACCACCCGTATCAGACCCGCGCACTAGAGTCCGTTCAACTTAGCTATAAAGCCTTGTATAAAATCAATTTATAATATAAAGTCACATATCAATAAAAGGTATAGAACTGTGTGAGCTTGCTCACATTTCCCGTCTTAGCCCGAATATAAAGGAGGAGAATTCGCAACAGGTTGACACAGGGCTTAAAACTAGTCAATTAATAATGAACAATATTAGGCATTATACATAACTAGATAGTCAAACTTGGTCTTAGCTTGTAAGTAAAGACTCCGACTTAGAGTGTCCACATCTACACACCTCAACTCGTTTCCACCGTGTCAATTGAACATTCTAACTTACAATGATCATCTAAACACCTCCAAAATCTATACGGCATGTCAGTGTCGGGTGTCCACAAGACACAGTGAGTACAAGTTGGAGTATTTAGTTATCAATTAAGGTGTCTAGATGTGCACTCTCAAAATTTGAGTGGTTACTTGCGAGACGAGGCCAAGGTTGGTTGTTTATGTATTATGTCTTTATTTTTTTGAAACTCTTAACTTGCAAAGTTGCCAACTCAATGATATAGACAAGAGACCTCCATTCAATTTTGACTCTTACCTTGATATTTTCTTCTCAATTTGTCGTTACTTAATATTTAATACTTCTATTTTATCTTTTACCCTACCTTTTCTTACTAGGTCTAACCGTACCCTACTTTTCTGGTAGGTATATCATTCAAATTATGGAATAATGACATTATGTAAAAATAGAGAACGATACAATCTATCCAAATAGTGTATTTATTAAAACAAACAATACAATAAAATAACAACCATCCAACAAAGTGTAATGTGCTTTAGGAGCCTGAATGGAGGGCTGAAATAGGTTGTCTGAAAACTGAACAGAACATAATACCAGTAAGGTCAATTGAGATAGATGATTCAGTGACTGACCTTTAGTTGCTACTCCATCATAAAGCCTCTTGTTGGAGGTATCATGAGGATCTATTCGAATACCTCGCTTTTTCTTCTTCTTTGGCCTTTCTTCATATTCACCTAACTTCTTCTTATCCTCAACCTTCTTCTTCCTCAAAAATGATTCTCCTTTTTGCTTGCCCCCTCTCAGGTCTAATGTCTTTCTTTTAGTACCATTTTCTTCTTCCACTTTCCTAATTGAGTTTCTCTCACTATTTTTAGACTTTCTACGCTCTCCATATAAAGTACTCCTTCTAGAATCAGAAAACCTATCTTTCGTCTCCGAATCCATTTTCCTACTACGAGAAGTTCCTTTGTTTTCCAAATCTCGATGAGAAAAAACTCTCTTCTTTTTCCCAACAATTATCCCAGACTTAGCATTCATTATTCTGTTGGAAATGGTGATGAATTGCAGAAGCTCAATGAAGAAGAAGGAAATGAAAAGGGCTAAAACTAGTTTTCTCTTTGCCCTTTTTTTCTCTCTTTTGGATCTCATCTATTTTGGGCCCAAAGGTTATATTGGGTCCGGTTAATTTAAGAAAATTCGATTCAATATTCCTTATTCAACAATTATTTATTATAGAAATTTTATAAAGATAAACTGATATAATGTATAAATAAGGTATATAATCGCATTTTAGGTTAGAAATATTTTTCGTCACCTATATAGTTATGTAAAAATCCCTTTAAAAAGTAGGGATAATTTCAGAAATGGCAAACATATTAAGGTTAATAATCGTATAATTTCTCTAATTACTCTCCATAGTTATATTTATGTTTGCTATGGTCATTAACGTTTGTATATCTCGCTGCATTATACAAATTGAACTTTCAAAGAAATTGTATATATTCGCGTCCAGATTTGTATATTCGCTTTCAGATTTGTATATTCGCTTCTAGATCTACTTTAGATATTTGTAAATTCACTTCCAGATTTGCTTTAAAGATTTGTATATTCGCTTCCAGATTTGTATAATAGCAAATCTCATTAAATTATAGTCAATTTATGTAATTAATTAAAACTACACCGTTATCACATAATTATAGTAGTAATGTTTGTCAATATGTGTAATTTTCCCTAAAAAGTACTAAAAGTTTGAGGATAGAAAAAAAAATTCAGTGGGCCAAAGCCCACACATATGAAAGCTAATTTGTGATCCAAATTGATTAGGCCACATGAAAAAATCCCAAATCTAAAAAGAAATGTGGAGAATTCAATAGAAAATTAGGGAAACTTACTTAAATATATATTTCAGCCATCTAATTATCAATATTATCGAAGTAAAACTATCTATATAGTTAAATATATATACTTCAGTCATTTTATTATCAATATTATCGAAGTAAACACTATTTATACACTTTGATTATATATGTTGTATATAAACATGTGTATGTATATATATTGTGTACATATTTTGTCAACAAGATGGATAACAATGTATATTAGAACTTATCGAAAATAGTCTTTTTACCTTTAAGATAGTGATAAGATCATCGATCATTTCAATGATTTTGTCTCAGCTTTACCTCAACATCTTTTTCATCAACTTTATCACAATTTTGATTCAATTTTCAATTTTTTAAAATCTTAAAATTTCCCCTTTTTGTTCTATGTTATGTAATAGAAGAAGACAATAGTAATAGTTATGCCAACTTAAGTTGCTTATCTTCCTTGTCTTCTTTGTCGTTGGACTTGCTTCATGAGTTCTAGAACATGTAGGATCAGAGTTATTTCTCATATTTTGTTTTATAAGAGTTTCACATATAGAGAGATTTATAATTTTTCAAAATTTTCTATTTTCTCGTTGTTTCAATTTATATAACATAATTGAAATTTTAAAATTCAATAAATTTGTTTTTCTCGTTTGTAAAAAAATAATTAGGCGAGACACAACAGACAATAACACATTTAAAATATAATATTTATTTATATCATTTAAATAAATATAGCATACATTTTAATGTGAATTGCTACTTTTTAATAATATTCTTCTTCTTGTATACTAAGCTGGTAAAAAAAAAACAAGCGTCATGTTCTTAGTCATTAAAATAAATAAAAATAAAATGAAAGAATGTAAACATCTCAGATGTACAATATTTTTTAGGGTGCGTGGGTTACAAAGGAAAATATTTTCATGAAAACAATATTTTTAAAAGAATAAGTGGGGTTCCTTAATTTTATTTTATCGTATTTTGTAGGTAAATAAAAAATATTATTCTAAAAGTATTTTTATATAATCTAGACTAATATTATAGGAGATCAAGGTGAGGGCAGGGGTGTGGGGTGGAGGGATGAGGGAAGAAATAGATCCAAAATTTAAATCCTATGGCTTTAACTTTATAAGATTTTTGATATTGAACTCATTATATTTTTAAAGTTACAAGTTCATATCTACTATTTATTGCAATTTAGTAATTTTTTATACATTAATTTTTACCCGGTGCTTAAAGTTATGGATTCAATTGAACTTGTACCTGTAGTCGTACATCGGCCCTTGGTGGGTGTGAAGATGAGGAATGTTGGAGAGTTGGGTGGATACAAGCTTGTTTTTTCCCTACTTCCACTAAGAAAATCATTTTTTTCATTTTTAAAGAATTATTTTTGACTGAACGAACATTAAAAAACTGAAACATCTATACTGAACACATCCTTAATAGTAAAACTATTGCAAGAACCGATTAAATTGATTTAGTTTGGTATTTATAATTTAAGAATTGATTAAATTAGTTCAATTTTGATTTTGACTAATAACCGATCCAAATCTAACCGTGAACGCTCCCAGGTACCACACCTTTTGCACAAGGGTACTCCTTATCTAAAATAGTCCCCACTTGATGCCTCCACTTGCGGTATATATGTTCACTTAACTTAGCTGCCACCTATTCCCTATCCGTTACTACAACTTAGTTTGCACCAAATTAAATTTTTAGAAGTCATAAAATTAGAATTAGTATACATATTTTAATTAATAGCTTATAAATACAAGTGGTACATCTATATATTTTTTAATACTAGTGTGATTTAAATGTCACAAAATTAGAATCCACGCAAATCTAGAAAAAATATAAGACATATTGAAGAAAAAGATTTATACACGATAATAACTAGTTGAGATCAAGTTTTAGGTCATGTTAATAATTTTTTAATCTCGATAAGAATTTATATGCTTGTAGAAATTATAAATATCCTCTAGTGCTAGGGAAACTAAGTATTTATAATGTTGAAGGTTTTGTTTTAGGAGATTATAATGTTGAAGCTATATAAATTTAGATGAGTTGTCCGAACAGTGAAAATGAATATAATTGTAATGACCTTGAGGGTGATTTTCATAAATTTGTACAAAACATGCGTGAACAGTAACACGCGTGAACAGTAACACGCGTGAACAGTAACTTTTTGGGCAGAAAATGCCCCTTTCTTCCCATTTCAATATTTTTTCAACATTTGTTTGAGTTCTTGAACTCCTTGAGGTGATTTGAGAAGAGATTTTTGAGGCAAAGTGTTGGGTAAGTGATTTTTGACCTAAAACCTTCCTTTTTCATTAAGTTTTTGACGATTTTAACTCTTAAATTTTAGTTTCAAACCCCAAAAATCCTTGTTTCTTCCCTAATCTGAATTTAAGGAAAATTGTGATTTCCAACTCGTTTTGAGCTCTATTTTTATGGGTTTTTCAACCATGAGTTCCTTATTACCAATAGAATGGGATTGTTCAATAAATTTCCAGATTTGACCCTTTTCGAAAATAGTTAATTTTTGGACCATTTTACCTCCGGTTCCGAAACCTATCAATATGGGTGTCATTGGACTCCTTGTGACGTGTATGTTTCATTGTTGATAGTGGATTGTCATTTCGGGCGCTGAATTCGAGATTAGCTTGTCTGGTGGAGGTATTCGAGTGCGGTTTCGGCAATTGAGGTAGGTTTGGCTATCTTTCTTTGAGATTGAGATGGGGTAATTAGTCATTCATATGTTATAGACTTTGGGATGGGGTTGTAGTATGAGTTGAGAATGTTATATATATTGTGATGTCTGTGTGGAGGCTTATTTATTAATGTGTTGCCGTGACGGGGTTTATTTGTATTACATAGCCCGTGTGGGGGCCTTATTTGTTATCTTATTTGCTTTGAGAGCATGTGAATTATGATTTGCCTAAGAGAGAGGCTTGAGTATATTATTTGACTTGTGATGCCGCCTGAGAGATTGAGTTGGGGTTTTGAGCATACTTGAGTATTGAAATATTGTTGAGAAAGGGGTGAATATTTAAATGAAAGTGTGTTCTTCCCGTTACTATTTATTGAGGGTGAATATCATGTGTAGGTTAAGTTTTGAGAACTTTGAACCTTATACCACATGTGAGTTGATTATTACTTCCATGCATATGTGTTTTGATGCATTCATCCTCATTCATCATATCATGAAACATGGGAAGTTGAGAAATATGGAAATTCCTTTTGAGAAAGAAAATGAAACACCTTTAAACCTTTGTATCTTGAGTCCCTGACCGAGGCAGTTTTCCGGCAGGGTAGTGGATGCATTGTGATCCTAACCTTTGTATCTTGAGTCCCTGACCGAGGCAGTTTTCCGGCAGGGTAGTGGATGTATTGTGACCCCTTGACCACGAGGAGGTGGCAAGGATAATGAGATATTGTGATTGAGTTATATGGTCTGCAAGACCCCCATGTGTCCTGTTTGGTAGCACAGCTCAGCAGGTGTATACGACAGGCTGTGCGACAGTCTTGATTCCACCGTACCACCACATCATTGCATCATCATATTGCATTGCATTGCATTGATATTTGTGTTGCTTGAATTATTCGATTAATTGTGATTATGAGTTGTTATTATGGATTTTCTTTACTCGTGCCACTATATATATAAACTGGCGGCACCGATGCCGAAGTGGGACTTTTCTGTATGCAGGTGGAAGCGTTCCTTAGTTTATTTCATAGGTTTGATTAATTACTTATACTCAGTCAGCTAAAACCTACTGAGTACATGTGAATTGTACTCACCCCTACTTCTGTGTCCTTTTTTGATGCAGATACTAGTCGGGGTACCCCACGTGACAGTTAATATTCTAGCGGATTGTGTATTCTCAAATTAGTGGTGAGGTCCCAGAATTCGGATCGTCACTAGTCTATCTTTATTTTTCAGTCTTTTGTATCATTCAAAGACTTATGTTGTATCTTCAGATTCGAACCTTGTATTAGATGCTCTTTATACTTATGACACCAGGTTTTGGGATAATTTCTTCATTGTTTTTTTTTTTTTTTCTTTTTATTTAAATCGTGGCATCACTTTCCCCTTTTGGAGTCTTGTATGAGTTTTATTTTTAGGGTTACACATCAGATTGGGTTTTGAGATGTGTGTCATCATGACCTCAGTTTTTGGGTCGTGACAATAATGGACCCCAACTTACTTGGTGCTAGATTGTCCCACATTTTTCGAGGGGATGAGCTATGGTTTTTCTTATTTAGTCTGGGACAATTCTCATCTAATGAATTTATTGTTGGAGTTGAGTCACGTTCAATATATATATATATATATTCTTACTTTGGATTGAGACATAGTTTTGATTTCGGGTATTCTTTCTTATGAAAGAACGCATTTTTATTATTGGATTACTCAATGTTGAATCTCCATATTATATTATTCACACTTTATTATGCATTGGATGAAGAATTAAAAAGTGTTGGAAAGTAAAAATTTAATAATAAAATTATTTTCTATTTTAAAAAAAAAAATTGAGGTAGGGAAAAAAAATAGGAAAGGGGGTTATAAGATGGAAAAACAACAAAGTGAAAATTCAGATAGTCAACCAACGAAGAATTAAGATTTTTCTAAAATTATTTATTTATTAACAAGATAATAGTATTAAAAATAACATAAATATTATTCTGATAATATTTGAAGTAATACAGAAATAATACTTGAGTCGCGCTAAATAATGTTTAATAAATCATTTCAATAATGTAAAATATTTCTTTAAAATTAAACAAAGATACAAGAATTGTTTCTCATTGTTGAAGAATGATGACATAATCATGTCTTTATATATATAGGCCATAGCTTTATCTCTACCTATGACAAGAGTCATAGAGTATTGACAGGTAGAGGGTATGTGTTATTACTTGTTTTTGCTTTTCAAATACACTTAAAAACTAAATATTTTGCAAACAAAAAGTAGAATTTTTTTCTGACACCATGCCATGGTTCAAGAATCTCATCAAAATTTCCACTACAATTTCAAACCAATCATCATCTTACAAATCTATAACCTCATTAGCCTCACCTTCACTTACTCAATTTCTACAATTTACTAGACAATATTCTACTAATCATCATGTTGCTAGTTTGGAACCAACAAAAAGTGACCAAAAACCAAGAATTGTTGTGTTGGGGTCTGGATGGGCAGGTTGTAGGCTAATGAAAGACATTGACACAAACATTTATGATGTTGTATGTGTGTCACCTAGGAACCATATGGTGTTCACCCCATTATTAGCATCTACTTGTGTTGGCACTCTTGAGTTTAGGTCTGTTGCTGAACCTATTGGAAGGATTCAACCTGCTATTTCAAGAGAACCAAGTTCTTATTTCTTTCTTGCTAATTGCAATGGCATTGATTTTGATAATCATATGGTATGCCTAGTTTGCTACTTTTATTGTTTTTCCCTTTTTGTTGTTTTTTTCTTTTTTTATAATCGTGGTATCCATACAAGTTTGTGCACACCTAATAGGTATCTGCTGTCTCCCACCGGCATAAGTTCCGAGTAACTCTATCAGCCTCATGATTTTTGATTTCAATCCACTTTATTTACTACTAGACCATGCCCTTTAGAGCAATGACATTGATTTTGATAATCATGTGGTATGCTTTGTTTGCTACTTTTATTGTTTTTCCCTTCTTTTTTTTAATAATCATGGTATCTAGACCAATTTGTGCACACCTAATTCCATAGGTACCTACTGTCTCCCACAAGCACAGGTACCGAGTAACTCTATCCACATGAGGCCTCAGGATTTTTAATTTCGATCCACTTCATTGACCACTAAGCCATGCCATGCCCTTCAGAGTAATGACATTAATTTTGACAATCATGTGGTATGTTTAGTTTGCTCCTTTTATTGTTTTTCCCTTCTTTTTTTTAAGATAATTATGGTGTTCGGTCCGTTTATGTGCACCTAATTTCACAGGATACCTATTGCCTAATAACACGAGGCCTCATGATTTCATTGACCACTAGGTTACAACCTTGAATGCTATTGTTTTTTGTTTTCTACTTTCAGTCCTAAGACCTCATTCCTCTGTTTATCCTGTATGTTGGCATTTATGAGTTCCTTTACAAAGGCTTGTATCATCTTTTATATTGTGTTGACAGTTCGGATTGGTCCACCTATAATGACTGATGAAAAGTCCAGCAGAGGATACTCATTTGGTAACCCAAATTTACGTACCCCTTTAACACGCAAGTATTCCTTAGCTACTGAGCTTCAAAACAACCCGTAGTCTTACTTCGAAGTAGGAGCTGATTGAACTCAAGTATTAAAATGAATCAAATTAGATTTTCTGACTATGAAACTTTAGAGTTTATATTATCGATTGAAGAAAAATTGTAATAATACTAGTTGAGAAGTTAGATTATTGTGTAGTTTAAATTTTGAATAGTTAAATGAATTTGAATTCTTGAAAGTTGTATCGAATAATTTTCAAGTGGAATTTTGTCGAACATTTCGAAATGTCCTAATAGTTCAATTTTACACATATATTCTTCCCAAGCTGTTTCTTTAGAAATTTGTCTGGTACTTTTAGGTTCAATGCCAAACTGTGACGGAGGGAATTGAAACCTTGAAGCCATGGAATTTCAATATCTCATATGACAAGTTAGTCATTGCATCTGGAGCAGAAGCTTTGACATTTGGAATTAAGGGTGTAAACGAGCACGCTACATTTCTTCGTGAAGTTTACCATGCTCAGGAAATACGGAGGAAACTACTTCTAAATCTCATGCTGTCTGATGTCCCTGGTATATGTTGTTTCTATTTATAGTTTCAATATAATGTTAAGTTCACGTACGATCACTGAACTTCACCTCTTATAATATAGTAACCTCATACCAACTATTTGCTGATCATACTAAAGTAAATAAACTATGTGTGAAGTGCTGAAAAAATACAAATGATCGGAACATACAGATGCAAAGCCTCATGTGGCAAGTGACGTGTTGTTTGTAATTTTTGAGCAATTCACTATAGTTTGATTACTTTACTGTGACAAAAAGTAGTTTTGTAACTTTACTGTTATATTGGATGAAGTTATGTTATGATCTGATGTAAAAGTTTAACCGAACAATGTGACATCAAAAGTATATTATGGACCAATTTCTTTTCACTTTTGGTCATGGATGAGGCAGGAGTTAGTGAGGAAGAAAAGCGTCGACTATTACACTGTGTTGTAGTTGGAGGTGGTCCAACAGGAGTTGAGTTCAGTGGCGAACTTAGTGACTTTATCCTAAAGGATGTTCATCAAAGATATTCTCATGTCAAAGACTACATTCACGTCACGTTGATTGAGGCAAGCTTATTGTCTCAATTTCCGTAATTATTATGTCTGTAGCAGTGTTTGAGTCTTGAAAAAACTTGAAAATGCTGCTTATATTTGATTAAGCTCCGTGTCCTTAATTGATAGGCAAATGAGATATTGTCCTCCTTTGATGATCGTTTACGTGTATATGCAACCAAACAGTTGACTAAGGTGAGATACTGATCGAATATCCGTGTAATTTTCTTTTATTGTGCTATATATGTTGAAGTATATATAACGACATAGTTACTTTGTCACAGAGTGCACTCACAGATTGAGACTCTCTTGTTATCAGATCATAATAACCAGCTAAAGTTGGATTTCCAGTTGTAACTTCTAGTTTCGGGTGTCAATAGTAGCATAGAGGCTTAATTGTTCTTGTTCTTATGTATCACAATATACATGTTTTTAATGCTGCCTTTAGCAGAAAAACTGACTTAATGGACAAAATAAGCGATGAGCAAGAATCTGTTCTTGAACTCTAGAGAACATGCGGAAAGAGGTTCATCTGAGCGATTGGGAAAGAATATAGAGCCATAGAGGGGTTGTCTTAATATGACAAGTGAAGCCCACATTTGATACCTCAAAAGAAAAAGTTGCTACTTATAAGGTGTTAGATACTCTTAATGGTATGAGACCTTTTGGGGAAAACCGTACGGGCTTGGTCCAAAGGGGAAAATATCACACACTGTATTAGGAGTATTCTTAGACAATTTTAGCCCAACAGTTCAAAACATGATCTATTGGTCATTAAAACTCATAACTAGCAAAGAAGCAACCACAACAACATTCCCAGTATAGTCCCACAAAGTGGAGTCTAGAAAGGGTAGAGTAAAGTGTATGCAGACCTTACTGCTACCTTAGAAGTAGAGATGTTGTTTTCGAAATAACTAGTAATTAGTAGGCGCCATTTACATGATTTGTCAGTTTTCAGTCAGGAGTTCGTCTTGTACGAGGCCTCGTCCAAGATGTGCAACCGGAGAAGATAATTCTTAGTGATGGCACAGATGTCCCCTATGGTCTGTTAGTGTGGTCTACTGGTGTTGGCCCTTCACCTTTTGTCAACTCACTTGATATACCAAAAGCTAAAGGGAGGTAAGTAGTCATTTCACTCCACAATTTCCTATATAACTTCTTAAGATTCATTGACCTTTGTTCACAGTGGGAGATATAAAGATAAGGGCGAAGGATATTCATGATATTAGTTTTTTTTTCCTTATTTACTGATAACTCTCCATGAATTAATAGGATCGGAATTGATGAATGGTTACGCGTCCCATCGGTACAAGATGTATGCTCAATTGGTGATTGCAGTGGTTTTCTTGAAAGTACTGGCAGACAAGTTCTTCCAGCTCTGGCCCAAGTAAGTTACAGGGATAATGCAATGCTTTGACTATGCATTTACGAGTTTTTTAACACAAATGATTCCCTTAAATTTTGGGGTAAGCCTAGTTTCTTCCTTATCATACTATCTTGATCGAGCACATACGATTCTTTAAGTTTACAAAAGTTTGAGTGTGTTACTTTTGGTCCAACTAACAGAACGCACGAATCAATCATTTAAAACTATCGGAAATGTCATATGTTTTTCACCTAACTAAAGCATGATCATCAGTAGGGTGGAGCTACATATAATGAAGGGGCTTCAATTGAATTCTCTTCGTCAAGAAATCATATAAAACCAAAATAGGGTGAACATATTTTCTTGCATATGTTAAATTGTTGAATCTCTCGACATAAGGGAAGTTTGTAGTGTAGCGACAAAGATGGCTCAAAACTTGTGTTTAGGTCGTGCATAGGTTCAGGGGCGGAGCCACCTATTGCTCAGGGGGGTCATCCGAACTCCCTTCAGCGGAAAATTATACTACTTAGACATGGTAAAAATAATATTTTATATATATAGTAGATGTCGAACCCCTTTCGTCAAGGTCATGGGTTTACTTCTTCAAATTTTGAACCCTCTAAATCAAAATCCTGACTCCGCCACTGCATAGGCTCGAGTTCGCCAATCTTGCATTTTCTTGGATCACTTTATTGGACTTATTGGCTCTCTCCACTGTTAAATGTTGTAGGTAATTATGTGTCATTTGTTTATCAAATAAAGTAGTATCTATGATAGTGGCCGTTCCAATAACAACTTGTGTAATTCAGCTTTGTAAAAGGCGGAGCCAGAATTTTTAGTTTATGAGTTTTGAATCAAAATTCATTTTGCTTATTGAGTTCTAAACAAATTATTTATACATTTTGAATAAACTTTTGTAGTAAGGTTTGAGTCTAAGCTACTAAGTTCCATCAAACCCGCAACCACAATGTTGGCCCCGCCCCTGTGTGTGAGTCCCAATTTTTTTAAGGTAAATGTCTCTAAATTGTCATAGGATGTTTGTTGTGTTTGATCAGGTTGCAGAGAGGCAGGGAAAATATTTGGCAAGTTTGTTGAACAAGGTGGGTAAAGCAGGTGGAGGGCATGCCAATTGTGCACAAAACATTAACTTGGGAGATCCATTTATCTACAAACATTTGGGAAGCATGGCTACTATTGGAAGATACAAGGCCCTTGTGGACCTTAGAGAGAGCAAGGTTTCCTCTCTCTTTTTTTAATCAGTATTTCTTTTTCTTTCTTACGGTGGTGTCTAGGTCAGTTTGAAACGTACTTTAATTTTACTCCGAGTTACTTGATATCTTCCATTAGCATAATACCGAGTAATTATATCCACCAGAAAAGCTTAGACACATGAGAAGGTATCACTTCAGTATTTTTGTCTCGGCTGGATTTTGGACCCTAACTTCCCATGGTTTTTAGGCGCATTTGCACAAATAGCCTTTTTCCGAGCCTAGTGAGTTAAATTTGTCTGCAAAAGGAAAAATTCATCCAACTACCTTTGAAGGCAAAATTTAGCCCACTAGGCTATAAACCGGAAAAGAAACTTAATGGGTGGCCACAAACTGGATCTTACGATGCAAATTTATGTTATTTTAACCCACTTCATTGGCTATTAGACCATTTTTACCAAATTTTATGTTCACACTATGAATTAATCGATATTCTCCACAAATTTTACCAACGGAAGCTCATATTTTTCTATTTTTCATGCCGTACATTAATTCTGAATCTTTTAACATTATTTTTTTTAATGTATGTTCATTGCAGGAAGCAAAAGGTGTATCTCTAGCAGGATTCACAAGTTTTTTTGTTTGGCGTTCAGCATATTTGACTCGTGTAGTGAGTTGGAGGAACAAGTTTTATGTTCTAATTAACTGGTTGACAACCTTAGTATTTGGTCGTGATATAAGTAGGATATAAGCCCCCCACCCCCCACTCCCCAAAAAAAGGATGGTTCCTTGCGTGTTGCATTGGATTTTGTGCAAGCAGTATCGGTCTATTATCACAATTTAGATTTGAGGTTGTAGAGATCCAGGGGATTTATTTAATGTCCCGGAATGTTTTTATGTTGTATTGTTTTCATATAATGACGGCGTATTTGTATATACACACATTATTTACATATTTATCGAGTGTATTTTTAGCGAAAGGGTGTCAAGTGACAACAATATTGTAGAATGTTGGAGAAAGAAATTGTAAAGAAATAGATCTTGAGTATAATCCAATTTCAAAAAAAAAATGTAACAATTACTATGATATTGAATAATAGACTTATTTTTTGTAATTAAAAGTAATATGATATATCATATAAGTAAAAAAATATTACTCTAATTCACATACTAAATCAAGCAAAGATATAAAACACTTTCGGAATTTAATTTATTTATCTATATAATCTCATATATCTTCCTACCAAAAGATCTGATTTCTTGCAAATATTTTTATCTCCTATAATCGTATTTAACCAATAAATAAATAAAAAATAGAAGAAGAGGCAGTGGATAAGGTTACTCCTTCCTTAATCAGAAATCTTGAATTTGATTTTTGGGTATAAAAAAAATCTTAGTAAGAATCGCATATCCCCGAATGGGGCCCTAGGCGCAGTGCGAATCCAAAATAATTGGATTGTAATATTGATATCAAACCAAATGAAAAACCAAAAAAAAATTATATACTTTGTACACAACTTAAACAGTCCCTCAGTGAGCACAAAGAGAACTATGCTTTCGCCTTTTACTAAAGAATACCGCGTGTGCTCTGCAAATAGTGGCATATGATTATTTTTGGAGGGTTACTCTTTATTGAGTTTAACCCTATAAATTTAGTTTCAATTATTTTTGATATATCTTGTTCAATAGATTAATTAAGTTTGATAGTTATTGGTTTAGGGTGTAGCGGGTGTAGCTTATGTCTTTGAATCATTTATTTTGATCTAACATACATGATTATGTAGTTAAAATAACTTCATCAATTTTTATCTAGTGTTAAGTAATTTTTCTACTTAATTAAGTGTTTAAGACATTTGAAAGAAGAGTTTAATATATTTAAAAATTGTGATGGGGTTGCATCAAGGATCAGCCTTTAGTTCGTTTTTATTTGCCTTGGTGATGGATGCATTGACGCGACAAATTCAAGGTGAGGTGCCATGGTGTATGCTTTTCGCGGACGACATAGTCCTGATCGATGAGACTCGTAGCGGAGTTTAACTCTAAGCTGGAGGATTGGAGACATACCTTGGAGTCTAAAGGATTTAAACTGAGTAGGACCAAGACAAAGTACTTAGAATGTAATTTTAGTGAGACACCTCAGGAGGTTGGCACGGAAGTTAGGCTTGGTGACCAGGCCATCCAAAAGAAAAGTAGTGTCAAGTACCTTTGGTCTATCATGCAAGGCAGCGGGGAGATTGATGGCGATGTCACACATCGTATTGGGGCAGGGTGGATGAAATAGAGGCTCGCTTTCAGTGTTCTATGTGACAAGAAGGTGCCACCACAACTTAAGGGCAAGTTCTACAAAGTAGTGTTTAGACCGGCTATGTTATATGGGACCGAGTGTTGGCCAGTTAAGGTTTCTCACGGTCAAAAAATGAAAATTGCCAACATGAGAATGTTGTGATGGATGTGTGGGCATACCAGGAGCGACATGATTAGAAATGAGGTCATCCGGGATAAGGTAGGAGTGGCCTCTGTGAAAGACAAGATGCGGGAAGTGCGACTGAGATGGTTTGGGCATGTGAAGAGGAGAGACACAAATGCCCCAGTGCGGAGGTGTGAGAGGTTGGCCATGGATGGTTTCAAAAGAGGTAGGGGTAGGCCGAAGAAGTATTGGGGAGAGGTGATTAGACATGACATGACACAGTTACAGCTAACCGAGGAAATGACCTTAGATAGAAGGGTGTGGAGGGCCCATATTAGGGTAGAAGGCTAATACAAAGTCTCGTTATTCTGCCTTATTAGTAGGCGCATTATAAATTTTTTGTGCTATGATTTCTGTTATTATTTATTACTCTTTGTACTTTCAGTATTCTATTTTATCTATGTCACTTTACGTTATTTGCTTTTCTCATATTGCTTTGTACTTCTTAATCGTATTTGACCTCTTTTATGCTTTTATTGAGTCGAGGGTCTCTCGAAAACAGCCGTCCTACCTTGGTAGGAGTCAGGTTTGTGTACACTTTACCCTCCCTAGACCCTACGTTGTGGAATTTCACTGGGTTGTTGTTGTAACTTAAATTCAAATTGTTAGTAGCAAAAACATAAATGTATTTTTTTTCTTTTTCTTTTACTTCACATTTTAGTGTCATTAATGTTGAAGAGTGATTTTCCCCCTTTTTTGGGATACATTATTGAGAAATGATGCCAATAAAATCATCTTTAGTTTTATATAAAAATGATAAAGAATGTATACAATGTATTGCATGCATAAAGTAAGTATATATATATAAATTATATTTATTTTACACCCAACAATTTATTAGTTTTACTAAACGAGTAATAATTAATGTATATCAAAATACATTGAAATCATACAATGTGTAGCACAAAATGTATACTATACCGACATGGGTTATGGTGGAATTGCTTCATCCTTAATCAGATATTTCGAATTCGAGCCCTGTGTATGGAGAAAATCCTATTGGGAGCGTCATCCCCGAATTAGCCCCGTAGTGCGTGATTCAAATTTAGTCGGGCTCCACAAAATTTGGACATCGAGTGGAAAACCGAGAAAAAATGTATACTATCACGATTCACTATAGTTATAGATTTTTTTTCCATCTCGTTTTTTTCCTATTCTTAGTAGTTCATGACTTGTGTCACTAGTTCCTTAGGGATTTTAGTGATTATTTTTATGTTGTACTTGATTTAGTGTTATTTCATTTATTTTCTCATGAAATAAACTAAAAATTTGATTGATGATCATTTAATAAAACTAATTATGTGAATAATTGATGGTTTAATTTGTTTCACATGCATAGAGATCAACATGAAATAATGTCATGTGAGACAACTACAATGGAAGAGGGATAAATGCAACCCCACCATTTGCTATCAAGACAGCCTCATTTATTCATTTTTCTGGTAATTATTTGCTGGCAATATTAGTTTGTGCTGACTTTGACCACTAATTAAATACTCCAACTCTCATTCATGACATTATTATCTTCATAACTCAAAAAAAAAATGCTTTCCATTTATGACAAACACTTGTATATTTTCCAATTTTATATGGACTATGAAAAATGCTATAATTATAGGGGGACTTCATAAATGATAAATTCCATTAGTTTAGGAGTTGATTATTTCGATACACTCTAATTTGCAATATTACGTATTCAGATACATCTACATACATTTAAATACGTTTTAGATATATTGTATCCAAGTGGATTTGCATTTATCTAGAATACATAACAAATCTTGTTCGCCTCTCTCCATCTCACTCGCCACGCTCACATGTATCTGGTATCTCAAATACATGTGAATCATGCGAGATACATACAAATATATGTATCTAGTGTGATTCGCATGTATCTAAGATACATATGAATCTCGCTTGCCCCCCGCAATCTCGCTCGCCACTCTCCCTATTTTAATGTATCTGGTAACAAAAATACATGTATTTAGTAGGAAACTCTTAATAATGGTAAGACACGTTATATTTAAAAGTATATATAATACTAGTAAATATGGTAGTGAAGTGTGTGTAATTATGTAGTTTTTCCTATATTATATTCACACCACATGGTATTTTCATTGTTGCCAAAATTAGTTGAATTATCTATACTATATTAAAAGTACGAAGGTTCTTAATAAATTTTATTTGAACTTTTTGCCCTCATTAAAAGACTTCGCTTTAGACAAAATCGTCTTTTCACCATTTTTCTTAAATTATTATTTAATTATTTTTATTATATTGACTAGACTCCTATATATGGAAAGCAAAATTAAGTAGTTTTCTTTCGCTAAACTCCTAAAATATATGGCAAGAATATGACTTCAAAATCAATTAAGTTTTATGTATTAAATTCTTCCATATTAAGGACTCTTTATCATTGGAAGAACCCTCATAAAATAAAGACTTCTAAACCTAGAATATATGGAGAAAAAAAAATTAGATATCTATTTTTAATATTAAGTGAATTAATGTTGACCACGTTCCAAATCTATAAAAATCAAGGTCTTTTTTACCTTTACTCCTATTTTGTAGAAGATCCAAAAAGTTTTCTTCCTTGCAAATATGAGCAACTTTTCTCTTTTGAGTTTTTTTTAAGCTTATCCTTGATGTCTTTTTTATTTTACGTTCTAATTTTTTTTCCTATTCTTTTGTTGTTAGTTTAAATTAGGCTATTAACAAGGTGAAGATCGTTTAAACTTTTAAGATGAACTTTTTTTTCATAATCTTAAATTTTTAAATTCGTCTCTATATATAAGTCATTGTGGATTAATTTTTTTGTGCATGTGAAGAAAAAATTATGCGGAACATGTGAATGAGACTTCGTGCCAAGGATTTGGAGACATGTTTTTTTTTAATTTTATTTCTAATTAGGGTTGTGTATCAGTTGATTCGATTCATTTTTGAAGTTTATCGATTCGACTTATCGAATATCGGTTCGTACACATCCTAAATTGTTATAGAACCATTAAAATATTAGTTTATTGGTTATCAATTTATTAATTATCAGTCATTATCTGTTTAGTTATCGATTTATCAGTTATTAATCATTATTGGTTCAGTTATCGATTTAACCGTTAAGATTTGACGCAAAAAATTATGGAAAATCACTTTTAAAACAAGATGACAAACCAAATGAATCATGCACATGAGTTGAAAGATTGCATCTTTTTCAAAAACAAACAGTAGCACATTGTAGAATAACCAAGAGTTTGAGACAACAAAAAATATATTATGAACTAAACCCTAAGTCAATGACTTTATATATCAAATGGTATAAATATAATTTATTAATTTACTATCGGGTTATCCGTTATCCGTTAAGAAAAATCTCAAACCGTTAAGAACAAATAACCAGATAATAAAAAAATATTATTATCGAAACCGCTGGAAAAACCTATTACCTATTACCAATAGCTTATTTTCGATTTTGGTTCAATTTTTAACTACCTTATTTGTAATTCATATTGGTACTATTTACTTTGTGAAGGTGTTTAATAATCTCTCTATGATAATATTTTTGTCCGGTGCTGACTTGGACAATGGAAAAAATCACTCATTTTGATAAGATAATATATTTTCAGAAGACCCTTATATAAATATATGGTCTCATTAATATTATAAATTCGTCAAGAAGATTGGTGGTGGAATGGAGAAATATAAGGCAAAGTGAAAGCCAAGAAGGTAGCCTATACAAAGTGGTTGGAGTGCGTGGGTGAGGAGGAGAAAAATAGGCTTAGAGATATCTACAAGAAGGCAAAGACGGAAGCGAAGTCGGTGGTCACCAGTGCTAAGACGTCAGCTTTTGAACGCTTGTATGTCGAGTTAGGGGAAAAAGGTAAGGATAAGAGATTGTATAAGCTTGCCAAAGTGAGCGAGAGAGAAAAGCACGAGATTTGAACCTAGTAAAGTGCATCAAGGATGTGGAAGGTGAAGTGTAAGTGGATGAGACTTCTATCAAGCAAAGGTGGCAAACTTACTTTTGCAGACTACTAAATGAAAAAGGAGACAGAGACATTGTATTGGGTGATTTGGCGTACTCTTATAGTCTTCGAGACTTTGGGTACTGCAGTTGTTTTAAGGTTGAGAAGATTGGACATGCTCTTAACAGGATGAGGAAAGGGGGAGCGACAGGGCCTGATGAGATTCCGATGGACTTTTGGAAGAGCACTGACAAGGTAGATTTGGAGTGGTTGATTAAGTTATTTAATGTTATTTTAAAGACTGCTAAGATGCCTGATGAATGGAGGTGGAGTACTATGGTTCCATTGTACAAGAACAAGGGTGGTATCCAAAACTGTAATAATTACAGGAGTATCAAACTACGAAGCCATACTATAAAGATTTAGGAGAGAGTGGTAGAGATGAGGGTGAGGAGAGGAGTGTCAATCTTAGAGAATCAGTTCAAATTCATGCCGGGGCGGTCGACTACTGAAGCAATCCATATTATGCGGAAACTGGTGGAGAAATTTAAAGAAAGAAAAAAAGATCTCCATATGGTGTTCATTGACCTTAAAAAGGCTTATGACAAAGTTCAGAAGGATGTTCTCTAGAGATGTATGGAGGCTAAAGGTGTCCCGATGATATATATTAGGGCGATAAAAGACATGTATACTGGAGCCAAGACTCGGGTTAGGACGGTGGGAGGTGACTTAGAGCATTTTCCTGTTGAGGTGGGACTACATCAGGGATCTGTGCTAAGCCCATTTTCTTTTTCCCTTGGTGATGGATGAGCTGACATGGTATTCAGGAGGAGGTTCCATGGTGTATGCTATTTGTCGGACGACTTAGTTTTGATTGATAAGACTTGGGACGGAGTTAATGATAAGTTGAAGATTTGGAGACAAACGCTAGGGTCTTGCTTTGAAAGTCGAATTCTGAATCGGATGTCAGGATTGGATCTCAGTTCGACAGTAGGATCTCGAGGTCGGATCCTAAATCAGTCATTAGTGTCAGATGTCGAGGTCGAATACTGATTCGGAAGTCGAGTCTTGGGTAAAGAGTCTGTTTCGTGTCCGATTTGGAAGTTGGGTCCTAGGTCGAGAGTCGGGCCTCGAGAGTCTGGGTTGGGTCACATGGGGTATCCAGTCGGGTCTTGATTCAGATGCCGCATCTCAGTTTGGATGTCGGGTCCCGGGTAAGGGAGTCAGAAGTCATGTCTCAGATTGAATGTGGAGTTGGATCCTAATCGATCATCGAGGTCGTGTTTACATTCGAATGTCGAGGTCAGAATTTTCCATAGAAAACATTTTCCTACATCTAATTTTACTCCTTATTTATTGGTATGGTTGTAAGTTATAATATTTCTTTTTAAGTGTGTTTTTTCCTTAAAACACTTACGTTATTTTAATTTTTTTGTACTTAATAAATAATATACATATAGAAATTTATTCTTATAATATACATATATGCAAAAATCAAACCGACCAATAAATCAAATTATTCATTTTTTTACTTGTCCAATATTCTAAAATTTTTCAAAAAGCACACCAAATAAAGATTGAAGTCCATATATTAGGGCACGCCGAGTAGAGCAACACTCACACATCCATTAGCCATTGAAGATGAAGAGAATTTCTCTGCGAAATGGCAATGCTATTCCCTTTATCTCTTTCTTCCCTAATTCACATTCTGCTTCCGCAATTTTAGGAAAGGGTAAAGTTGGGTTAAACAGCAAAGTAAAGAGTTTAGATGATGCTGTGAATCTCTTCAATCAAATGGTTAGAATGAAACCTCTTCCTTCACTTGTCCATTTCTCTAAATTGTTTAAGAATATGATAAGTATGAAGTATTACACTGCTGTCCTTTCTCTTTTTCGAGAAATGCAGAAATTGGGTATCCCAATTGATGGGTTCATATTGACTGGTGTGATTAATAGTTATTGTCTGATGCATCGTTCTGATTGTGCATTTTCGGTGTTACCCATTTACTTGAAGAGTGCCATTCCATTTGATGTTGTTACCTTTAACACCCTATTAAGAGGAATCTTTGCTGAAAATAAGGTTAAAGATGCAGTTGAATTGTTCAAAAAATTGGTGAGAGAGAAGATTTGTGAGCCCAACGAAGTCATGTATGGAACCGTCATGAATGGGCTTAGCAAAAGGGGGCATACTGAAAAAACTCTAAGTTTGCTCCGTTTAATGGAACAAGGGAACACTAAGCCCAACATATATATCTACACCATTGCTGTTGATGCCCTTTGCAAAGATGGAAACTTAGATGCTGCTATCACTCTTTTGAATGAGATGAAGCAGAGAGGTATTCCTCCAAATGTAGTCACATATAGTTCATTAATTGATGGTTTGTGTAGGATTGGTCAGTGGGGAAGGGTTAAGATTATGTTATCTGAGATGGTGAACCTTAATATTTATCCAAATGTGCTCACCTTCAGCATACTTACTGATGGACTATGCAAAGAAGGGAAAGTTGAAGATGCGGAGGATGTAATGAAACACATGGTCGAAAAGGGTGTAGAGCCTAATATAATCACCTATAATGCGATAATGGATGGATATTGTTTGCGTGGTCAAGTGGATAGTGCGAGGAGAATTTTTGATACCATGATAGATAAGGGCATTGAGCCTAGCATTTTTAGCTATAACATACTAATAAACGGATACTGTAAGAAAAAGAATTTGGCTAAGGCCATGCAATTGTTTTATGAAATTTCTCAAAAGGGATCAAAACCTGATATTGTTACCTACAATACTATCTTGCAAGGTCTGTTTGAAGTTGGAAGAACTGGTGATGCAAAACAAATTTACGTTGAGATGCTATCTGCGGGGACCAAGCCTGATATATACACTCATCTCATTTTGCTCAATGGTTATTTTAAGTGCGGACTTGTTGAAGAAGCTATGTCACTCTTTAATAAGTTAGAAAGAAGTGGAGAATATACTAATAATGCATTTTATAGTGTTGTCATTAACGGATTGTGCAAAAATGGTAAACTTGACGAAGCGCGTGCTGTTTTTGAGAAGCTTTCTTTTATTGGAATGCTCCCAGATGTGAGAACATACACCGTAATGATACTTGGATTTTGTCTTGAAGGGTTGTTTGATGAAGCTAAAGATATTCTAAGAAAAATGGAAGACAACGGTTGTGCTCCAGACAATGTCACTTATAATGTTATTGTCCAAGGATTTCTCAAGTGCAACAAAATTAATGAAATGGCATCTTTTATGAAGGAAATGGCTGGAAGGGGCTTCTCATTTGATGCAACTACAGCTGGTTTTTTGGTAGACGTTGTAAGGGAGAATTCTTCTGTCCTTGACATGATACCAGAGCTTCAATCGAAAAATAAGAAGTGAACATTTCTTTTGTTTGGTTCATTTGGCTACGCTATCACTGTGATACAGCTTCCTTTTTATCCCTGCAAAAGAAATGGCGTCCAATGCATTTGCCAAATGTGATGGCAATTAGAACATCGCTTGAGCTTTCCAGACATCAGTTTTGATTTGAGAAAAAATGGTGACATACTCATTCTCTTAAAAAAGAAATAATGGTAAGTTCCCTTTTGTGTACACATTATAAGTCTAGTAATATCATTTTCAGTGCTATTTTGTATCTTCAGAAACATCGAAATATTCATGCTTCTGAGTAAACCCTCCCAAAGAAAAAAAAATATCTATTAATATTTTCTTTTGCCGATTTCTCCAGCATTGCTTGTAAATCAAGCAGCAAATTTGTTGGCATAAAACTGGGCCAAGATATATCCTAATAGATCCTGCTTTTGGTTTTTGAGGCTTAAGATAGCTTACATAGTGTGTAGATCTGCTCTTAGTTAGCTCAGATTAGCTCATCTGCCTAAGACTAACGTAAAATTGAGTGATGATATTTTCTTATATTGTCTAGTATGAAATTCTATTGTATTGGAGCTCATTTCCCATTCAGCGTACTTACAGTTAGTCCAGATTGTCTTACCTGGAGGGTTGATTTTGTAATCTAGAACACCTAGTTCTACGAACAGCTTCATCCTATGGAAGCAAATCGAAACAAAATTTTCCTTTGAGACTGATGTGTCCAAACACTTATCTGCTCTCTGTAATTCTTTCATACAGCAGCATTCAGAAAATCAAGATGAATAGCTTGAGTCTGCTATATTTTTGGTGTAAACAAGATTTGGTGGGGGAGGTAGAAGGTTTAGTGGACTTTATAGCTCAATTGTAAAGTTTTTGCCCAGTTTTTGCCTTTTGAAATTACCCCCCGGGGGCTGTAAATCCCACCTGATCAGGTTTTGCTGTTGAGTTTTGATGTGAATATAAAGTTACCTTTTTCCAAAAAAAATAAAATATTCTTTCATACAGTTAGTGGTGTTATTTAAGATTTGAGTCTTTACTATGCTTTTGTGACAATCTTGCTGTCGTTTTCATTTCTTGTGCCATCATATCAAGTTCCATCATTGTAGTTCTGTTATCTTAACTTGATACTTTGACATCTGACTTTAAACTTAAGAGAAATATCAGTGAAAGAATTGTTGACTACGATTTGTTTAAACTATTGTTATGATTTCTCTGAGTGGAAGTGATGTCTGTTGTGAAATGTTATATGTGATACATCTAAGACTAATTCCTAACTTAGCGCGTTCAATTACGGACTTGTTGAAGAAGCTATGTAACTCTTTAATAAGTTGGAAACAAAGACAGAAAATATTGATATTGTACCTTACAATATTATCATTAATGGATTGTGTAAAAATGGTGAACTCGATAAAGCTCATGCTATTTTTGAGAAGCTTTATTCAATGGGATTGCTTCCGGATGCAATAACATACAATACAATGATAACTGGATTTTGTCTAAAAGGGTTGTTAGATGAAGCTAAAGATATGCTTAGAAAAATGGAGGGGAACAATTGTCTTCCAAACAATGTCACTTACAATGTTATTGTGCAAGGATATCTTAGGTGCAGGAAAATAAATGAAATGGTAACTTTTTTGAAGGAAATGACTGGAAGGGGCTTCTCATTTGATGCAACTACAGCAAAGTTACTGGTAAGCTCTATAAGTGAGAATCCTTCCGTCCTTGACATGATACCAGAGCTTCATGCGAAAAACAAGAAGTGAATATTTCTTTCGCTTGGTTTATTCGGCTATGTTATAACTTTGATACAATTTTGGTTTGTCACTTCACATGAAAAGGAATCCAATGCAATTGTGGAAGATGAAAAATGAAAATCAAAACGTTGCTTGGGTTTTCATGCTGGCTTATCGAGGAGGTACATCACTTCTGATATTTTGATTGTTTTTCCACTAATCTTTATCTTGAAAATCTGGTATTACTGGTCTCTTGATATGATAAATAGTGTGAGTTACCCTTATGTGTACACATTATAAGTTTAGGAATAGCATTTCCAATGCTATTTGTTATCTTCTGTATTGTCATTTTCTATCTATTTGAGGAGTAGTATATCTCAGATAGGCATTCCATTAAATGATGTCAATTTAATTAATGTGTGGTTTGCAGAACAGGTTCATCACGGTCACGCCTGAAACTGAAGTTCTGAAAGTGAAGCAACTGATGATAGGTACTACTTTCTGCTTCATTTCTTTTTTGAATGCCCTTTTTTAGTGTATTTGCTTTATACACAATAAGATTTGCAATAATGTACTATATGATGGACTTGAGGAGTAACATATGATATACAAACAATTTAAGTCACGCCAAAAAGAAAAGAGAGTATACAAGAACAACAATTTTGAAAGAACAAATTTTGGAATACTTAGCAAGACTACTGGTTTTTAACTTTAAAGCACACAAAATGAAGAAAAAAAGGGGGAAACTTGACAAGAGTACTTATTCGCCACAACAGAGTTGTCTGAGGATTATTTATCTTTGCCCTCTAAGGCTGATGTACTGGCAAAGAAAATTGTATCTCGTATTCCTTACACGCCCTCTGCAAAGAAAATTACACTGGTTGAAGAAATCGGAATAAAAGAAGAAGAGAACTTACTCCATTTTATGTGACACTCTTTTTCTTTTTAGCATGTTTTTAATAGTACAATGCCTTTCTATAATTGAAAATAAGTTAATTATAAATTTCTCATTTTACCTTTAATGACATGCTTTTTATAGCCACAAATATGACATGGCATGTTTAAGACTAGAAGTACCTTCCTTTTTCAAACTCGGTGTCCAGTCAAACTCTAACTCATAAAGTTAAATGGAATATGTAATAAGTTCCGTCTATACTTACATATTTCCCAAGGTAAGAGCGCTCACTATTTTTCACGCATGGTGCTTAAATAACGAGATATTATTCAGGTCAATGACCTGAAGCTCGTCCCCTCCCCTAATATCTTCAGCATATTCCTTAATATTCTTAGCGGAATATTCAAGTTTAGGGCTCTCTACAAGTCTTTCAATTTTAATGAATAAATATCGCCGAAACTAGGCAGAATCTCCTCAAGCTTACGACATCCCCACTGTACTAATTTCTGACGCAAGGGAAAGGATTCCTCCCCAACCTCCCACTTGGCAAGAGTCAGTTGGCTCATATTAAACAAAATTGAGATTCATAAAGGTGTCTTCCTCCCCCGTGTTCCATTTTTCTCCCTGGATAATTGAGTCAACAAGGGTCAGCTCTTCAAGGTTGGGCAGTCTCCCTATTGTTGATAGTGAATTGGATGTCATAGGAAAGTCAGACGAACACAAATTTTTCAAACTCAATGGGAAGTGAAAATCCCATGGCTGATTTGTCTCTACACTGTCATTTGTGTTTGAACTTATAAACCTACTGTAAGCGATTCTAGTTCATTACAGACATCCAATTTTGGGAACCAATATCGGTCTGTTGAATAATCCCATGCTTTCTTGAGACTCAATTGAAGATTGGAAAACCCTTTGAAAATATCTTCTGTATCTTTTGAATAGGAAACCACAAGTTTATCTAAACATCTCAAGTTCTCTAACTTTGTATCCTCTGCTAACAGTATTGGTTCATCTGTATCCATATCCAAAAAAGAACAAGCACTCAAGTATACGTGAAAGTCATGCACAAACAACTTTTCATTTCTTGCTTTTCTCAAACAGAAGTCTTGAAGTTGGAAAGTCGGGTATTTACTTATCTCGTTGAAAAGAACTACCAAGCTACTGGAAATTAAATTATCCAAATAAAAGTCCATCACTTCTTCCACATTCCTCATCTTGGTCTTTTCCTCAGCACACCGTACCATTTTCAAAACATTGACTGAATTTTCTCTGTCCTTCTGGAAAGATGCAAGGTATAGAAAGCATGGCTTTTGGTGATGTTGTAAATGGTCATAACTTAATTCTATAATCTTCATCACTTCCACTTCACTATTGAAAATGAAGGAACTCGAAATTATTTTGAACTTCAAGCCACACAAGTCTTTTTCTTTTCCAAACCTGCAATGACTCCAGCAATCAGATCAGCCACCAAAGGAAGACGATGAATTTTGGGCTATTTTCTTTTCCAACACCCAATAGTTCATCAGGGCAACTCTCTTTTCCAGATGTCCTTTTCTCTAATAACTTCAAACTTTCATCTGGTCTGAGCAATTGAAGGTGAAGTCATGTGTTGATTTCCATGCAAAGCCACTTTCTTTTCTCGAGTAGTAAAAATAAATTCTACTACCTTTTCAACGTCTGGAAAAGGTCTTGTTAACTCATCCCCTGTTGTGGTATCCCACAAGTCATCTAAGACAATAAGATACCACTTTCCATACAGTTGTTTCCGTAACTTATCATCAACATCAATATTCTCACTCAATTTTGAACCAATCCAGTAACTTGATTAAAAAATTTATTCAACAACTCCTAAAATATTCTTGGTCGATTGTGCACCATGCGTGAATGTCGAAATGACTAGAAACTGATTTATCTGAAACTGATTTATCATTGTATACTTTGTACGCCAAAGTAGTTTTACCCGAACCCGGCATACCAGCGATCGTAATAATATCTAGATCTGCCGGTCCACTCGTGAGCTTCCTCATTATCCAATTTGTCTCCTCCTCAAAAACTACAATTATGTAACTCACAATTTGCTGCAGGAATCTCAGTGAACTGGACTTGGGAGAATGTGAATTGGAAGACTTCAGTGGCCATTGGCTTTAGTCATTTTCCTGATAGCTCCATGCACACTGCTTTTGTCACTTAACATTCCTTGTTCGGCTTCTGGGGTCAGCTTCTCAGCTTTGGAGCGTCTAGTTTCTCGCTCTCCTCATTTAAGCACTCTTCGGCTCAATTGTGCTGTGTCCATCGAGAAACTTCCATAGCTACTTTGCCATGCCTCCCAGTTGGTTGAATATGGTACCGGATCCTCACTGCTGACATACAGGCTGATGTTCCTGAAGTTTCTTAAACGTATCTCAAGCTTTTTCAGGCTGCAATCAACTCCAAAGCTTAAGTGAGGTTTGGGAGGCCATGCCAGCCTACTATTTATCCAGTCCACTCCAAACTCACCTCTTTGAATTTAAGCTATGCTGCCATTCAAATACCTGGTCTTGGCAAGCTCATCAGTGAGTGTCACAATTTGCAGCAGTTGTGGGTAGGTTCTAGTTTGTGTTTTACTTTTGTATAGATTTGTGTGTTTTAACATTCGAGACTCGATACATTAACTGCATTTGTGATAAAATAGAAATGTTGTTCATGGTTATCATCCTAATACCTTCTGAGCATGTTGTCTAGTTGTCAAAGCAGAAGTCTCTAAGAGAAGAACAATAATCCTAACTTATTTATTGTTATGCTGATTCTGAAAACTGCCAGGGATAAATAAACAGCATAGATAAGCTTCGGTGTATACTGAATAACGTAGCTGAACGATTAATGTCGAGTAATTTCTCTGAATTATTTGCTGGTCAGCCATATGGAGAATAACTTACTGTTGCATAGTTGTTGTTATCTGGATTAAAGACTTCTCAGTTATTTGATTTTTGATCCTACACTTTGACAATGAGGCTCTGTTGTCCAATACTTCAAAGTTGGAGACAATGCGATCCCTTTTGGTGTGTAATTGTGCAGTAAGTTTTGAAGTATGTAAGCTGCTAGCTCAAAAGTTACCAAGGCTTAATGTTGAAGTTATAGAGGGGAGGGGTCATCTGGATACGAGGCCAGAAAGTTGCCCTGTGTATCCTATTTTGTATCAGTTTTAACTTTCTCTAGCGACTTGTCATGTACTTCTGGGCATGTATGGTTAATCTTTGGTTGTAATTTTCTTTGAAGATTAATGTGAATCAAGACATTCATTTAACCTTGCAACATGTTGACTTGATTCTTCCTTGATGTTCGTTGCATTCGGCCATTTTACATACTCGTACATTCCATGTACTGACGCCATTTGGCCTGCATCGTTTCATGATGCAGAGACAAGTACTAGAGATCATCAACCGGCGCTCTGTTGAAGATCCGCATACACTCCCAGCTAGTTGGTGAGTCCTCCTAGTTTCCGGAGGATGTTGAACTTTCTTGTATAGTTTTTTTTGTTGTCGTTTCCTTGTTTTGATTGTTGGTAGTCATGGACTTGTCATTGACACCTCTTAGACTTTGATAGAGGCTTCATAGACTGGAGTGTGGGGAGGTCGAACTGTTATTTTGAGGAGTCTTATTATATTGTTTTTGTTGGGTTGTAAATGTTTGGTCTTCGACCCCCATATATGAACAGTATTTCATTAATTGAGTTTTTCCGCTAAGTGAATGTGATTGAATGAATGTGTGACTGGACCAGGTGGTTCGCTCGGAGGTCAGAAATGGCCTTCGAGTGCCGGCCACGCCTAGGGTACCCTCCCGGGGCGTGACAGATATAGAGAAAAAAATTTAAATATTTATCTTGAATTTTAAATAATTTAATTATTTTAAGGAATATATTCCCTTTGTTTTTATTTACTTGTCAAAGTTTGATTTGTTAAAATTAATAAGTAAAAAAGGAAATTAAATTAAAAAATATTTGATAAATAAATAGAAACGTAGCAAATATATTTTTCTTACAAATATGTAAAAAGATTTGATACAAAATAAAAGGTATCAAATTCAGTGCCTTTTAAATTTAGATTACATCAATTTGAAAAGAATTCCAACCACACTTGTCCGACTATGAGCTTAAAAGATGCTGATAGTATTCCAAGCGGTGCATGTATGATTGCGGCTTCTTACATAGTCCTTAAATTTTTTAGTTATAACAAATATTATTTTATTTATTTGATGTGATACATGGTCGGTATAAAAAAAAATTAGAAATATTATTTTATTTGTTTGACCTAAATAATAGTACAGTATCAGTATACTTTCTATGCTATGATGTTTATGTCATTCTCTATTTATTTTTCTTTACATTCACACTAATAATAAAAGTAAAACACTAAATGGGATTCCATTTGCAGTGTCCTAAGTCTAAACAAGAATATGATTTAGACGGGACCAATCACATACATTTCAACTCAATCTGACTCAGAGTACTAGCAAGACCTATATGGGAGTTTCTCTTACTCGACAACCATCACTTATGAGCCAGTGAAAGTACAACAAACCGACGTTGTTGCCGCGTCCGTTCATACTTTGCCAAGGTATGAACGAATCAACCAATCATGGATCCAATCCAATCAGGTCCTATAATGTCAGGACAAACATCTCGGGGAAGCATCCGATTTTAACGGTTCCATCCCCCCTACGTTTGGCGACGCAGTTATTGGGTTCGAGTATGGACTATACTCTTTCCCAATTCGGTGCTCGATACTCCTCCCAAGACCCAATGCTTATAAAACTCCATCCAATCAACTCAATCAAATCATATCAACAAGTCTCATTACAACCTTGTCAACTCATCAACTCTATCACAATCAAATCTCTTCCAATCATACCATCCGATCAATCTCAATCATATCTTCAAAAAAAGATTAAATACACATTTATAGCAACATATAGATATAATCAATCATTTCCTCCATCCATTTGAGAAAATCTTTGAGACTCATCATAACTTCAAGACTTTAAATCGACATTTTATAATAGGCAACATTTTAAAGAAAATAACATCCTTTGTCAAAATCTACATAAAAAAAATCAATAAAACATATTTAAAAACTCATCTTCATCAACTCATACTCACATAAAGGCTCATTTTAGGGACTTCTTAGCTCAATAACATCAACACATATAGAATCAAATAAATAGGGGACAAAACTCATTCAAACATAAACCATACCAAGAAACTCCATTTTCGTGAACATCTAACCTCAAAGCAAGAGTAGCGCACATGGGTGGACTCATCCCATGTTTTAGATAGCCTTACATACCTTAGTGAAGACTTGAAGAAAACCTTGATGTTGGGTCTTCAATGCAAGACTCAAATCTTGAAGCTCTTGGACTCTTTTTGTTGGAAATGGAGAAGAAGGAGAAGAGAGAGAGAGAGAAGCTCCTAGGGATTTTAGAGAGAGAGTGAGGCTGAAAAATGTGTTCCCAAAAGACCAAGGGTAATACATATATAATTTGGGTAAGTTCCCAAATTGCCCCTCCTCAAAAGTTCTGAAAATTAGGCAAAAATGCACCTGGCGCAATAGTGGCGCATCGCGCCATTATAGTGCCAGGATGATTACGCCTAAAACCTGCACATCTCGTAGTGGCGCGCTGCTCCAAGGACCAAACTATTGAGGCACATTCTTGGCGCGATAGTGGCGCGTCGCGCCCTTACAGCGCCAAGGCCATATTTTCTGGGTTCTGTAAATTGGCTTGAAAAACCCTACACACCTTTTAGTGGCGCGCCGCGCCAGGGGCCAAACTACTGAGGTGTGTTCCTAGCGCGATAGTGGCGCATCGCGCCACTGCGGCGCCAAGCCCAGTTTTCCAGCAATTGCAACCTAGGCCTGAAAATCCCTTTCGTGCTAGTTCGTCTTAAGATCGTCATATCTTTCGACTCCGAATTCCAAAAATTATATTCTTGGTGGCGTTGGAAAGAAGACTCAACGACCTTTAATTTGATGGGTTGTGGACCACCCAGATTGTCGTCTTTCAAAAGATAGGGTTGTTAGAAGTCAACCCCTTATGCGAACTCCTCCTTAAACTTAGCCACGGCGAATCTTTTGGATTTAATTTGGTCCTAGGGGTCCCTTATGACCCCACATTACCTCTAACGCTGCCAAATTTCTCAACGACTCATCTTACCTATGCAAATGCCCCTCAATACTCAGGTTTGACCCTACCCGAATACAAGAAAGGTCCGAATCTTGGGGAAATATTTTGAGGGGTATTACATTATCTCCCCCTTGGGATCATTCATCCTCGAATGACGAGTAACCAAGAATAAACTCGGGGTACAAATCACAAATCAAATCTTAGCCATTCAATCAATCAAATTCTCAAACAATTACCAATCAAACTCAAAATACACAAATGAATTCAAGTCAAGGAAATGGACATTACTTTCAACATTCTCATCGGCAGGCACGAATAGATGTGGATATTTAGATTTCATGTCTTTCTCCGCTTCCCATGTGGCTTCCTCAACAAATTGGTTCCTCCACAGTACTTTGACTGAGGAGACCTCTTTGTTCCTCAATTTGCGAATTTAGCGATCAAGAATTTGGACCGGGACCTCTTCATAAGATAAGTTATCCTTAATTCCAACGCTATCAATAGGGACTACCAACGAGGGATCACCCAAGCACTTTTTCAACATCGAAACGTGGAACACCGGATGAATAGAGGCTAGCTCTGAGGGTAACTCCAACTCATAGGCAACACTCCCAATCCGCCTCGAAATCTAGTAAGGACCAATATATTGAGGACTGAGCTTCCCTTTCCTTCCAAACCTCATGACACCCTTCATGGGTGACACTTTCAAGTATACCCAATCACCCACCTCAAACTCTAAGTCTCTCCTCCTCACGTCGGTGTAAGATTTTTGGCGGCTTTGGGCTGTCTTTAGCCTCTCTTGAATGACTCGCACCTTCTCCATGGCTTGATGGACAAAATCGGGCCCAATCAACTCGATTTCACCAACTTCAAACCACCCAATGGGTGATCTACACCTCCTCCCATACAACGCTTCATAAGGAGCCATTTGAATGCTTGCATGATAGCTATTGTTATATGTAAACTCTATGAGAGGTAAGTGATCATTGTAATTTCCCTTGAAGTCAAGCACACACGCCCTCAACATATCTTCTAATGTCTGGATGGTGCGCTCTGCTTGGCCATCTGTTTGGGGATGAAAGGCTGTACTCAAGTTCACCTTCGAACCTAATCCTTTTTGAAAGGATTTCCAAAATTGGGAAGTGAATTGAGCTCCTCTGTCTGAGATAATAGACAAGGGAACCCCATGCAGTTTGACGATCTCTTGAATATACAAATTTGCATAATCCTCTGCGGTGTCAGTAGTCTTCATCTTCAAGAAGTGAGATGATTTCATCATCCTATCCACAATTACCCAAATCGAATCATGTTTCCTTCGGGACTTCAGCAATCCAGCGATAAAGTCCATGTTGATCATCTCCCACTTCCATTCCAGAATTTCTATGTTTTGGGCTAAACCACATGGCCTTTGATGCTCAACCTTCACCTGTTGGTAATTCGAGCACTTGGAAACAAATTCTACAATATCTCTCTTCATCCCACTCCACCAATAGATTTCCCTCAAATCATGATACATTTTTGTGGAGCCCGGATAAATAGAGTACCTAGAACTATGCACTTCGGCCATAATGTGATGGCAATTGGAACATCGCTTGAGCTTTCCAGACATCAGTTTTGATTTGAGAAAAAATGGTGACCATACTGATTTTCTTAAAAAGAAATAATGGTAAATTCCCTTTTGTACCCATTATAAGTATAGTAATATCATTTTCAGTGTTATTTGGTATCTTCAGAAACATCAAAATATTCATGTTTCTGAGTAAACCCTCCCAAAGAAAAGAAATATCTGTTATATTTTCTTTTTGCCGATTTCACCAGCATTATTTGTAATTGTCTTTCATCTTTCTAGGTTTACCCTTTTTAATGATTTTCACATTATTTAGTGTATGTTAATTTATCTGCAGGTTGATTCAGGGCAAGTTGCTAGTACCGGAATGGTTGCACCGAGTTACAACAAGCTTTGTTTATGATGACATCCTTCAGAAGGAAACCATTTGTTATTATTTTTTCCGAGAATCTACCTTGATTTCTTGCAGGCTAGTGTTGGTCTTGACACTTTTACTATGTGCATTTCCATTAGTTTTGCAGTTTCCTGTTGGCTTGGAAATATTTTTTCCTAGTTTCTAACTTGGTGGTCTGATCTTGTGTAACTGTACTATTTGCTACAACTGTGCACAATCTAGTGAAAAATGAAAGCTCTAAATTTAAGGCAGATAATTGGTGGTCTTTTGTAGAGAATCATATCTCTGCGTGTGTTTCTCTGGAATGGCTAAAGTGCTGGTATAAATGGCATCAAGAAGATGCAGGTTAGATAGTTACAAAAGTAGTGAGATTGTAAGCTCATTTACAAGTGTCCTATGCAATGGATTTATCAGTATAATATCATTTTTAGTGCTATTTAGTTATCTTCAGGTATTTTTATTATTGTTGTTATCAGGTATTATCATTTTCTATTTTTTCTTAGAATCAATAACAATTGATTTTAACTTACAAATTGCTACCAGAATAATCTTCTTGCTGGTTTCTGAAGTCGTAGTTACATCATTGGCAAACCGTAAATGGAATGCTAGAACTGGCAAGATCAACCCAATCCTTACCAAGGGGTGATTCATTAAAGGAGAACTTTGGTTGCATGGACGTAGATGTAATGTTAAAATTGTTCCATGATCATGTCTCCACATGTTAGCTTCATCATAGTTGTCTTTATTTTTTTTAATGACGGTGGTGTTCGGGCCCACCTGTGTACCTTCTACTATTCATCAAGTACATGCTACCTCCCACCAACACAAGTATCGGGTATCTTTGACTACCAGATATATTCAGTTGTCTATGAAATATTGAATCTTTTGGACAATTTAAGCTAGGAGTAACAGATATCTATTTCGTTCTAAGTTTAGTTTATCACGTGACGTGATCATATTCTGTCACAAATTTAACCTCGTGTAAAGCACGTACACTTAACACGCATGTATTCCTTAGCTACTGAGCTTCAAAACAACCCGTAGTCTTACTTCGAAGTAGGAGCTGATTGAACTCAAGTATTAAAATGAGTCAAATTAGATTTTCTGACTATGAAACTTTAGAGTTTATATTATTGATTGAAGAAAAAATTGTAATAATACTAGTTGAGAAGTTAGATTATGGTGTAGTTTAAATTTTGAATAGTTAAATAAATTTGAATTCTTGAAAGTTGTATCGAATAATTTTCAAGTGGAATTTTGTCGAACATTTCAAAATGTCCTAATAGTTCGATTTTACACTAAGATTCTTCCCAAACTGTTTCTTTAGAAATTTGTCTGGTACTTTTAGGTACAATGCCAAACTGTGACAGAGGGAATTGAAACCTTGAAGCCATGGAATTTCAATATCTCATATGACAAGTTAGTCATTGCATCTGGAGCAGAAGCTTTGACATTTGGAATTAAGGGTGTAAACGAGCACGCTACATTTCTTCGTGAAGTTTACCATAGTCAGGAAATACGGAGGAAACTACTTCTAAATCTCATGCTGTCTGATGTCCCTGGTATATGTTGTTTCTATTTATAGTTTCAATATAATGTTAAGTTCACGTACGATCACTGAACTTCACCTCTTATTATATAGTAAACTCATACCAACTATTTGTTGATCATACTAAAGTAAATGAAACTACGTGTGAAGTGCTGAAAAAATACAAATGATCGGAACATACAGATGCAAAGCCTCATGTGGCAAGTGACGTGTTGTTTGTAATTTTTGAGCAATTCACTATAGTTTGATTACTTTACTGTAAAAAAAAGTAGTTTTGTGACTTTACTGTTATATTGGATGAAGTTATGTTATGATCTGATGTAAAAGTTTAACCGAACAATGTGATATCGAAAGTATATTACGGACCAATTTCTTTTCACTTTTGGTCATGGATGAGGCAGGAGTTACTGAGGAAGAAAAGCGTCGACTATTACACTGTGTTGTAGTTGGAGGTGGTGCAACAGGAGTTGAGTTCAGTGGCGAAGTTAGTGACTTTATCCTAAAGATATTCTCATGTCAAAGATATTCTCATGTCAAAGACTACATTCACGTCATGTTGATTGAGGCAAACTTATTGTCTCAATTTCTATAATTATTATGTCTGTAGCAGTGTTTGAGTCTTGAAAAAACTTGAAAATGCTGCTTATATTTGATTAAGCTCCGTGTCCTTAATTGATAGGCAAATGAGATATTGTCCTCCTTTGATGATCGTTTATGTGTATATGCAACCAAACAGTTGACTAAGGTGAGATACTGATCGAATATCCGTGTAATTTTCTGTTATTGTGCTATATATGTTGAAGTATATATTACGACACAGTTACTTTGTCACAGAGTGCACTCACAGATTGAGACTCTCTTGTTATTAGATCATAATAACTAGCTAAAGTTGGATTTCCAGTTGTAACTTCTAGTTTCGGGTGTCAATAGTAGCATAGAGGCTTAATTGTTCTTATTCTTATGTATCACAATATACATGTTTTTAATGCTGCCTTTAGCAGAAAAACTGACTTAATGGACAAAATAAGCGATGAGCAAGAATCTGTTCTTGAACTCTAGAGAACATGCGGAAAGAGGTTCATCTGAGCTATTGGGAAAGAATATAGAGCCATAGAGGGGTTGTCTTAATATGACAAGTGAAGCCAGTTTCCATTTGTTTTGTGTCCAGTGAAGACAAAGGAATATATCTTGGAACCGCTTACATTCTAGAAGCTGAACGTGCATCAGAAACTGTAAGAAATCCAAAAGAGATAATGGTCAAAAACACACATAAGTATCACTTTTTTGCGAATTTTCTACCTAATTTATCACGCGTTTGCGTTTCCTACCTGATCTATCACCAACTATTTATCAAAACACACCTTTACGTCCATATATAAGTTGTTTGTGATGATTGCAGTCTTATCATTTTTCAACTGTATTTCTTGTTGGGTGTGCGAACAAAGTCCCACATTTGATACCTCAAAAGAAAAAGGAGCTACTTATAAGGTGTTAGATACTCTTAATGATGTGAGACCTTTTGAGGAAAACCGTACGGGCTTGGTCCAAAGGGGAAAATATCATACACCATATTAGGAGTATTCTTAGACAATTTTAGCCCAACAGTTCAAAACATGATATGTTGGTCATTAAAACTCATAACTAGCAAAGAAGCAACCACAACAACATTCCCAGTATAGTCCCACAAAGTGGGGTCTAGGAAGGGTAGAGTAGAGTGTATGCAGACCTTACCGCTACCTTAGAAGTAGAGATGTTGTTTTCGAAATAACTAGTAATTAGTAGGTGCCATTTACATGATTTGTCAGTTTTCAGTCAGGAGTTCATCTTGTACGAGGCCTCGTCCAAGATGTGCAACCGGAGAAGATAATTCTTAGTGATGGCACAGATGTCCCCTATGGTATGTTAGTGTGGTCTACTGGTGTTGGCCCTTCACCTTTTGTCAACTCACTTGATATACCAAAAGCTAAAGAGAGGTAAGTAGTCATTTCACTCCACAATTTCCTATATAACTTCTTAAGATTCATTGACCTTTGTTCACAGTGGGAGATATAAAGATAAGGGCGAAGGATATTCATGATATTAGTTTTTTTCCCCCCTTATTTACTGATAACTCTCCATGAATTAATAGGATCGAAATTGATGAATGGTTACGCGTCCCATCGGTACAAGATGTATGCTCAATTGGTGATTGCAGTGGTTTTCTTGAAAGTACAGGCAGACAAGTTATTCCAGCTCTGGCCCAAGTAAGTTACTAAGTTCCATCAAACCCACAACCACAATGTTTGCCCCGCCCCTGTGTGTGTGTCCCAATTTTTTAAAGGTAAATGTCTCTAAATTGTCATAGGATGTTTGTTTTGTTTGATCAGGTTGCAGAGAGGCAGGGAAAATATTTGGCAAGTTTGTTGAACAAGGTGGGTAAAGAAGGTGGAGGGCATGCCAATTGTGCACAAAACATTAACTTGGGAGATCCATTTATCTACAAAATGTTTTTTTTGTTTGTACATCGGCTCCTCTGGCATGGTTTATTGCCTCGGGTTGGAACTAATTACTATAATTCGTTCACCCTATGGATTAGTCGATATTCTCCACATATGTTACCAACGGAAGCTCATATTTTTCTATTTTTCATTCCGTACATTAATTCTGAATCTATTTAACATTTTTTTAACGTATGTTCATTGCAGGAAGCAAAAGGTGTATCTCTAGCAGGATTCACAAGTTTTTTTCTTTGGCTTTCAGCATATTTGACTCGTGTAATGAGTTGGAGGAACAAGTTTTATGTTCTAATCAACTGGTTGACAACCTTAGTATTTGGTCGTGATATAAGTAGGATATAAGCCGCCGCCCCCCCCCCCCCCCAAAAAAAAAGGATGGTTCCTTGCGTGTTGCATTGGATTTTGTGCGAGCAGTATCGGTCTATTATCACAATTTAGATTTGAGGTTGTAGAGATCTAGGGGATCTATTTCAAGTCCCGGAATGATTTTATGTTGAATTGTTTTCATATAACGACGGCGTATTTGTAACCCATAAATTTTCATTTAATGAAAATCAAGAAGACCATCTTGAAATAAGGGCAATCCGTGCAAAATCTATATTAAAATTAGAAGAAAAAAAGGTTGTGTTCAGCAATTTGAACCTATGATTTCTTCGTCACACGATAATAATTTTTACTTTTGCACCAAGGCTCTTAACAATGCAAATAGTTGCAAAGAATTTAAAAAGTTCACCAAAGAGCAGTAAAGTTAAATTTTGAAAGGTCTCCTTCCAAACAAGATGAAACTAATGACTTCCTTGTATGTAGACTTTAAACAGTTCAGCTAATCCCAATGTTCACTTACAACAGCACAGAAAACATCTGCATGGACGCCATACTGGTCTAATAAACGACTAGAATGTGCTTGATGCGATTATCTGGTGACACGTTATGTAGAAAATTAGAAACGAAAGAGTTGAAGCATAAAAAGTCGTTGGAAAATATTACATGTATGGTATTTAGGGGATACAAACAAGTCTATTCAAGAGACAACAAAGCCAAAACGTGTACTGCAAATTGGTAAGTCTTTTTTTGAAAAAAATAAAATAAAAATTGATAACCGTGCCACTGTGGCTTGTGCGCCAAGATAATAGATTTCCCACGACAAGCCATTGTCTTTGCAACTTCAACCATGCCAAGCATCGCTCCCGCAGCTGATTGTGTCTAATATTAACGGAACTAATCTAATATACAATTTCACCATCTATGCTTCTAAAGAGTGCACTTCAAGTGAAATTATGTATTGGTAAGTGAAATTATGTATTGGTACATCATGGCCAACATGCATTAAAAAGTACATATCTAAGTGTATCATATGGTTCACGTACAAATCCCCAAAAGTCTACAAATATATATATATATATATATATATATATATGCAAATGTGATCACCATCTATGCTTCTAAAGAGTCCACTTCAAGTGACCATCCTTAAGTCTCTTCAGGTACATCACCTACGATAACAACAAACTATCGCTAAGCATAAAGTTTAGTAGCACACAAATTTTGGGCTTGGAGCCATAAATTTCTCCAATTCCCAAAAAAACGTCTCTTCAAAATTTTTTCTAGAAATGAATTCTCCATATCAAACTTAAACACATGAATTTAGCTATAGCCATATAAGGTGCTCAAGAAATGAATTCTAGAAATGAGCATATCAAAATCACCATCAAATACTTAATGATGAAGGTAGATGCTTCAAGAAAATCAAATATCAAGTAGTTCAAGATGCAAATATTCAAAATTTCAATTGTCAAGAAGCTTCATAAAGCTAATCCAAAATTCCACCAATTAGTTAATTTTGCCCAACACTACGTCAAACAACAACATCAAGCATAATCGAATAAGAAGAAGAACCAGAATCCACCCAAAAATAAAGAGAATAAAGATTAATGTTGTAAGTACCTTTTTTGTAACTAATTACTTGTATTAATCACCAAGTAATGAATGATAAATACCACAGCTAAGCGATATTA